>NW_026089622.1:25322314-25547498 GCF_024586455.1 Bactrocera neohumeralis
GGACCCCGGGCTAACCCCCGGCAGAGCACCCTCACATCCCCCTTTTGGCAGAGGTCGCAAAAAGATTTGGGCCCCAGTGCGCCGCGATGTACATCGGTCAGAAAAAACTTTAACAGCCGCACCTAACATATAAACAGACGCTGACCAGGAAGGCTCTTTTTATCCGTCGCCCGGGTTTTTTGATCCCCAAGGGCGTCCTTTTATCAATTTTTGAAGATGTTTTTATATGCATCCCCCCACGGGTTTTTTCCGCCGAAAATTTTAAAACAACAGGTTTTGCCCTTTTTATTGTTTTTTATTCTTTTCGCCATTTGGTCTTTACATTGTGAAACCCCGTTTTCGTCCCCTTTGACTTTGGGCCCCCGTTTGGGATTTTTTCAAAGCCAACCCCCTTGTTTAAATGATTAAGATCCACCTCCTATACTGATAAAACCGCACCTAATGGAACAGCTCACCACGCCCGATGACACCATACCATACCACACTTCACATTATTAAACCCCACTCCGGGATGGACAAGGGGGAAAAGGACACTTTTGTCACATTAATTCGTTCAACGCCGCCCATCTTTCTTTTTTGATATTTTTTTTTTCATACATCACGTCGCGTCAAAACCTCACGTATTCCCCCAAAATTACAAAATTCAACCACGATCCGTGCCCCCGGAATTCGATCGCCGCCTGCCCCCCCCCCCTCGGTCGATATTAAAATAATATTATATTATATAAATAAAATCAATAAATTTAAATTAAAATAAAATTATCGAAAGTAAATTATAAAAAAAAAACCGGGTGTTTTTATTTAATTTAAGCAGTGGTGAGAACTAATGTATAGTATACATTTTAACTATGGGCCTTTGAGGTTCAGAAAAATATTGGATTTTAAAAAAAACTAAAAAAAAAAAAAAACAGAACAAAGTGTGGTGACAAAAAACAGTGTTAATGAAAACAAAAAAAACATATGTACATACTCTCATACGTATATATCCAAGAGTGCGGTAATAAAAAGTAAACAGTTTCTGACACACCAAGTATACTATGTTAATACATACAGTGAGTTAAAAAAGTGTTAACGTATAGTTAAAATAGTTCATTGCTGCTGGTCTTTAAAAAAAAAATAAACATTCAAATAAAATTTTGTGTTACGAAAAGCGTGAACAAAATCAAAAACGTGTTGAAAACAAGATTACGTAAAATACAAACTTAAGTGCGTGATAGCAAAAAGCAAAGAATAAAACAAATAATAAAACAATAAAAAAGCAACCAAACGAACAGAGCACAGTGTGCTAAGATTAAAAAACGAAAAGTGTCTTAAACAGAAAAAAGTACCTATATACTTATATATGTATACTATATACACATGCGAAAGGAAAATTAAATTTTGTATACTTATTTACAACAAAAAAGTAAAAAAAAAAATAAATAAAATCAAAAAAAGTACAGTGGAACAAAAAAAAAAAAACCAAAACTGCGACATAAAAAATAAATTTAGCAGTACAGTGACACAAAACATAAAACACATATGTATATGTATACCTAATGATAACACATAACAAAAAGTGTGATGATGAGAAAACAAAAAACAAACTTAAAAAAAAGTGCGGTAAACAGAACAAAACAAATTAAAATATATTTATATGTAATACAAAAATTACAGAAAAGGTGAAAAAAAAAACAAACACAAAGAAAAAATCAAATTACAAAGAAAATCAAAGCAAAAAAAAGCCAAATAAAACATAAAACGGATCAAAACGGGCGCGAATAATTAAAACAAATAAGTATACAAACAAACAATAGCACAGGGGAGGTAGCCAGCTGGAGTACAGCACTGAGAACAAAACGCAGAAGACAGGCAACACATACACCCTACAAAATACTTATGTATACCATACAGAGTACCAAGTGAGCGTATTCATTTTTTTAAATCTATTTAATGCACATATGTACATACATATGTATGGATGCAAAACATATGCGAATATAAAATCCATATTTAGAAATCTGTTTTAACAGCAAAAACGGTTGCCAAACTGTCTCAGTTTCGAGTTGTTTGCGGGAAAACCCGAAACAGTTTGGTATAACGTACTATATATACAATCAATATATGTTAATAAATAATATTACTTTATTGCCTAGGTACTAGCTACATTAGTGTATTCAAACACTTACTTATTAACAAACAATAAACATTCAAGTATCATCTTGCAAATTTTCCGGCATACCTCTTATGTTTAACAAAACATTAAGCAGGATTGCATAAATGAAGTAAGCAAAGGCACAAACATAAATAAAAATTGTAACATAAAAACAAAGCAAGAATTGCAAAAAGACAATGATATGTACATATTCGCATATACTTATACCTAGTGGAAACATATTTATCCTCATACATATATTTTCTTAATATACTTACATATGTTCATACCACAAAAACATATTCACAGAAACATTAACATACAAATTACGTACTTATAAAAGAATTATTAGAACACATGATTATTTATATACATACAGAATATAATAGTGCTTGGTGAAAACATTTTACCGAATCCGTTTTCTTACTCTCTTTTCGTCGTGCAAATATATTACCAAACAAAAACAAGCAAAATTATCACATAAACATTAGTACACACAAATATTCAAAGTCCACATTTGCAATTATCCAGCAATACCTCTTGTTCTTTGCAAACAAAAACAAGCAGGATTGTGCACAAAAAGCGAATTGATCTCTCTAACGAGCTCTCAATTGCTTAGAGCAAAGCATAATCATTAGCACAAACAATTCGTGCATACGTACATATGTAAATAGCGCATTGATCTCTCAGCGAGTTCTCAATTGCACAAAACATAAGCACTAACATACATACATACAAGTCCAAGTATTATGGTGTACCTAAATACTAACAATTTAATAAATTAAAAGTGCGGATATTTTCAAATTTAAAACTAAAATAAAATAAATAAATAATATTATTTTGTAAAAATGGTTCATAACAATACAAACCAAAATACACCTGCAGGAGCTACACGCCCAAAACAGGTTGCTAAATTTATTTCAGAAAGTGACAGTCTAACAAGATACTGCACTAGATTTACCTCTTCACCGATTCAAGAAAACTCTGAATCGTTATTAGAAATAAAAAGCCAAAATCTTAAAAATTTTTGGACTCGCCTCCAAGCGGCTCATGACGCCTTACTAGAATCTGACGATTCAGACTTGCCACATAATTTTAAATCATCGGCTTACGATATTTACGAAAACTGATTAGACCAGTACGAAGAAACATAAGCTATGATCTCTGATCAACTAAAGCTCATTAAAGCAACTGCACCTACTCCCCACAGTAGAGTAGAGCTGCCACAAATAGACAGTCAAAAGGCAAGTTTCGGCATCCAGCTCGAGGTGCCCGCTTGTGACACAGAAACATTCTATGGAGGTTATGAAGAATGGCCGTCCTTCCGGGACATGTTCACTGCCGTGTACATAAACCATCCTCAATTATCACAAGCGCAAAAAAATTGTATCACCTCAGATACAAAACTAAAGGTCAAGAAGGCTTAATAATAAAACAATTCGCTCTTAATGACGATAATTTCAATATGGCTTGGGAAGCTCTAAAAGCTAGATATGAAAACGAAAGAATACTGGTCGACAAGCAAGTAACGACACTAATGAACTTGCCAAAAATTAAAAAAGAAACAAGTGTAGAATTCATCAAACTAGAATCCACTGTTTCTAATTGTTTGTCGGTTCTATCAATTCTGGTAAACATTTGCGGCGGTCGCATTACCAGAAAAGTCGTTACTTCTATGGGAGCAATCGCTCTCATCACGAAAAAAGTGCCCAACGTGGCAACAAATGAAAGATTTTCACCACCCAGTATGAAATTGCGGAAAGGTTAGAAGAAAATAGAAGCTTAAATAGACCTCAAGCTAGAAGAAAAAACAATTTAAACAAACGTTTTCACATAATGCAATCGTTCATATCCGAACAGAAACAGCAAACGTCATGCGAACTATGTAAAAGAGAGCATAAACTTAAAACTTGCGAGAAGTTTAAAAAATTAAACATTAACGAAAGGAACTACTTTGTCAGATCAAAAAAATACTGTACAAACTGCTTGTCCCATACACATAATCTTAAAAATTGCAAAAGTAAATTTAACTGCCCTTATTGTCATAAAAGACATCATACAATGCTTCATTACAGCACATATTACATCTCACCTCAAAGGAGCGCATATACAAAAAGAACCACGGGTTTAATTACAAAAGCAAATCCCGAAAGCCTATACACTAAAAATTGCCAAGAGACACCGTGCTGCTCAAGGGCACAAAAATCTCAAACGCTGCACAGCGAAAGAATAAATGGACTAGTTACAGAACTGGTCACCACCATACCAACTCAAGTTGAGTATAATAAAAACAAATACCTAATTCACAATTATGAAATGTCAAAAGTTAAGGAAACTTCCCCCCATAACTACTCAATCAAATAATGGCCGGTACGTCGTACGACTACCACTAGAGCCACAATTATCCAATACTCCACAAATTGGAATAAAAAAAACAAGGCCAGCGTTACCTCTGACAATCCAAATTATTAAAAGCACATACAACTTTTCGGCCCCGCAGGATGGCTTTCGCCAATAATGAAAAAAACATTTCTGAACAAATCCTAGAGCGGCGGCGGGCTACTAAACGCCTAATTAGTGCATACGCACTAAAACATAAAATATAACACAGTTGTATCAAAAAGTCAATACTTTTCATAAATGTTCCAAAATTAATAAAATCTCAAAAGGAAGTTAAGGGATCATCATACTCCCAATGCGATACCGACACACGTACACTTACAAAAAGCAAAGGTCGCCCTTATCGCATCTTTCCAAGCGCTCCTCATATGGGTGAGTTATGGAAATCAGCTATACAAAACTTCAAATTAAGTATAAAGAATTATCTACTCCACGAATCGAAACCGTTCGCAATTACCGGCCACTCTCTCGCAAGATCCCTCTATTGTAACAGTCCTAACTCCAGGGCTAAGGAGTACTCATTCTAGCCATATCTGGCCAGGCGTGGAGTTACTATCCTAAGTCCAAACATTGCCGATAACATAAAAAAGGCAAATAATAAACAACCGGTATACCATTCCGATGAAATAAGAAATTTAAATAACCGCTAACAAATTAATACAAGCAAACAACTTTTTTGCTATAATAATACAATAAGTCGTCAAAACACGCAAAAGCAATTACTACCTCAAGCACCACTGATTACAATAAACAAATTTATATTAAAATCAAAATCCGGTCTCTGCACACCCGGATAAATGTTAGTACATTATTGACTTCAGTTGTCAGAATACATTCTGCGCCTCGACTACTCCACCACCAGTACGCCAAAATACAGACAATAACATATTTGTGGAATACTAGGCAAAATATTCGCCTAGGGGGCCCAGGATGTTTAAATGAGTTAAGCATCCACCTCCTATACTCGATAAAACTGGCGCATCCTAATGGAACAGCTCAACTCACCACGTCCGATGACATCATACTCACTCGCCACACTTCTACATTATTCAACCCACTCAACAAAAGGGATGGACAAAGAGGAAAGGACACATTTCGTCACATTCTATTCGTTCTACACAAGCCGCCCAGTCACATTCGTTTTTGATACTTTTTTTTCATACAACACGTCGCGTCGAAACCTCACGCTATTCTCCTCAAAATTACAAAATTCAACCACGATCCGTGTCCCGGAATTGCAGTATCGCCGCCTCGCCGCCTCGCCGCCTCGCCCGTAGATATTAGATTTAATAATATTATATTATATATATAAAATCAATAAATTTAAATTAAAATAAAATTATCGAAAGCTCAAATGTATAAAAAAAAACCGGATGTTTTTAATTAATTTAACGCAGTGGTGAGTGCTCTCCAATGTATCGAGTATACATTTTAATGCATGCCATTATTTTTCCTACACATAGCGGCATCGCAAGCTTTGCTCACGTATTTAACCAGGCATTCAGCTTTCTTTTCTATGTCTATGGCGTAGTTCGGGTTGTCATCCAGCATTAATTTGTACATATCCTCATCAAGGGTTTCAGTTTTCCAGCCTCTGTTTTGAACTTTTTTGAGATACTTAGGCATTTTGTGCGTTTTATCAATTTCAAGCAGAATTGCCAAGTCGTCACTGTGTCGCGGCCGTTTTTTTCGAAGGTATTTCTGTTACCGGTATTCAGCAAGACGGTATTCAGTACTGAAAAGGCCTTCAGAAGGGTTTCTCCTCGTCTATTTGTGTATGCTACCCCACTCCACTGCCCATGCATTGAAGTCACCTGCCACTACGTTCATTGTGGTGTTTGATACTTCTCGTACAAGGTTATCAATGATTACTTCATATTCACTTTGTGCGATGCTTGGCAGAATGTAACAGCTATAGAAGTTTATTTCGCTGATCTTTGCTCGTGTGTAATAGGCTTGTCCTGTTAGTGGCTGTTCTTGGAACACGTTTCCTCCACAGGCACAAGTGGCCGCTTTGCCCGTTAGGTCGGAGGTCCACGTTGCTGCGCTAACGTTTTTGTATTGTTCGCAGATTATTGCCACGTCAATTTTCTGCTCAAACACTGTTTGCGTAAGCAGATCTTGTGCTGCTCCGCAGTTGTTGAGGTTGAGCTGTAGAACCCTCATATTTTGGCTTTTTTGCACGCTTCTTGGTAGAGAGGACATTTCTTGCTACCTATCTGATGGTCAGAGTTCTCCTTTCCTTGTTTTTTACATGCACTGCAAGACGGCTCCTTGTTGCATGTCTTTGCAAAGTGACCTTTTTCCCCACATTTGAGGCAGCATTGACTTCTATCGTCCGAGTTTTTGCAGGTTCTCGCCAGGTGGCCATATTCCAAGCACCGGAAGCATTTTTTAAGGTTCGGCTTCTCCCTAATCCTACACACTACCCATCCTATTTTAATTTTTTTGGCTTCAATAAGTAGCCTAGCCTGTAAGGCGGGGAGGCTTATCACAGCTGTTTAGGTGCCTGCGTATGACGCCCTAGTGCCTCTGATTGAGCCTTTATCAAAATCCCCTAGTTTACCTATTTGCGTGCGGATAGCATTGGCATTGTCCTCCTCTCCAGTTATTTCATCCAGGTCCCGGATTTCCACAGTGGTCTCACTCATTAGGGCTTTAATTTTGGCTTGATCTCCAAGCCCTTTGCGTATTTCGTTGGTGTAGTCAGCGGTATTTTCCATTTGCGCGCTCTTCAGTTCCATTAAGATTTCACCTTTGACCGTCTTTCTAATCCGGGTTACACTTTCCCCCAGTTTATGCAGGGCATCTTCTTTTTTAACAGCCTTTAAAATATCGCTGTATGTCATATTGCCGGTTCGCGTAATCACTATCGCATCAGGCCTAGGTCGATGCTTATATGCTGCCTTCTTTTTTCTTCTGATTTCTGTCCAGCCATCTTGTTTTCCCGGTATCTGTCCTTTGTTGATTGCGGTTGACTTATCTCCTATTTCCTCGTTATTTTTAGCCTTCTTTGGTTCCTCTCCATGGGTGGTTTTATTTTTTTGGAGGAGAATGCCTTTTCGCCAGTTTTTCTTCTCGAGGTCTTTTAGGCGTTATTTCCGTTGTTGCAGGCATATTTAGGATACTCCGTCTTGCTTCCTTGATCTTTTGGTACTCCTCTAAGGCTTTTTCGTACTTCTTCGTTATGTTGCCAACGAGGTCCCTAAGATTATTGTTGATTGTTCGCTGCGGTGGGCGCATCATTTCTATCAACTTCTTAATTTCTTCTCCCAGCTCACTCATATTGTCACCGCGAGGTTTCACCGCCTACGTTTGCGGCGTGTTGTCTTGCAGCGTTGGCGGCGACGATCTTGTTCGCGTTGGTTTTTCTACGCTAAGCATCTTTAGGGGAGATCTGCTAAGTCGCGAAGACCGCTTAAATGGATCTATTTCCATTACCGGTGTCCTTTGAGAGTCAGTTCCTTGCACTTTAGGATTATTCACATCTCCTGCGTTTCCCGCGTCGTTACCTAGTACGGTAGCATAGATGTTACTGCTACTGTTGCTGCCACTTCTGTTCGTTCGTTCTTCGTTTGCATTGTTTGTATTGTTTTTTCTCATGTAAAATTCCATTCCTACCCCAGGACCTACTCCAGTTCCCTGAGGCCTGTTCTTCGCTTTACTGGTCCCGGTAAACGCGGACGGACCAGCGCTCGCCCGGGGCAACGCAGACTACTAATCTTGCGCCCAATGCACAGTCCTTGACCAGAGCCCGAAGGGGCTGGTTTCTGATGGACACCGCGGCTAACACCTCGGCAGAGCAGCCTCACATCACCCTATCCATCTCGACAGCAGAGAAGTCGCTGAAAAGATTTAAAGGGACTCCCAGTGCGCCGCGATGTACATCGGTCAGAGAAAACTTTAACAGCCGCACCTAACATGGTGAACAGACGCTGACCAGGAAGCCGCTCATTTTGAGTCCGTCGCGCCTGGATTTTTGTATTACCCACCATGCCCTTGCATGGTGGGGGGGACACCTATTTGTGAGAGGCGGTATCGGCTCGCCTCTGTCGCAGGGGTTTCATCAGCTTAGCTGGCTTTTTTACCGCAACCTCCACTCCTGCCGCTCCTCGTCGGCGGTTGCTTATTCGTCATAACTTATTTCGCAACTAACCTGCTACTACAGGCCGTCCGGCTATCCGCGACCTGCCGACCCCCCCGGTAGCTTAGAGCTCAGCGCTGGAAAGTCTGGCTCCACTGAGAAACCTAGACCAACGGGCAAACCAAGACCAACGGGCTCGCAGTCTGTCGCGCTCTATGTGTTCAACACTTTACGCTGGGCTGACTTTATGGTCTCTAGATTTTACGCTCCGCTGCTAGAGTCACTGCATTTTCGGATACCGTTGCACGCCCGTATATACTCAGCGGTTTCTTTTGCGTTGTAAAATTTTGTTTATGTTAAAAAAGAAGAGTTTTTGACGCACCTTTATTGCGCTTAAATATTTCACCGAACTGTCTTTACGTTTATTTAATTTTCGAAAACGTCTTTGATTATTTTATTTCACCAACACTGCGCACTTATTTTAAAAATTTAAACTGTTAATTATTCTTAAAAAGTTTTTTCTTAATTTTCCGCGGGCCTACCATACCACATCTGTCGCCAAATTTGTGGTATCGCCCATTAAACAAAGGCACTTGTTAATTAATTCAATTGTTTTGTTAGTTCAAAGTTTTTCACAAATAATCCGTCCGCTTAAATAAGTGCGACGCGCGCAGTGACTGTTTCATAGATAAATTGATCAGAATCTCTTTTCTTGCTCTCTCGCTTGTCAGCTGGCAGCGGACCCTGATCTTTTTTCTGAGCTGGCAATAAAACACAGCAGTTAGTGAAAAAGGAGGGATGCCAGAAGAGCAGCTCTAAAACGGACTGCCAAAATTAGTGCGTTGTAGAAGTTTTGTAAAATTAGATATCCGTAGTTTATAAAATTATTTATAAATATGGGTGATATAGGCCTACTGGGGAACCCTACACCCAAAAATAATATCGCTATTTGCATACCTCAGTGGTAATGTGGAAACTGCAAAATACCCAAAAGTTGTTTATAAAATGCATAATCTAATATTTTTCAGCAGAAGCATCATTGGCAAATGTTATAAAAAATGCGAGTTTTGACAGCTCGAACCAAAGAGACTCGTATCAAGTTATCTATGACTGTTTGATGACTGTGCTTATGTGGTAAAAGTGGTCAGTGTGCGTACGTTATTAGTACATGTGTCCACTACGTGTTGTCCTGTCATCGCTTCCCACATACAATAAGGTATATAAGATGCAGGGTATGAAAAGGGTATATTGCCTTAGATGTACGCTTATCATTCGCACCACTTTTTTGCCTCCCTTGTCTAGCATGTAGAGTGGTCGGTACTCCAAGCGGCTTGTTTGGCTTTTGTACCAGAATTTAATCACGATCTTTAGGGTATTTTTAGGAGCCCAGCCCTGATGCCTTCTTGTTGGCGAATTGTTCTGCTGCTTCTACAACCTCTTTGTCAGTGACTGGTGAAGTCATTGCTCCGGTTTCTTCTTGATAATATGATTGAAACGGTTGCGCGGGGAAGAGGGACGCTTCTTGCTTTTTTCGACTTACGCTGCTGAACGAAAGCAACAGCGACAAAAATCAAAAGTAGCAAAAAGTCGAATGCATTACTTTTCGCGACTGTGACTGCCGACGACTGTCGAAAATTGTCGATAGCTGCTACGGCAACTTATGTATACGATCAAAAGCTACAGCAAATCAGAAAGCAGAAAAACGAATAACGGAGACCTATGCTGATTTCTGATTTTCGTAGCTTTTTGATTTTTGCGCCAGTCAAAGTATGCGACTTCTGGTTTTTTCAGAAGCAGAAGCAAAAGCACTTGCATACTTCTCGATATCGCTCGCAGTTGAAGTAGCGAATAGCAACAATATTGCGACTTCTGCTAATTCGACTGCAGTTTTTTAAACACTGGTTAGGACTGCAATTTCGTCATTCCACCAGTATGCAGGTTTTTTGTGCGTGGTTTGCTTTCTCCAGCACAAGGCGTTATCACATGCCTTGCTGATGTGTCGTATTAGGTATTCCGCCTGTTGTTCTTTCCCTGCAGCATTGTTTGGATTACGATCTAACATGAATTTGAACAATTCTTTGTCAAGGGTGTCGACTTTCCAGCCCCTGGTTTGAGCTATTCTAGGTGGACAAAATCTTTGTAAGGGCGTGAGGTTACCAATTTCTACGAGGATGACCGGATGGCCTCTGTGCGTGTACATGTCGCTTATCTGCAAGGTAGTTCCGAATACTAAGGAGCTACGGGCAAAAGTGATGTCAATCACAGAACCCCATCCGTTCTTTTCAAAGGTGTTCTTGTTACCAATGTCCAGCGTTAAGAACGCCTTCAGTTGTTGAGGTTAAGCTACAAGAATCTCATGTTTTGTCTTTTTTGCACGCTTCTAGGTACAGAAGACTTAGAACTTCTTAAGGGTCGGTCTCTCTCTGATCGGGCAAACAACCAAACCTATTTTTATTTTTCTCGTGTCAAGCAGGAATATCGCCTGGATAGTAGAGGCTTAGCACGGCTCTTTGCGTACCCGCATATGTCACTCTGATACTTTTTATTGATGCTTTGTTAATATCGCCTAGATCCTTAATTTGAGCACGTGTAGCACTACAGATGTCTTCCTCAGAAGTTATTTCGCCGAGGTCCCGAATCTTTACCGTTACTTCGTCTGTAAACGCTTTAATTTTTGCTGGATCTCAAGCACTTTACCTATCTCCTTTGTATAGTCGCCTGTGTTTTCCCTTTGCACATCTTTTAAATCTAGGAGCATTTCACCTTTGGCCGTCTTTCTAATCCGGGTTGCATTTTCACCTTCTGGAGAGCATCTTCTTTCTTAAATATTTTGAGAATGCCGATGTAGGTCATATTCCCAGTTCGCTCAATTATAATGGCGTCAGGTCGTCGCGGATGCTTGTGTGTTGTCCACTTCTTTCGTTTTATCGCGGTCCAATCATCTTCTTTTTCCTTTGGAACACCTATTATGGACTTATCTATTTTACCCTCTTTAAGCTTTCTTGGCTCCTCTGCATGGGCAGGTTTGTTTTTCTTCGATGGGGTCTGTCTTTTGGTCTGCTTTTCGTCACGGGGTCTCTTTCTTCCACTTTATTGTGCTCGCTCTGTGCTTTACCATATAGTGCTCCTATGTTACTGAAGAGGTCACATCATTTCCGTTGATTTCGTCTCCTAGTTCTCTCATGTAGTCTACACATGATTGCGCTAACTTAGCCTGTGGCGCGCTAACTTGCAAGGCTGGTGGTGACGATCGTGCTCTTGTCGGTTTTTCGGTACTCAGCGTATTTGTACATAACCTTGGTGCGCATTTAAAGGGGTCTTTACCCATACCTAATGTCCCCTGAAAGGAGCATATCTCTAGCTCTCTGTTAATTCCGCTATTTGTGACTCCAGATCCGCTACTCATGATTGCGGCATAGATTTTGCTACTGTTATCATTGTTGCTCGTAGCATTGCTTGCGTTGTTTCTCATAAATTTGTCCATTTTTCTCTTTTTTGTTTTACCAGTGCATCGTGTGCCCAGGGGCGGGCTGAAATAGACAGGAACGGGTATACCCTCGGTGTCTATGCTCCTACCCCAGTTCCCTGCGGCCTGGTTAACAACGATGACCAGGGAGCCGCCCACTATGGTTTCACCGCAACTACATTTTTTTATTACTCATCACTTCGCAAATAAGCTGCTACTACAGGCTGTTCGGCTATCCGCCACCTGCCGACCCCCTCCGTAGCTTAGAGTTTACACTAAGTACGTGGGACGCAAACACATCCTTGGGGATGTATAACTTGCAAACAAATGATGGTGTGATGGAATCGGTCCATATGCAAAAAGCCTTATAGTCGACTGTTATAGGGCTCATACGCGCAAATCCAAAATCTCATAGACGTGTTTTGAAGCGTTGCTATCATATTATTGTAACACATCTCTCGACCAATCGTCACGAGCCTGTTTTCAGCTATGGACAATTTGTGTGGGATCAATAGTTTCCCAACAATAAATAATTTTGGACGACCTTTACGAAATTTGTTTTGGAGTGACCAACGACTTCGAATTAATTCAATGTACTATTGAGAAACATTGGTCGTTGATAGAGCTTCACTGCCAAAATTTGAATTAAGTTCATCTATGCGCTCTTATGAGTTAATCCACATCGAATAATGTAAAATATAATCACGCGAAAATGTTGGCGATTTAATTCCACTTTTGGTTGAGAAAAATATTTTAAGTTACCGTAAACAACACAAATAGCAATCGTATGTCAAAACGTTCTGAGTATGCATACCATCAAAACTAGTGTTGACAAAACCCATAATACAAAAAGCGTTATGTGGGCATGAAACTGCTCCGATTACACACATCTACGAACTCGTTCTCACTTTTCTGCCAAGGAACACGTGTACCAAATTTCAATAATGAATGCCAATTTTTACTCCAGTTATCGCTTGCACGGATGGACGGACAAACAGACATTCGCTAAGAATTCAGTTTGAAGGGTGATGCTTGAAAGTTCTACGACAAAGAGCGGAGACTCATGAAAGGTTCCAAGATCGGATCATACTTTTGTTAGACCAATAGAGGTGATATAGTGTCTGATAAAATTATGAAAGGAACTGTACTCTATCCTGCTGAACGGTAGTAAAAGTGTAGTTCCTGGAGAATTCGATTCCACAAGTCAATGAAAGGAAATTGAAAAGTAAAGTAATCTCACGGCCGACAAAGATCAAACTCTACAAATCCTTCATTATTCCCGTCCTGCAATTTGGTAAAGAAGCATGAACAATGACATTATTTGGTGAGTCGGCCATAGGAGTCTTCGAGAGAAAGGTGACATTTACACAATTTAGCTAATCAAGAGATGGATGAGAACACTCCTGCTTTGAAGGTATTCGATTCAGTACCCCCCGGTGGAAGCAGAGGAAGACCTTCACAACGTTGGAGAAAATCAGGCTGTACTTTGTATCTCGAATTAACTCCAAATAGAGAAGAGAAGGAATGACTGCCGCGCTGTTGTTAACTTAGCTATAATCGATATAATATATATGCAAGCAAAGAAGGTTCTGAAGTAGAAATACAACGAATTTAATATAATGTTATGGCTAAGAAGAGAAGATAAATTGTCGACCAAGTTTCGCTGCAATTAAGACCATATGTCAGCAATAATGCGCCGAATATTTTCTTCCAAGACGCCAATTGTCTCGGCATTATTGGCGTAGACAATCTTCACTTCACATAACCACACAAAATGCTGTGTTAAAATGCTCGATATTGGAGGCCACGCCACAAGCCCAATATGATAGTGACTGTTTCGTTGGCTGTGTGGTTTATAGCGTCTTGTTGGAACTAGAGGTTGAAACATGTCACTAGTAAAAGCTCTACAGAATTACCCATTGACTGTAACAAGGAATGGAATCAAATCCCGAACATTTTCGCGCAATTCTTTCCTACAACATTCGATGTGGATTAATTCGACAACAGTGCATCGATGAACTTACGATAAATTCAATCAGAGTTGTAGATCACGACGAATTTCGTGCTCAAAAAAGGCTCGTGATGATTAGTCGAGCGAAATTTAAAAAAAAAAACAAGAAAAAACGTTAACTTCGGTTGTACCGAAGCTAAATACCCTTCACAGGTGCATTTCGGTTAGTAACTATGTGTTCAGTTTGTATGGAAGCTATGTACATAAGTATATGCTATAGTAATCCGTTTTGAACACGTTTTTTAGAGATTACATTGTTGCCTTAGAAAATAATCAATACCAATTTCGTGGATATATCTTGTCAAATGTGAAAGTTGTCCATACAAGAACTTAATTCCGATCGTTCAGTTTGTATGGCAGCTATATGCTATAGTACACCGATCTGATCAATTTCTTCGGAGATTACATTGTTGTTTTTTTTGAAAATAATATACACCAAATTTCGTGAATATATCTTGTCATATGTGAAAGTTGTCCATACAAGAACTTGATTCCGATCGTTCAGTTTGTATGGCAGCTATATGCTATAGTTAACTGATCTGAACAATTTCTTTAGAGATTACATTGTTGCCTTATAAAATAACCCGTACCAACTTTTGTGAAGATACATTGTCAAATGTGAAAGCTTTCCATACAAGAACTTGATTCCGATCGTTCAGTTTGTATGGCAGCTATATGTTATAGTGTTCCGATATCGGCAGTTCGAACAAATGAGCAGCTTCTTGAAGAGAAAATGACGTTTGCAAAATTTCAAAACGATATATTAAAAACTAAGGGACTAGTTCGTATATATACAGACAGACGGACGGACAGACAGACAGACAGACAGACGGACATGGCTAAATCGACTCAGCTCAACATACTGATCATTTATATATATACTTTATAGGGTCTCTGACGCTTCCTTCTGGGTGTTACAAACTTCGTGACAAACTTAATATACCCTGTTCAGGGTATAAATATGGCTGCGGTGCTTCTAAACACGTCTATGAGATTTTGGATTTGAGCGTATGAGCCCGAATCTAAACAACAGTCAACTGTACGGTGAAAACCGGAAAGCCGTTTCAAACACTTACTTTGCCCAGTTATGGCAGTTTATAGGCAATATAGGTAATAGCATTTTGCCCATCTACAATATTAACCCCAAATTTGTATAAGATATGTCAATTTTAGTTTTGTATCTTGTAATGAGTTTTTCAAAAAGTTCTAACAATCGCTTCGACCATTTTTAACCCTTTTCTTATGTTAATAAAAAATGTCACATGTGATGTTAAGGTCACGGACAAACCTACCCAGTGTTTTGTAAGTATGTCCTACAAAAACTCGATGATTTTAAGTTTTTTGTAAACTTCATAATGTTACTGACTACAAATTAAGTTTGATTATTACTTTTCATAGTTTTATTGATTATAATCTTATTTTGTTCTGAACATTTCTTAGATTTTTTTATTATAACTGAAGTTTATACTTGCTTTATTTATTGCGTATGTTCAAGATAATATGATGTAGAAACTGTTACCATTGTACATACATACTGCACAAGTGGCCAGCTGACATGCTTTTCTCTTTTTTGGAGCAACACCCGCCGAAGTGATTGGCTGTTCTGATTCTTTCCGGACATTTCGGACAATGTCAGATGACAACTGATTTTTTGGTAAGCGTTTTCTTCGAGTTATTTCACCATGAACAAGGTCTTAGCCAAGATTTTCGAGAAAAGCCCTATGCTTATATGTTTTTGGTGCGTTCCAATTAGGGTGGGTTTCTGTCCATAAAACGTGGGAATTTAGAGCCAAGAAATCCACAATATTCGAGAAAACAGATACAGACCAACGATTAGTTTGTCTCTTGCACGTATATGTTTCTACTAATTGATCACTTGTATCTTCTCTAGATTTTGTAGAGTTATATAAATTGATTATTTCCGCAACTTCATGAGATGGTTTTCAATAATGCTTTTGTCATGATGCAAATTGCTCAATAAACAAGTATATGTATCATAGGGAAAAAGCTTTAAAACACGGTTTTCTAATATAGCATATTCTTTTAAATACTTTTTCCAATATTTATATACTAAAAATAATAAAACTTTCGAACAAAAATAAATTATAATTTCATCGAATTCTGAAATTAAGTCAACTCATTTCATTATATTTATCCGCAATCAAACAGTAATAATAGTAATAGACGACAAATTTCGATAACAAATTGCAACGCAGACAAATGGACAAAAAGTTTACAACTTTTCGCAAAGTCAAAATGACAGATTACAGAACGAAAGGAAAGATAAAATTTAAATATACTATATATTAGACAAGAGCAACAAATGAGCAAAATGAAAATATGGGATTATCAGCGAAATTTAAGCGATAATTTTGTTGCGAGCGAAGTTGGAAAAAATTGCTCGCAAAAAAGATAAAAATAAGAAAAATCGTTATAGTAAAAGTATTTGGAAAAAAATTCGGAAATTTTTCACGCGCTCAAGCGACGCCGAGTTAATCAGTCGGTCAATCAAAAGCGCAATTCACTCACTCGACGTTAATGAAAACATATTTAAGGCAAAAGTTTGGTAAGGATTTCAACTTAACCCCTTAACGTATCAATTAGCGCAACGAAATTCGCTTCCAACTGTTCGCACACAACTTGCACTAAACAAGTCACAAATTACTAATACGCTTGGTTTACAAATTTACAAAAAATAAAATACTACGATTTAATTTTAATGCGTAACAAAAAATATGGATAGTTACACAACCGATCTGCAGTACATAATGCACTCATCTGCAACAATGTTTTTTGTTTATATTATTAGCACAAAATAACGGAAAAATTTCAATTCTCTTTTCATCAAATGTACTACACTTCTACACACCACGAGTCAGACTCGTGATAATCATGTTAGGCACAGAAATTGTACGAATACCACGAGTCAGACTCATGATAATCATGTTAGGCACAAAAATTGTGTCACGAGTCAGACTCGTGGAAATACGTCAAGGGGTTAAACGCTTTGTTTTTGCTGTACATATGCACGTGTTTGTAGCAGCTGTGGCATAAAGTACCAACGATTTGACTGCCCATATGCTTAAGCGCCTGTGCGTTTACTTCATTTTGATGGCAATAATAATATCAAATGATACAAATATATCTTGAAACTCTCAAAAAGTCGCACCTTGTAGTAATCATTTTATACTTTCTTGCTTAGAACTAGTACCCGTCTTTGCTCCTGGTTAGTGCAACAAACTGGCAAAAAGTGCATATTATTTCTCAAAGCGTCCACCAATGTCATATTTTTATTCAGTAAAAGTAATGCCAAATCACGAGTTGTAAAAAAGTTATCTGTCGTTATATTTCGTCCTTCATACCCATTTACTAGATGCAACACTACCCGTTGTCTTTGGTTTCGCTTCGGTTGTGTAGTTACTGAATCTTTTCCCAAGTATATTTCACAATTTAAACAAAATTTTGTACGCATATCCGCAGCTACCTATGCTTACATCCGCACGTAAACTAAGAATGGGCATATGCCTCTAAAAGGAATTAAACGCTCATCGACTATTACGTTTTCATACCGAACAAACAGTGTCGGTGAGCTTCCCATTTATCGTATAAATCTCGAACCAAAGCAAGTTTATCGTACACTATTTCAGCTCTGCGATTGTCTCAGTTATCAAACCTCAGCTAACGACTTATTTCCAGAAACATTGCAAGTGACATTACAGTGCGAAATATTGGTCAACCATGAATTTCATCCCAAAGACTGCGGAGACTTTCTCCATGCTACCGATATACGCCTGTAATTGTATATGTATGTATATCTTTGCTATTATTATATGTGCTTTAAGAAATACAAAGTACCTCCTAAGATAAAAGTGACCAAATTCCATCAATTGGTTCTGTTTAAATGACTTAAGCATCCCCATGCATGTATACACCACACTTGAAAACACCACCACACTCAGCAAGCGGTCACCACACGACGACATCGTACGCCATCAACAGAGAACGTTTATCATAGAGAACGTTCACGTTTTAGATATCGTAACTTTTCGCAGGGGTACTTGGTAGAGATGAGGGAGTTTCACCACAGACAAATTTTAAGCGTATTTCACCAGAGTTTTACAGCAGGGGATTCGAAAATAGCAGAATTGAGCATTTTCGGTGTTAAATGAGAAATATAATGCTAATTTCATTGTAGAGAAATGTACGCTGACAGATTCCTTTATTTTCAATGCGCAACATAATTTATATATGATCGGTATGCATTTGGTATCAAAGCATATACTTAGTATATAAGTATGTATATATGTATGTATATTAAAATTTACCTACATACATATGTATGTATTTCATGATAATTCCATAAAATCTTTAAAAATATATAACAGAGCAGCGTTTAAAAAACTGCGGCAAGTTTCATTTCATATGATTTTGCTTCTGCTACTGCTTTTGAAAAAATCAGAAGCCGCAGTCGAAGCATAGACAAAAATCAAAACAGCTACGAAAATCAGAAATCAGCATAAGTCGCCGTTATTCGTTTTTCTGCATTCTGTTTTGCTGTTGCTTTTGATCGTATACATAACTTGCCACAGCAGCTATCGACAATTTTCGACATTCGTTGGCAGTCACAGTCGCGAAAAGTAAGGCATTCGGCTTTTTGCTACTTTTGATTTTTGTCTCTGTCGGCCGTTGAGACCGTTTTTGATTAGCTACGACTTTAAAGAAATGCTTGGCTATTACTTAAAGTGTACTTTTTTTTTTATTATTTTGTTCATTTTCAACTTTTGTATGGTTGGTAGAAAATCCGAGCTGTGCCGAAAAAAAAAAATATATATACATATATATTATTCCGAATATTCCCATCTGCTTATACATGATTTGTTTATAAACGTTTGCATTAGCAGAAAATACCCGTAAATGATTTATACTAGAGTCGCTCAAAATAATTCATGCCTATACTCGGAGTATAGGCAAGCAAATGCAGTCGAAACATGTACGCTATGACGCTAATTCTGCCTGCGTCAAAAATACACTCGAAATACAGGAATTCAGTTTCGAAGAAGCAGATAGAGGACTTAATGAGAATCAAAACTTACGATCTTGAAGTCGATATGGAAAAAATCATGGAAATTTAAAAAAATTAACAAACGTATTTGCTGTTTTTGTTGTTATTATTGTTGTTCTTAATCAAAAACCATAATTTTTTTATTTTTTTCTAAATTTTTAATAACAAAATAAGCAAATAGCACGATTTCACTCAGTGTACTAAGCAAGCGCACGCACACAATCATACGCTAGCAGATATCAAATGTGTGATTGTATGCGTTGGTAAATAAATTGCGCATTATTTTGAGCGGCTCTGATTTACACTCATATTTCAATGATTGAAATGTTGGACAGCGTTCGGTTTGTATATTATCCCAATACACTCATTTACTCGAACACTTCTATTCTATTTCAAATACTCTTATTATACATATATATTATATAATGGAAATTCTTTTACTCTAAGTTAATACCACCAGTGATATGTACTATGAACTTATCTCTTATTCTCAATATGTAATTCGTAGATTGTAAGATGAACCTTTCCACTTATAACATACATATGGTCTGTCTCAGTGGCGAACGCAGGAAAAAAATTTGGGGGGGGGGGGGGGTGTTTATGTAAAAAGACAATGTTTCATTATTTTATTCACAAATTGAGGTCTAATCTTCTTTTATTTTGGGCCATAACATTTAAAATCTCTTCCTCCGTCACGTCTATATCTCTAAGGATATTCAAGAGAGCCATTCCGTTCAGGCGTGCTTCTCCAGTTTTATTTCTTAAATGTGTTTTAAGCCTGCGAAGTGAGGAAAACGAGCGTTCACTTGAAGCGACAGATATAGGGATTGTTGCTCCAATCTTTAAAAAACGATGCACTAAAAAAATTTTGGAGCTCTTTGTTTGATTTAACCAGTTCCTGAAAATATATTCAAAATTTTAGTTAGAAAATATAATCTGAAGAAAAGATTTTTAACCTTTTCCACATTCTAAATTCTGCAAATGAAAAACAAATAATATGTAAAGTTGTGTATCTAATTCAGACCAGTTTTTTCTGGTTGTTTTTATTAAAAATATAGACATTTTAGTTAAGACACTCAAGTATTTTTTTGCCAAATAGCATAATTTTTTTAAATTTAAATTTATTTCACAACAGTTTGCTCATTGAACGAAAACTGAAAGTCTTAATAAATGAGTTTCTATTTTTCCTGTATTATGATTAACAATAAACTGTAAAAAAATAATAGAAACCTTATTGGTGACTTTTCAGTTCAGAACTAGTTTTCAAAAAAAGTCCATTTTCGACTCACAATTCCCCTTAAATCTAAAAAAATCCAGTTCAGCAGCCACAGAGTTATAAGGCAAGCTCATTACTTTGAAGCAAATTTAAAAAAATGTCTCTGTCCAGTTTATATTTTTCTGGGTTTTTTAATTGGCCTACATTCCCACAACTTTTTAATACTATCCAGATACAATAGGTTTGTTTTTAGCTTAACATTTTCATAGTTTCAAAAAATTAAATTCTATCAGCAGAAAAGTATCAAAATAGGCCGTTTGTGAACAAAAAAGTATCAAATCACAAAATTTAGAAAAAAAGTATCAAAAAAGATACAATTGTATCAAAACGGCAACGCTGTTAGTGACTAATGTATTCATTTATTTTACATATTCATACATCGTCGGCAGAAAGATTGCTTTGAAAACAACAAATTACAATTTTTCAAATGACTATGTAGAATTAAATTCTATTATTTATAAATTCTATTACTTTGGGTGGGGTTTTAACACCCCAAAACCCCCTCCTGCGTTCGCCCCTGGTCTGTCTTAAGTGAATTGTAGATATAAGTACTTCTTAGAATGTAAGATTAACACTAAACCTACCAGTACTGGTCAAATTGACCGTTTTCAAACTTTTGTAAAACTTACACATTCTTAAACGTTATAGCACCGTTACCAAACTGTATGACAATTCTTAGAATATGCATATAATATTTTCTTCATACTTTAGTTTTAGTTATGTGCTTTATTTTCCAAGAAAAATTTGTCAATACTTGGATGCAAATTTTTTATTCCTTACATAGTGCAATAATTTGTTGTAGATAATAACCCTAAAAATGTCAAAGCATTGGAAATTACAAATTACCTAAAAGACATAACGGAAATTGAAGAAAAGGATTCAGGATATGATGAACAAGAAACTTCTCGAAATGAAAACAAAAACATGGAAACAGAGATATTTACAACAAGTGAATTGGAATCAGAAAGAGATAGTGAAGAAGAGAATATTATAAATAAGCGTCCAGGACAGAAAAGGAAAAGAGTTTTATTGACATCCGAAAGTGAGACAGATTTAGAGGATATATACATCGAAACAGCTGCTGATGGAACAGTCCGGGAAGAAATAAACGGAAGTTCCAACCCTGGCAGGTTACCAGTGCGTAATATTATTAGGGATAGGTCAGGGCCAACGGGATGTGCTAAACGACATATAATGAATGGACAAATGAAGACGGCATTTGCTCTTATCATTGATCAGAGTAGAATGCATTATATAAATGTACAGAAGACGAAGCATTTAGGGTGCTAAGGACTAAGTGGGAGCTAAATGCAACAAAAATAGATGCGTTCATTGCTTTGCTGTTTGCTCGTGGCGCATATGAGGCAAAAAATTTTTATATCTCATATTTGTGGAATAAAAATTGGGGACCCGCTTTTGTTCAAAAACAATGAGCCGAAACGA
Source organism: Bactrocera neohumeralis (assembly GCF_024586455.1). Classification (NCBI taxonomy): domain Eukaryota; kingdom Metazoa; phylum Arthropoda; class Insecta; order Diptera; family Tephritidae; genus Bactrocera; species Bactrocera neohumeralis. The sequence goes on from NW_026089622.1 coordinate 25,344,191, forward strand.
CTTTACTGAAATTATGAAGTATATACGATTTTATAAGAGAGAAAGAAGTCAGCGTTTAAAAACTAATAAATATGCCATGATATCTACAATATGCGATCGATTTATTGAAAATTCACAAAATTGTTATAAACCTGGTGCGTATATTGCTGTTGATGAACAGTTGTTTCCGTCGAAGACTAGGTGCAGAATTACCCAATATATGCCAAACAAATAAGACAAATATGGAATAAAGTTCTGGTTGGCGTGTGTCGTCAATAGTAAGTACATAATAAATGGGTTTCCGTATTTGGGAAAGGATGAAAGTAGAGACCGTTCAATGCCCCTTGGGGAGTTCGTTGTCCTAAACCTAATGGATCCATTTACAGGATGCGGAAGAAACGTAACAACGGATAATTTCGAGTTTTTCATTAGCCAAGAAATTACTTAAAAAAAAACTACAATTGTTGGAACAATTCATGGAAACAAGAGAGAGTTGCCAAAGTTAGCCAAAGAAAGGAAAGATAAAATGGCTAGATTTTCAAAATATTCAAATTACATTACTTTGACAAACGTATACCGGAAATAATTAGATTTTATAATCGTACAAAATTTGGTGTAGATGTTGCAGACCAGATGGCAAAAAAATACAGCGTCAAGTCGAAAAGTCGTAGGTGGCCATTTCAGGTATTTTTCAATATATTGGACCTAGCTGGAATAATTGCTTGGATTTTGTACAAAGAAACAACGGGTGAAAATATTTCGAGGCAAAAATTTTTGTTCCAGTTAGCTTCAGAACTCGGAGATGCATATATAGATTCTCAAGAAAAAAAAAATTCAGCAATAAATCAGCAATAATCTGCATTGAATAATAAAATCTATAACTTTTATAGTCACCGGTCAATTTGACCGCGCGCGGTAGGAATAGGTATACAAGAATTGTCGGTAGGTTTAGTGGTAATGTTTGTATCTGAGCTTAAGCAAAATAATGTATATAAGAAGACAAAATAAAGAAAACTGGTAGTTGCTCACGAGAACCTCGCATAAATATTAATTTAAATACATACAACAAATGTATATGTACATACATATGTACGTACTCGATGTAATTTCCATTTTTTACGCATAAAAAACTTGTAACATGCGCGCATGATTTGATTGTGGTTTTGGCAGGACTATTTGTTCTGATTAATCATACTCGTTGCAGCTCTCTGGTGCCAAGGCAAGTGCATATTTACAAAGTTTCATCCAGATACATGTTCAACAATAAACATGATCGTTAGTGACAAGGGGTGCCATTTAATACATACGTATTATATACAGTCCACTAATATTAAATATCTATTTTCAAATATATTGAACATATTTTCAGTGGGACCAGCTTTTCAGCTGAGCTTCAAGCTACCGGGGGGAGTCGGCAGGTCACGGATAGCCGTACGGCCTGTAGTAGCAGGTTAGTTGCGAAATAAGTTATAAGGAAAAGCAACCCCCGACGAGGAGCGGCAGGAGTGGAGGATGGGTAGAAGAGCTACCTAAGACGATGAAACCCTTACCGCCTCTTAAAAATAGGTGTCCCCCCTACCATTCCCCCTGCGGGTAAGGGTTAGAATTTACCCCACAGGCATGCCTGTCGTTAGAGGCGACTAAAATCCATATGCACTATGTCTTTCTTTCTGGGCTTGCCTTGAAATGTCAGCATAGTCTATGTCAGAAATAGTGCTATAATATTCATCGTAAAATGATTATTATACGCTTTATATTTATTCCCGTTATAAGGCATTTGAATTACGAGACAAATGTCACCAGCCATTGAGTTCTTAGGGTTTAACTAGTAGTAGCAAAAGCTACAAAGTCTTACCAGAGACTTTAACCTGGTACCACGTGGAGCAGTTAGCCCTTGGTGTTTACTCCAATCTGCTCATTGGGTTTGGCCCTTTGTGGAGATTCGTGGTGGCTGTGGTTTAAACCTAAAGGCAGGCAGGGTTGAAAAGGTCAGTCTAATGTGGAGTTGCATTGCGGCCGGGTGCCGGACCCAAAGAACGGCAGAGGTTTTAGATCGGCCTCGTACCCAACCAAGACGGCTAAGGTGCCCCTATCCACCTGAACCAATTGAAACCAAATTATACGTGCAAAATGCATTTATACTTTAAGGCGTTGATCAACGCATTGTATTGACCTATGTGCATCAAAGAAAGCACCATGAGGTTAGACCGTCGCCGGCAAATACTCACGTAAATCGCAACAATTGTTGTCTGCACACGATGCTATGGTAAAACTGATTAATGGAGAAAACTATGGAAAAAACTTATAATGATAATAACAATAGCAGTAAAAAAATATGGAGTACCCAGAGATGGATTCATTTAAGAAGGCTCCACGATTGGCCAGATCGCCTGTAAAAGTTCTATCGGTGGATAGACCTGTGCGAGGCAAATCCTCACCACCGGCGCTGCAGGAAAATACGCTCACACTAAAGGGAAGACTAGGCAAGCGAGTGAGTTAGGAGAAATGATCCAGAAATTTGCCGATATGATGCGACCGCCACAGCGCTCCATCAACAATTCCATGCGGGAACTGCTAAGCTCAGTCGCGAAGCTGCACGTATGCCCCAGAGAGGAACACACCCGACTGAGAGAATTCAATCGCAATGTGTCAAGTTAGCCACTGGTTGTTGAAATAGCATCCAAAAGACCACGTGACCGCAAGCAGATGGGGAGAAGGACACCCCCAAAAAATACCAAAACCTCACATGAGGAGTTAACGCTAAAAACAGTAGTCGACCTGACTAATGAGGAAAGAGGAAACAACGCTTAAAATGCTAGACTGAAATCAACAACGGAGGTAGACTGGGCCACGATCCAGCGTAAGGCACAGAAGAAAAATAATAAGAAGAATATAAGCACGATGCAACGCCTTCGACCCGATGCCATCTTAATCGCAAAAACTGGTGAAATGTCGAAGTGTTTTAGGTGCCTGGAATATGGACATGTGGAGAGGGCGTGCAGCAATACGTTATGTGTGTTTCACACAAAGTGCACTGACAAGTGGATCTCAGATACCACATAAAAGGAACCAATGCGATTATGTAGAGACAAAACGTTTCAAGAAAAACCACTAGTAAGAAGGACCTATTACACCAGAGCGAAAATATATGGGATCTACTTCTATAGCTGCTACATACCGCAAAGTGTTCCGGTTAAGAAATATGAAAAAAATTCGGATTAACTAGTGAAAGATGCAACGACAACTGCACCAAATATAATCGCGATCGATTTCAATGCCTAGGCGATAGAATGGGGAAGCAAAGCAACTAGCCCGAGAGGTTGTACACTGCCTAAAGCCTTCGCTGTACTAGACGCTGTCCTGTTTAACACAGGAACAAAGAATACTTTTGGCTCTATTATTGACAATCTTTTGCCAGTGGAACACTATTCCGATCAACAGACTGGCCGTTGACTGATATATGTATGTATATACCCATAGTGACCATCTGGCTATATTGATGAACATTAGGAAACACACACAAGGGCAATGCAGAACCGCATGTCGCAATAAAGTACAACCCAAAGAGTGGAAGATTGAAACCTTGACGAGGAACTTTTTCAATTTATGCTGGACGAAAACCTCAAGGAGGATATTAACGTAGATCATCAGGCCAAACTGCTCGTGGAACAAATTTCCAATGCCTGCCATGGTCAGAAGAAAGCCGGTATACTGGTGGAGCAACGAAATCGACTTACTAAGAAGCAATTGTCACAAAGCTAGGCGACGATTTCAACGTAGCATAGGCAGCGGCGAGTGAATGAGACAGAGAAATTTTCAGAAAAAAGCGCAGTGACCTCAAAAAAACAAAAAGGCAGAAAAATTTCGTGCTTCAAAATGCTATGTGACAAAGTAGACGAAAACCCCTGGAGCGAGGCATATATTTGCTTAGGAATGTGGTTGAAACGCTATTCCCTAAGCAAAGTCAAGAAGGTGGAAGTTTACTATTTCAAAAAGTACAGCCCACAGATGCAACACAAGTAAAGTGCTGCAAGCTGCTGAAAGGTTCGGTAATACTAAAGCACCAGGTCAGGATGGAATCCCGAACAGGGCCTTGAAGCTCGCATTGAAATACAGCGCAAAACCATTTGTGGAGCTATTTACGCGATGTCAACGGGAAGGGATTTTTCCCAAGGTATGGAAAGGCAACGCCTAGTGCTATTACAGATGAAAAATAAACCAGCAGGGGAACCGAACTCCTATAGTCCACTGTGCATGATCGACACAATGGGCAAAATGCTGGATTATCTGTGCCCGTCTAGAAAGTCACTTAGAAGGTGAGGTCTGCTAGCTGTCCCACAACCAATGCGGTTTCCGCAAAAAACGCTCAACGCATACAATTCGGCTTACTTGCCCCACATATTGAGTGCATTAGAGGGGGAAAAAATACCAAACTACTTACTGAGTTTGGTACAGAGCACACATACAGAGCTATCCGTATTTATCTGAAAGACTGCTGCTCTATGACACTAATGAATATCGGATACGCCGATGATATAGCGGTAACCATTGTAGCCAAAGAACTCCATCAAATCCAGAGCATAGGTAGCGAGACTGTTCCGAAAATAAAACATTGCCTTAAGAGCTCAAAACTCCAACTCGCAGAACAAAAGACGGAAGGAGTGCTTATAACAAGCAGAAAAAAGCTCGAGAATATCTCCCTAAATATTGACGGGCACAGCATTACATCACAATCATCACTAAAGTACCTCGGTGTAATGATCGACGCGAGACTCAGTTACAAAGTCGACATTGAGAAAATGTGCGAAAAAGCTGCCCGCGTAAATGCAGCTTTAGCCACAATCATGACCAACATGGGTGGACCAAAACAAAACAGCAGAGCGCTCTTGGCCAAAGCTAGCCAATCGATTTTAATGTACGCCCCGCCTGTATGAGGGCCAGCTTTAATGCAAAACACATATGCGAGAATTCCAAAATCAGTGTTCCGGCTAAGTGCACTTAGAACCATTAGCGCATTCCGCACGGTGTCTCATGAAGCCGCTAGCAATATATCTGGGATAGTGCCGCCAGACATAATGGCCCGAGAACTAAAGCGGATCTATAGCAAGAGCAAAAATATGGACAGGAAGCTGACAATCACGGAGCGTAAAGAGAAAAGGCAGGTCAGCTTACAGGAATAGCAAAATCGCTGAGATACAGCAGCAAAGGGAAGATGGACGCACCATTTGATCGGGAATGTACAAGAATGGGTGGAGCGAAAGCATGGTAAGATAGGCTTTTACATGACGCAGTTCTTAACAGGACACGGATGTTTCAGAGAGTATCTGCATAAGTATGGTCATGACAATGGAGTTACCTGCTTTTTCTGTGGGAGCAGTAGCGAAAATGCGGAGCATGTGTTTTTTTACTGCCCGTGATTTACAACAGAGCGGCAGGATCTGGAGATGGAAGTGGCAGTCCGAATAACACTTGATAATATAGTGCCTTATATGCTGTAAACTAGACAAGTATAGTATACCATGGAGAGGACGACAGCTCTGATACTACAAGAACTGAGAAGAGTAGAACAACAAAGAAATAGCGAAACTAGAGCCACGAATGTCGAGCTAATTGACATGAGCCAATAGGCTAAGCTGGCCCTGCGATGTCATGCTTAAGGGCTAAGAGTTTAGTACTTAGGCGTACCGTCTCGCAAGTCCAATATATTATAGTAGATAATACTGATTAGGCGTGGTCCCGAATGAAGTGTACCTTTAGCGAGGAGTACAAATCGTGCATACTGCATACCACTAGGTATCAGTATCTATGGAAGATTCCCCCTTCGGAAAAAAAGTTAAACAAATAAACATAAATGCATTTATATGCAACACGCATGCATTAAAATTTACAACTATTCAAATATATTTACTTAGGTTAAGATGTAAACATTCGATAACCTATTTATAAGATATAATTCCAAACCATACAGCGTTAACAATATGACACATACATGTATTGAATTGTATAGATAAAACATACACATATATTTAATTAGATACGTAAGATTTCCAAAATAGTATATAAGGCTTAAAAATATTCAAATAGAATTAGTATGAAAAATTTCTCAGCTTAGAATGATCTTTATTTTCTCCCACCAGTGGTAAGAATCGAAAGAATCTTACAAATCAAACATTTGGTATTTCGAGTCTCTTGAGTAGCTCGAGCCAAAATTGTAAGACCTGTATAAATAAAATACAGGTAATATCAAGTATTAAGAGTGTGCGGTCAATTTACGTGCATTCCAGGCTTTGGAGGCTGGCAGGCAGATTCGCTGGAGATCCTTAGTATCGTAGACACTTTGCGGTGTTTTAAAGCCATTGATCAACTAAACATTGAATTTTAAAACAAAAAGATTTAACTAAAAAAAACACAAAATTAATTTTTGTGGTAAAATTCTCCTTCGCACATCTGAAGTGGTTATCAGCTGTCACACGGCAAACCATCTGTCTACGCAGATTTGTAGGGGTCAAGGACACTAAATTATCTGCACTTACAGTCGGTAAAGCAGTTGATAAGGCAGTTTCTATTACTTAACGTAACCACATTTTGTTGTGAACGCTAAACATAAAGAAACACTTACGTGCATAAAAAAAAACAAACGAACTGAATGATAAAATTATGTGCCAAAGCGATATACATGCCCAGAGACAACGCGAACAAGATGCACGCCGGCTCTCCGTGAAGCGCAACAATGCAAATTAACTTCCCTTGCGAGGGAAGTATTAAAAAAAATTGCTTTCCGTTCCGCTATGCGCGTTAGAAATAAAACACACGGTAATACTTGCTGCGCTCTGATCTCAAGCTGATCACTCACTGCGCTCGCCGATTACACACTGATCTTTATTTGTAAAATCACTTATACATATGTATTTATATTTTTAGAATTCTATGTGTAACGGCTTATTACTAAAAATGCTTTGGCATTACATTAAGTGATGAAATGCCAGAGCATTGAATTTCCAATTATTCTCATTATCAGAACAAATAATGGAATATTGAATTATGCTTACTTATCAAAACAAATGATGTATTAATTTCTTATTAATTAAAGTATTCTGCTGACCAAGCAGTAATATCGTGGGAAGATACAATTTGTTTACATTTGTCATAAAGTGTCTGTGTGGCTGCTGCCGTTAACTCCCCCCTATGGAAGATGAATCGTCCCGATTCAATATCATTTTTTGATATATTGTAAATTCTTTCTAAAATAGCGTTATATGACAATTCTTGGAATTTTAATTCTTTGCTTTGCTTATTATATGATTTTTTTTATTTTAAAATCTTAAAGGTTATGTATATTATTATTAATAGTACAAGTATTACAATCATCTACCAGAAAAGTGAATGATTTTTAAATTCTTTAATTCGTTCACTCAAAATATTTATGTTTTCAAATTTAAATTCTTTATTCTTTGTTTCAATATATTCTACTTGTATAATTTCAAAGTTATTAATATGATTATTTTTTAAATATTTCCAAATTTTACAATCAATACTTTCATAAATTATATTATGTTTGTATAGTTTTCAAATGTGGAGGATGGAGTCATGTGTAGAAGTTCACGCAAGTGAGGAAAGTTCTCTGATCGCCATTCACTTGGGAGTGGCCAGAAACGATTCTTTTACACATGGCTCAAGCAGCTCACAACTTCCGGTCTTTGACCAAGTATCCTCTGGGTAGCCTAAGAACATCCGTTCGAAGGCGAGCTAATGTGAGGAGGCGAAACATCCCCTGCTTAGGGTTGTGCGCTGGGTTTGGGACCCGCCACGTAAAAAACACCCCCAATGAAAAGAAAGCGACAGCCTCGGAAGAGCCTCGGAACTACGAGATAAGGGCATGCACCTGGAATGTCCGGACCCTTAATTGGGAAGGTGCCGCTGCCCAGCTGGTTGATGTCTTCGCGAAAATAAAGGCTGACATCACCGCCGTCCAAGAAATGCGATGGACGGGACAAGGACAGAGAAGAGTAGGTCCTTGTGACATTTACTACAGTGGCCATATAAAGGAGCGCAAGTTTGGTGTTGGATTCGTGGTGGGAGAGAGACTCCGTCGCCGAGTACTATCATTCACTCCGGTGAATGAACGTCTAGCCACAATCCGCATCAAAGCGAGATTCTTCGACATATCGCTGATTTGCGCCCACGCCCCGACGGAAGAGAAGGACGATGTGACCAAAGATGCCTTCTATGAGCGCTTGGAGCGCGCTTATGAGAGCTGCTCCCGCCACGATGTCAAAATCGTGCTTGGCGACTTTAACGCCAGGGTGGGCAAAGAAGGTATATTTGGCACTACGGTCGGTAAATTCAGCCTCCACGACGAAACATCCCCAAATGGGTTGAGGCTGATCGACTTCGCCGGGGCCCGAAATATGGTTATCTGTAGTACTAGATTCCAGATTCATCAAGCTACCCGGCTGTCTCCGGATCGAAAAACGGCCAACCAGATCGATCATGTTGTGATAGACGGAAGACACGTTTCCAGTGTTTTAGATGTGCGTGCGCTTCGAGGTCCTAACATCGACTCGGACCACTATCTTGTTGCAGCTAAGATTCGCACCCGCCTCTGTGCAGCAAAAAACGCACGCCAACAAACACAAGGAAGGTTTGACGTCGAGAAGCTGCAATCACAACAGACAGCCGAACGATTTTCTACTCGGCTTGCACTCCTGCTCTCTGAGAGCACTCGTCAACAACTCGGTATAAGGGAACTGTGGGACGGCATTTCGAACTCCTTACGTACAGCTGCAACCGAAACCATTGGTTTTCAGAAAGCGCAAAAGAACAGCTGGTACGACGAGGAGTGCCGTGTCGCAGCGGAGAGAAAACAGGCTGCCTACCTCGAAACGTTACGATCGACCACTACACGTGCGGGATGGGATAGATACCGAGAGTTGAAGAGGGAAGCGAGACGCATTTGCAGACAGAAGAAGAAATAGGCCGAAATGCGTGAGTACGAAGAGCTTGTTAAGCTGGCCGACAGGGGTAATGCTCGAAAATTCTACGAAAAAATGCGGCGGCTTACAGAAGGTTTCAAGACCGGAGCATACTCTTGTAGAACCCCCAATGGTGATCTAGTCACTGATGCCCAGAGCATACTTAAATTATGGAGGGAACACTTCTCCAGCCTGCTGAATGGCAGTGAACGCACAACACCAGGAGAAGGAGAACCCGATTCCCCAATCGATGACGATAGAGCAGACGTTCCATTACCCGACCATGAAGAAGTTCGAATAGCAATTGCCCGCCTGAAGAACAACAAAGCGGCAGGGGCCGTCGGATTACCGGCCGAGCTATTCAAACACGGCGGCGAAGAACTGATAGGGAGCATGCATCAACTTCTTTGTAAAATATGGTCGGACGAAAGCATGCCCAACGATTGGAATTTAAGTGTGCTATGCCCAATCCATAAAAAAGGAGACCCCACAATCTGCGCCAACTACCGTGGGATTAGCCTCCTCAACATCGCATATAAGGTTCTATCGAGCGTATTGTGTGAAAGATTAAAGCCCACCGTCAACAAACTGATTGGACCTTATCAGTGTGGCTTCAGACCTGGAAAATCAACAACCGACCAGATATTCACCATGCGCCAAATCTTGGAAAAGACCCGTGAAAGGAGAATCGACACACACCACCTCTTCGTCGATTTCAAAGCTGCTTTCGACAGCACGAAAAGGAGCTGCCTTTATGCCGCGATGTCTGAATTTGGTATCCCCGCAAAACTAATACGGCTGTGTAAACTGACGTTGAGCAACACGAAAAGCTCCGTCAGGTTCGGGAAGGACCTCTCCGAGCCGTTCGATACCAAACGAGGTTTCAGACAAGGCGACTCCCTATCGTGCCATTTCTTCAACCTGCTTCTGGAGAAAATAGTTCGAGCTGCAGAACTAAACAGAGAAGGTACCATCTTCTATAAGAGTGTACAGCTGCTGGCGTATGCCGACGATATTGATATCATCGGCCTCAACACCCGCGCCGTTAGTTCTGCTTTCTCCAGGCTGGACAAGGAAGCACAGAAAGTGGGTCTGGCAGTGAACGAGGGCAAAACGAAATATCTCCTGTCATCAAACAAACAGTCGTCGCACTCGCGACTTGGCTCTCACGTCACTGTTGACAGTCATAACTTTGAAGTTGTAGATAATTTCGTCTACTTAGGAACCAGTATTAACACCACGAACAATGTCAGCCTGGAAATCCAACGTAGGATTGCTCTTGCCAACAGGTGCTACTTCGGACTGAGTAGGCAATTGAAAAGTAAAGTCCTCTCTCGACGAACAAAAACAAAACTCTATAAGTCCCTCATAATTCCCGTCCTGCTATATGGTGCAGAGGCTTGGGCGATGACAGCAACCGATGAGTCGACGTTACGAGTTTTCGAGAGAAAAATTCTGCGAAAGATTTATGGTCCTTTGCGCATTGGCCACGGCGAATATCGCATTCGATGGAACGATGAGCTGTACGAGATATACGACGACATTGATATAGTTCAGCGAATTAAAAGACAGCGGCTACGCTGGCTAGGTCATGTTGTCCGGATGGATGAAAACACTCCAGCTCTGAAAGTATTCGACGCAGTACCCGCCGGGGGAAGCAGAGGAAGAGGAAGACCTCCACTCCGTTGGAAGGACCAAGTGGAGAAGGACCTGGCTTCGCTTGGAATATCCAATTGGCGCCACGTAGCGAAAAGAAGAAACGACTGGCGCGCTGTTGTTAACTCGGCTATAATCGCGTAAGCGGTGTCTACGCCAATTAAGAAGAAGAAGAAGTTTTCAAATGTTACAAGATAAACTCCATTTATGGCAGAGTCATCTATAGTATGATTTCCAGGGACTAATATTGCTCCTTCTTAAATTATATCTGTATCTCTATTTTTTTTCTTTCATTTTTTTACATTTTCCTTTTTTATTGGACAAAATATCTGATAGTCAAGTATTTTTATTATTAATTTAACAATAAGTATTTATCATTTCATTTCTGCAGTTTTTTATATTTATATATTCTTTTTTGCATTTCGCAATTTCATTATCAATTATTAATTGACCATCTTTTTTGTTTAATTATTCTTACTTCATAATATTTGCAATCATATATATATATTTTTTGGGTACTTTATATATAAGTTAGTGGATCGACCCTCATCTCAACTCCCCTAAAGGCATCATTGAATCCGCTCGTGTCTTTTTCTTCATTATTACCATTCATAATCTAATTACGCTTAGCTGTAGTAATTCTAAAAGAAAATCATGTATGTAAATGACACCCTACAACAACAATTAGCAATTGATACTGCCCGAACATTTATTGCGGATGACCTTCATTGAAAAGGTATGATAATGGCATGCTGTGTTGGAAAGTTTGCACACGGCACGCTAAGCGACATCAACTTGCGATAACTAAATCTATGGAAAGCGTCCGCTGATCGTATACCTGACACCATCAACAACAACCTGTTTATTTCCACTTGGTATTTGCGTAGGCTTGGTAGGCTTAGCTTTTTAAGTAAAAGAAAAAAAAGAATCAGAATAAATGTGATTGCCGAAGTGAGCAAGTCTCTGGTCTTTAAAGTGGCGCCCAACGTGGGGCCTGTCGTAAATAAGCAATCATACTTCATTGTAAGCAGATTCTCCAACAAGGATAATCTCGAATCGAAGGATAGCCCGGCAGGCTAAGGACCTCATCAACGAATTATAAAATCATCAACGAATTATAAAATTATCAAGGAATTATAAAATTTATAAAGGGTTCAACGATCCTCGCTTAAATCATCAGATCTCAACATACCCAAGAATTTTCATAAAGAATACTTGTAAGTAATTATTCAAGATTATTTCTTGTGGTGATTAAGTGTTATTATTAGTGAAAAATTTCAATATCAAAGCGAAAGTTTAAAAAATAAATTTAATTTTGTTTGGCATCTAAGTATTTCCTTTCTTAAATTTGATTTTTTCGTTTCTTTATAAAAATTGCTGAAACCACAGTAATTTGTCCTGTAAAGAGTTTGAATTATTTTCACCCAAGTCCTTGCTTTAGGGGTGCCTTTTCACCCTTTCGGTTTGAAATAAGAAAATTGTGTTTTATAAGTTACGTGATTAAAAATGAGTGTTACGCGTGAACAAGTAATAGAAATAGTGAAAAAAAGCAATGAAGAAATTAAGCAGGGATTGGCAGAGCAAATTTGCCGCTTTTCTCAAGCTCTTGACCGGCTAATTCCACCTAGCGGGGAAACTTACTTACCGGTAAGCATTGATCCTACAGTTAGTTCAGATAATTTAAGTTTAGATTTAATAAAATCCCTCCCAGAATTTAAAGGGGAAGCCTCAGCGTATCCCGCTTGGCGCACTGCAGCTCATTTTGCTATGAGCTATTATAAAGAACATTCAGAAAAATATTATGTCGCTAAGGGAATTTTCCGAAATAAAATTACAGATTCAACTAATATATCCCTTTCTTCCTTTAACACGGTTCTTAATTTTAAGGCAATAATCACAAGATTGGATCAGACATACGCGGATAAGAGACCGTTGTATGTTTTAGAAAATGAATTAAGTATTTTGAGGCAAGGCAATCTATCGATTGCGGATTATTACGATACAGTTGATAAACAACTGACACTAATTATTAATAAGCAAATTATGTCCCATAATGGTAACTCTGAAGTTGTCGCTGCTCTCAATGAGAGAGCAAGGGAAAACGCACTTCGTGTATTCGTTTCGGGTCTTCGTAGACCATTATGTGACATACTCTTTTCCACCAGGCCAAAGGGCCTTCCAACTGCGCTTGCAGTTACTCAGGAGCTTGAAACTAGCCACAAAAGGTACGATTTTGCGCGTATATTTGCCGTAGGAAATTCGCAGACGCCGAATATTCCTGTTACATCTCAGGGCCGTCAGCCTTTTTTTAGGAATCAGCTAAATCATCGCACTTATTCAAATCACAACAATAGACCAACTCCTATGGAAGTCGATCGTAGTATCCCTTCTACTCGGCAACATGCTAATCCTTACACCAACAATGCTCCTCAAAAGCGAGACAGCAACCATTTGCCCAACCCAAATCCTCCCATTAATACTTCTCGACTACAACAGAATCCAATCCTTTTCCAGCCCACAGTTTTTAAGCGCGGTCGCGATCAAACATACTCTAATAGATCACCATTCCCTGAGGTACAAAGGGTAAACTATATGCCACATGAAATAGAAGCCAATTCTATCAATAATTACATAGAAGAAGATCAGGATAACCATGAGTACGATTATGGTTGCGAGCATCAGGAAAATGATTACAACACCAATGACTGTCATGAAGATATTGAGAGTAACTTTGCAGACGAAATCAACCATTTAAACTAAGTTCGCTCCTACCATTTATTACGAAAAAACGGCAAATGGTCAGGAGCTACGCATTTTAATAGACACAGGTACTTCCAAAAATTATGTCAAAAACTATTCTTTCTTGAAAGGCGTGAAATTGGTGGAAAAAACATTCAAGCTTAAATCAATCAATGCCGTCAATCTGATTGATAAACAATGTTTAATAAATGTCCTAGATTCTACCTCTGCTTTTTATTTACTAACAAACTAAAAAACGTTTGATGGTATCATTGGATACGACTTTTTGAAAAAAATTAACGCTATGATTGATATAGAGAGGGGATACTTATTTTACCGCAATGGCCAAGTAAAACTTCAGCATATTTCTTGCAGCCAAGTAAATTTGATAACCATAGAGGATTCGGTTCCAACTAGTATCCGAAACCAATTCAATGATATGATTAGTAGCAATATTAGTGCCTTTGCCGATACAGATAGAGCACTGCCTTATAACACCAAAGTACAGGGTAGAATTCGTACGATTACGAATGAGCCAATTTATACCAAAAGCTATCCCTATCCTGTTTCCGCAGCAGAGTTCATAAACACAGAAGTATTAGCTCTCCTTAAAGATAAAATAATTCGCAAATCTTGCTCTCCATATAACTCGCCTGTTCATGTGGTTACAAAATAGGGCTTAGACGAAAATGGTAGGCAAAAATTACGGATGGTGATAGACTTTAGGAAACTAAATGAGAAAACAGTTTCAGATAGATATCCCATTCCTGACTCGTCAGTAATTTTGGCAAACTTAGGGAAATCTAAATATTATACCACCCTCGACTTAAAATCGGGATTTCATCAGATAATTTAATGCGAGGAAGATCGGGAAAAAACCGCTTTCAGTGTCAACAATGGAATGTACGAGTTCTGTCGTTTGCCATTTGGCTTGAAAAATGCTCCCAGCATTTTCCAGCGAGCTATCGATGATTTCCTTCGTGAATACATAGGAAAATGTTGACACGTTTATATGGATGACATCATTATTTTCTCTCCTGACGAACAATCCCATTTAGTTCACATAAACATGATTTTACAAAGTTTAGAAAAAGCAGGAATGAGAATTTCGTCCGAAAAATCAAAGTTTTTAAAATAGAAGTTGAATTTTTGGTGTTTGTAGTTTCACGAAATGGTATCCAAACATGCCCAACTAAAGTGAATGATATACTCAATTATAAAATTCCAACCACTCTTCGAGCACTACGATCATTCCTTGGGCTAACAGGATATTATCGAAGATTTGTGAAAGATTACGCTAGAATTGTGAAGCCGCTCACAAAATATCTGAGAGGGGAAAACGGAAATTTAGGTGCGAATAAATCAAAAGCCGTTGTCATAGAACTAGACCATGAAGCTATAAGGGCATTCGAGAAAATAAAACGGGTATTGGCATCTGAAGATGTACTCCTGTAACACCCGGATTATAGCCAACCTTTCGAACTTACTACAGATGCCTCTTCAAGTGCGTTGGGAGCAGTTGAGCAATAAATAAAATTTTATTTCAAAAGCTCCCACGTCATATTATTTGTTTTGACACCATCGAAAACCTAATGCGCTATCTAAAAGAAGCTATCAATCCAAATGTCACAAACGGCTTACAATGTGAACATAAAGTTTTGGCAGAAATACAAAATGTTCGGGTGGTGGAGCACGGTGCTCGCTCGTTCCAATGATGTGGTTGGCCGTGGGGAAACGGTTGGCGCAATTATTCCACAAAATGTTAAATAAAACAAAAGGTTTCATATAATATATGTATTTATAAAATAACAAATTGGACAAACACTTACCACGTCTGTATAGCTGTACGGTCGCAAAAGGAGAGAGCGCGCGCAACTTTTTTTAGTTAGAGTTTAGTTGCGCGCTAATTAAAACTCCGAAAAAACTTCGAAAAGAAAGAAAGAAAAGATTACTCTGCTGATACAGACGTGGCAAAGAAATTAAGCGGGGGCGGCGTCAACATTCTCCCCGCCTTGCAGTATTACTGCAAATGCAGTTTACAATCAATTACTTAAAACTAACTTAACTAACTGGCTCCTGCACTTCCTCTTCCACGTCTTCTTTGCAGATGGGGTGCCCGACGAGACGAATCGAGTCTGGTTCGGTCCGGGAAATGCCGCTGAGATGAATCGAACCTCAGTCGGTCATTGCCATGCCGCCATTTTGCATAGAAGTCACCACCTTCCGAGGTCGGCGAGACGACTCGAGTCTAACTCGATCCTTGGTAGGTGGTGAATGTGAGAGGCGTTGGCAGCCAGTGCACTTTATTGTGCCGATGTTATACGACACCGGATATTATATATCCCAGTGTCGTATTTTGGGCGATGAGTTGGCCCATTGACGCTGGTTGTAACCCTGGCAATATGAGCCGGGAGTACACGTCCGCTCCCAAGATTACTTCTACTGGCGCTGCTCTGTGGAACTCATTATCTGCCAGTCTTAAGTTGCGAAATTGTTGAAATAAATTCTCTTCCAGAGACCTTACTGGCGTTGGTGGTAACGGACGACGTTGTATTTGGGCACTCACGGAGACTTCTGTTTCTCCACCCTGGTTGTCCCGAAACATGAGTTCGCACACTCGGCTGTCTCCTCGTGCATGCGTATGCAGTCGCAATCGTGCAATTGTGGAGGCGAGGATAACCGTGGCTGGACTAACTGGGCTAATCATGGCCCGTACTGTTACGAACCTCGTTGCAGTTCGAACGCTTATTAAGGCGGTTGGTGATAGCGCAAGTCTTTGCTGCCAAGGTTGTGTTGCATGCCTGTTCTCTATGATACGGCGTGCATCGGCTTGACGACGAACGTCTCGTCCACGCCTTCGCTTCGGATGGGGTGGCCGACGAGACGAATCGAGTCTGGTTCGGTCCGGACAATGTCGCTGAGACGAATCGAGTCTCAGTCGATCGTTGCCATGCCGCCAATCCGAAAGGAAGTTACCAGCACGTCGAAGTCGGCGAGACGACTCGAGTCTGGCTCGATCTTGGGCGTGTGGTATGCGGGAGAGGCATCGTTGGTCAGAGCTTTGCGGCTGCTTGACTGTTGAAGTCGGTTGATGTGGTCGATGGGGCTCCGAATCCGTCGTGCCAATTGTCAACGAATTTTCTTCCATTTCCGCTGCCTCGACCTGCTGTGCCCATGTCAATTCAATGACATCGTCATCTTGTTCTTCGGCGTCTGAACTGATGCCATGAAGCATCGTGTGGTGTGGATTGGCGCAACGTTTGCAGCGTATTACGCTGTCGCATTCATTCTTTGAATGGCTCCACGCGAGGCAGTTGCTGCAATATCTGTTGATCAATATGGTCCTCAGCCTATCTTCTGGGGACATCTGACGGAACTTTGGACACCAGCGGAGTAGATGGCTATCTACGCATAGGGGGCAGTTGATTGTTGACATTTTAAATAATTTTCTAACGAAAAGAAAGATTATTAACGTGAGAATTTATAATATGAAATTAACATTGATTGGGTACAATGACAATCTTTGTGATAGGCCGACAAATTAAGCCGCGTTGAGTTTGGATGTCCACCACCCGAACTCGTTGATCCAACCCTGGATATACTTTGATGATGCTGCCTAATCTCCATTCATTTGGAGGTACATTTTCATCACGAACTGCCACCAGGTCGTTGACTTGGACGTTCTGTTGGGAATGTTTCCATTTCTTTCGTTTCTGCAGTTCCTTTGAGTATTTGGTCTTCCATCTCCGATAAAAGTGCTGACTTAAGTCCTTTAAATTTTCACTTTGGTTTACGAATGATAGCGGTCTGTCGGTTATTTCTGGTTCTGCCAATGCTTTTCTATTCCGCTGATTGCTATTGTGTTGTTGCTGCTGATGATGTTTGCGTTGTTGTTGTTGCTTAGGTAAAAAATTTGTAATTTTTACACTACAAAAATGATTTTGTGTTTGTTGTTGAGATATTGTTGAATTTATTTTTGTTTCTTCGGAGGGAACGGAACCTGTTAAAATCCAACCGAACACCGTACGTTGTGCAGCGATGGATCCGAAAATTTTCGATTTTACCCCGTTTAGTATAATTTTCGGGTAAAGATCTGCTCCGATCAACAAGTCAACCTTTTGACTCGTATAGAAATTATTATCCGCTAAGGGGATATTAGGTAGCCTTTTTAAAATTGAAGAGTTAATTGATCTGGATGGAAGCAGTCCAGTCAATTTTGGCAGTACCAAAGCTTCCGCTTCTAGTTTCAAACCTTTGTTACGGAGCGAGCCAATTGTGATCGAGCATACCGATTGAACTCGTCCTGATACGGTATTATTCAATCCTGAAACTCGCGCGCTGATATTTTTGCTTGCCAGATGTAAGCGTTTTTGCAGACTATTGCTTACGAAGGTGGCTTCAGATCCTGAATCAATCAGGGCTCTGACAGTGAAGGTGCTCTCGTTGTGACATACGGTCACCATGGCTGTACCTAAGAGCATGCTTCGACTGGTAGGCACATTTGAAATATTGGCCTTAATAGAGGCCACATGAGATTTAGTAGAAATCTCAGTAGGGTTTGTGCTGTCGGACATCTGAGCTATTTCCTCACTCTGATCCCGGTGAATCATGGAGTGATGTCTCTGTTTACATTTATTACAATTAAACATACTTTTGCAATTTTTGACTTCATGTGAGTCCGATAAACAATTTAAGCAGACGTGAAGTTTTCTGACAGCATTTAATCGTGCATTAGGCTGCATCTCAATGAATCTTTGACAAGTTTTCAAAATGTGCGATTGAGATGAGCACAGTTTACATTTGATATTATTTGTCTTGGCGTGATGGGAATTGATGGGTTTGGATCCAATCCTTGACTGCAAGGTTGGTATCCGACCTTCACCATCAGCCGATTTAATCTTGGGTTGAGTACCCAAATCGCCTTTGAGGTTTGATACTCTCTCAAGCGTTTTAACCCGTTTGGTTAGAAATTTGTCTAAGTCAACCCATTTTGGGATCTCTGAATCCGAATCCAGAGATTGTTCCCAAAGCGACAGTGTATAATCCGGGAGTCGGATAGAACACAAATACGTAAATATGGCATCCCAACTATCTACATTGATGCCATGTATTTGTAAAGCTGAAATGCAGCTATTAATCTCCCGCTGTAAATTTCTGAGTTCGGTCTCAGATTCTGTTGAAATGTGCGGGAGCTTGAACAATAAATTTAATTGTGTGTTAACAAGCACTCGCTTGTTTTCATACCTACACAACAAATTGTTCCAAGCCAATGCGAATCCGTCATTCGTCAGTGGCGCTTTGGAAACGATCGCTTTTGCCTCACCTCGTGTTTTTTGATTCAGATGGAATAACTTCTCCACTGGAGAGAGCCTTGGGTTATTCCCATAAATGGCGGCAAATAAATCCCTAAATGAGGGCCATTGTAAAACATCGCCATGAAATATTTCGGTATCACATGGCGGTAAGTTGATGGAATACCTCACGGGTTCTACTGTTTGTTGTAACCGTTCAGGTTGAATCACCGTTGAATTTGAAGTTGGGCTTTGGTTGAACGCCGTGAGGTTGTGCATGTGTTCGCCCATCAAGGCCGCGCAACACACATACGCGTGGTAACAGCTTGAATATTTAAGCTTAATGTCGTCAATTGAGCTTGTGTCGGAAGGATCCACCTTTGGCAAACACAACTTGTATTCTGACTTTACCTCTGCCCACAGAGATTTCAGTTCAGTTTGTTGTACTTCCAGAGAGTAGGCACTTTGGTTGTTTGCTGTTGGAGTAAAAGACTCCTCAAACTCTAGTAGAGCGTCTGCAGCAGTGATAAATGCTCTGATGGCTTCCATTGTGTTCGAAAAATGAACCGGAACTGCAAAAATGTTGCACAAAATCGGATCTAAAACTTGAAATCAAAATTTAAGAAATATTTGCCAATATGTTGCAAAAGTTCAAAAGTTATAGAACCAATCACGGACAAACTACAAATTAGTAGTGCGTTGTTTCTTAGTGAAGCGTGAATATTCGAAGGCACAAAAAATTAATAAATTTAAAACTGTTTTCGCAAAGTATTTTTTCGAATTTAATTACAATGTGCTTGCTGGGTAATCGGCCCAATGCACTTGTACTTGCACTTGCAAATTTAGTGAAGTATTTCCTCAAAATAATTTTCCAAAATTTAATCTGAATGTGCTTGCTGGGTAATCGGCCCAATGCTCTAGCACGCCTAGTCTTCGAATATGTACACAAACAAAATTGCTTTGTGCTTAATTGCTTTATTAAAATCCAAATACAAATACAGGTAAAAATTCGCAAGCACTTCACTTTCACTTTTATCACTGGGTTATTTAATTTAACACTACACTATTTGTTTGTTGCTGTCCTTCTGGGATGGCTGCTGCGCTGCTTTGCCTTTGCTGCTTGCCTGTGCTGCTCCCCTTTTGCAGTTTGCCTGTGCTGCTTCGCTTGTGCTGCTTTGCCGGTGCTGCTCTCCCTTTGTTGCTTAGCCTTAGCTGCTCTGCCTTTGCAGTTTTGCTAGTGCTGCTCTGCCTATGCTGCTTGGCTTTCTTGCTCACTTCACTTGCTCCAATTTTTGATGTCGCTCACTTCACTTGTATTTAATTTTTGTATTTTTTTTTGTTTGTTCACTCGCGAAACTGCAGCTGCGTTATTGCTGCTTGCCTTTATTGCTATTCGAGCAATATATGGGAAGGCAGAGTTGAGCGACTAGACTCAAATTAACCACAAGAAAACGCAAAAAACCGAGAGAGATGGTTGACGCTCCAGACGAGGTTTGTGCGTCCAAGAAATTTATAACTTTTCTCGAATAACAGAGTGTGGTTTTTTTTGTAAAGTGAAATAGTGCATTTGCCAGGTGTATTTGTTGTTGTACTTAAATGAAGTACAATACTACCTGCAATCTTGTGCTTTGATTTTGTGGGTAGAGTGCCAAAAATAAGTTTTGGTCTCCACTTCACACAGCACAATTGGTTTTGTACATAAATGATGCACAAATTAACCAATCTATTGCCTTTTAGCTTGCAGAGCACAAATCCAAAATATGTTTGGCTGTAACTTGCGTGTTGCTAAATTGGGCAAATTATGCACTTTCACTTTAATAAAAAATCGACTTGTTACCTGTTATCCGGCTCGAAGGACCAATGATAATTCGGGTGGTGGAGCACGGTGCTCGCTCGTTCCAATGATGTGGTTGGCCGTGGGGAAACGGTTGGCGCAATTATTCCACAAAATGTTAAATAAAACAAAAGGTTTCATATAATATATGTATTTATAAAATAACAAATTGGACAAACACTTACCACGTCTGTATAGCTGTACGGTCGCAAAAGGAGAGAGCGCGCGCAACTTTTTTTTAGTTAGAGTTTAGTTGCGCGCTAATTAAAACTCCGAAAAAACTTCGAAAAGAAAGAAAGAAAAGATTACTCTGCTGATACAGACGTGGCAAAGAAATTAAGCGGGGGCGGCGTCAACATACTCCATATTGATATTTTTATCACAGCCAAACAGCATTTTTATACTCTCGCAACAAAGTTGCTAAGGAGAGTATTATAGTTTTGTTCACATTACGGTTGTTTGTAAGTCCTAAAACTAAAAGAGTAAGATATAGGGTTATATATACCAAAGTGATCAGAGTGACGAGTAGAGTTGCAATCCGGATGTCTGTCTGTCCGTCCGTCCGTCCGTGCAAGCTGTAACTTGAGTAAAAATTGAGATATCATGATGAAACTTAGTACACGTATTTCTTGGCCCCATAAGAAGGTTAAGTTCGAAGATGGGCAAAATCGGCCTACTGCCACGCCCACAAAATGGCGGAAACCGAAAACCTATAAAGTGTCATAACTAAGCCATAAATAAAGATATTAAAGTGAAATTTGGCACAAAGGATCGCATTAGGGAGGGGCATATTTGGATGTATTTTTTTGAAAAGTGGGCGTGGCCCTGCCCCCTACTAAGTTTTTTTGTACATATCTCGGAAACTACTATAGCTATGTCAACCAAACTCTATGGAGTTGTTTTCTTCAAGCATTTCCATATACAGTTCAAAAATGGAAGAAATCGGGTAATAACCACACCCACCTCCCATTCAAAAGTTATGTTGAAAATCACTAAAAGTGCGTTAACCGACTAACAAAAACGTCAGAAACACTAAATTTTACGGAAGAAATTGGAAAAGGAAGCTGCACGCAGGCTTTTTTTTTTATTGAAAATGGGGGTGGCGTCGCCCACTTATGGACCAAAAACCATATCTCAGGAACTATTAGACCGATTTCAATGAAATTCGGTATATAATATTTTCTTAACACCCTGATGACATGTACGAAATATGGGTGAAATCGGTTCACAATCACGCCTTCTTCCAATATAACGCTATTTTGAATTCTATCTGATGCCTCTGTATAACAAATACATTAAGAACCAATGATTACACAAATACGGTATTTGAAAAATATGTAAATGACGGATAATGAAATCTCGATTATCACTTTATCATGCGAGAGTATAAAATGTTCGGTGACACCCGAACTTAGCCCTTCCTTACTTGTTTAACTTGTATTGACAAGTTTTCTAAATACGCCATTGTTAAGCCAATAGCTTCACGTTCCACAGTTGATATAAAAGATGCAATGCTAGAAATACTGCTAATTTTTAAAAATACCAAAACTATAGTATCTGATAAAAAGCTTTCCATTCCATCTGTCTTAAAAGTCTTCTTAGGGATAATTTTTCAATCGAACAGTTTTTTATTCCTACACTTCATAGCGAGAGTAATGGACAGGTTGAGAGGTTCCACCCCACACTGCTGGAAATTGCCTGCTGCATCAAGGAACAACAACAAATAAGTGAGACTAATGACCTTATGTTATTAGCCACACATAAATATAATAATAGTATCCATTCTGTCACAAACTTGAAGCCAATTGAAGCTCTCTATAGCTCATCAATAGAAACACTAGAAACGATAAGAAATAAATTGAAACTTGCACAAGAAAAAACGCTAGACAGATTTAATAAAAACAAAAATACTAAAACGTAGTATAAGCCTGGCGAAAGGTGTTTCTTAAAAGGAATAAAAGACTGGGAAACAAGTTCAGCAGTATTTATATTGAAAAGGACTTGGGAACAACGGTACTAATAGATGGTAAAAAGATTCACAAAAGCAATATACGTTTGACATTTTTTGTATGTAATACCATGTTCAGACCGACACTTAATCACACGATTTCGGCTGTTGAGTGGTTTATCCCACTAATCTTATAAATTTATCAAGATTTCGCCATACAAAAATGGCAGTTCAAAATCACTTCATCGCTAAATCTCTCTGTGCGGCTATGATTTTGCGCCATCTACTTGGCAGCATTGGAAATCTATTACATTATCACAGCTGATTTAGACACTACAAAAAGGAAAAAATGTAAACAAACAAATTTTTATTAGAGCAATGAGTCTTATTTCGGCTGAAAATTGACTTCCCAAATAAAAAAATGCGTCCATTAATTCCATTATATGGAAAATATTTAAAAGAATACGGCTTTTATTACAAAGTACTATATGAAAATGTTTTCTTTTGATAAATATTGAGCGATGTAAATTCTTGAATGGCAAAAACAGCTGTTTTTAATCTTTTCAACTGCAGTAAGAACACTGTTGGGTTATGAAATGCTTAAATGTAATCTAATCTTTTAAATTTTCGGTCTGAACATGGTATTATAATCAACCTACATATATGCCAGATATTAAAAAAAAGTATACATATAAAAATTATAAGAAATTAGTATTAAAATAAAATCCACAAGCATCTAATCTTCAATATTTACCTTTATTTTAAGTTCAAGATAAAAAAATGTAAAAATTAAATACTACTTTTTGTTATTTGGATATTTGTATGCCAAACCAATTAAAAAAGGCACACTGTCACAACAACTGTTAACATCTGCATCACAACCTACTACTAATACAAATGCAATGTTGATGGAGTAACGAAACCATCCTATTGAACTGTAGTCTAAAACAAGAGCTGGTCATCGAACCGGGGACGATTCGATCTTATGGAGGGGAATAGTTAGTGGATCGACCCTCATCTCAACTCCCCTAAAGGCATCATTGAATCCGCTCGTGTCTTTTTCTTCATTATTACCATTCATAATCTAATTACGCTTAGCTGTAGTAATTCTAAAAGAAAATCATGTATGTAAATGACACCCTACAACAACAATTAGCAATTGATACTGCCCGAACATTTATTGCGGATGACCTTCATTGAAAAGGTATGATAATGGCATGCTGTGTTGGAAAGTTTGCACACGGCACGCTAAGCGACATCAACTTGCGATAACTAAATCTATGGAAAGCGTCCGCTGATCGTATACCTGACACCATCAACAACAACCTGTTTATTTCCACTTGGTATTTGCGTAGGCTTGGTAGGCTTAGCTTTTTAAGTAAAAGAAAAAAAAGAATCAGAATAAATGTGATTGCCGAAGTGAGCAAGTCTCTGGTCTTTAAAGTGGCGCCCAACGTGGGGCCTGTCGTAAATAAGCAATCATACTTCATTGTAAGCAGATTCTCCAACAAGGATAATCTCGAATCGAAGGATAGCCCGGCAGGCTAAGGACCTCATCAACGAATTATAAAATCATCAACGAATTATAAAATTATCAAGGAATTATAAAATTTATAAAGGGTTCAACGATCCTCGCTTAAATCATCAGATCTCAACATACCCAAGAATTTTCATAAAGAATACTTGTAAGTAATTATTCAAGATTATTTCTTGTGGTGATTAAGTGTTATTATTAGTGAAAAATTTCAATATCAAAGCGAAAGTTTAAAAAATAAATTTAATTTTGTTTGGCATCTAAGTATTTCCTTTCTTAAATTTGATTTTTTTTCGTTTCTTTATAAAAATTGCTGAAACCACAGTAATTTGTCCTGTAAAGAGTTTGAATTATTTTCACCCAAGTCCTTGCTTTAGGGGTGCCTTTTCACCCTTTCGGTTTGAAATAAGAAAATTGTGTTTTATAAGTTACGTGATTAAAAATGAGTGTTACGCGTGAACAAGTAATAGAAATAGTGAAAAAAGCAATGAAGAAATTAAGCAGGGATTGGCAGAGCAAATTTGCCGCTTTTCTCAAGCTCTTGACCGGCTAATTCCACCTAGCGGGGAAACTTACTTACCGGTAAGCATTGATCCTACAGTTAGTTCAGATAATTTAAGTTTAGATTTAATAAAATCCCTCCCAGAATTTAAAGGGGAAGCCTCAGCGTATCCCGCTTGGCGCACTGCAGCTCATTTTGCTATGAGCTATTATAAAGAACATTCAGAAAAATATTATGTCGCTAAGGGAATTTTCCGAAATAAAATTACAGATTCAACTAATATATCCCTTTCTTCCTTTAACACGGTTCTTAATTTTAAGGCAATAATCACAAGATTGGATCAGACATACGCGGATAAGAGACCGTTGTATGTTTTAGAAAATGAATTAAGTATTTTGAGGCAAGGCAATCTATCGATTGCGGATTATTACGATACAGTTGATAAACAACTGACACTAATTATTAATAAGCAAATTATGTCCCATAATGGTAACTCTGAAGTTGTCGCTGCTCTCAATGAGAGAGCAAGGGAAAACGCACTTCGTGTATTCGTTTCGGGTCTTCGTAGACCATTATGTGACATACTCTTTTCCACCAGGCCAAAGGGCCTTCCAACTGCGCTTGCAGTTACTCAGGAGCTTGAAACTAGCCACAAAAGGTACGATTTTGCGCGTATATTTGCCGTAGGAAATTCGCAGACGCCGAATATTCCTGTTACATCTCAGGGCCGTCAGCCTTTTTTTAGGAATCAGCTAAATCATCGCACTTATTCAAATCACAACAATAGACCAACTCCTATGGAAGTCGATCGTAGTATCCCTTCTACTCGGCAACATGCTAATCCTTACACCAACAATGCTCCTCAAAAGCGAGACAGCAACCATTTGCCCAACCCAAATCCTCCCATTAATACTTCTCGACTACAACAGAATCCAATCCTTTTCCAGCCCACAGTTTTTAAGCGCGGTCGCGATCAAACATACTCTAATAGATCACCATTCCCTGAGGTACAAAGGGTAAACTATATGCCACATGAAATAGAAGCCAATTCTATCAATAATTACATAGAAGAAGATCAGGATAACCATGAGTACGATTATGGTTGCGAGCATCAGGAAAATGATTACAACACCAATGACTGTCATGAAGATATTGAGAGTAACTTTGCAGACGAAATCAACCATTTAAACTAAGTTCGCTCCTACCATTTATTACGAAAAAACGGCAAATGGTCAGGAGCTACGCATTTTAATAGACACAGGTACTTCCAAAAATTATGTCAAAAACTATTCTTTCTTGAAAGGCGTGAAATTGGTGGAAAAAACATTCAAGCTTAAATCAATCAATGCCGTCAATCTGATTGATAAACAATGTTTAATAAATGTCCTAGATTCTACCTCTGCTTTTTATTTACTAACAAACTAAAAAACGTTTGATGGTATCATTGGATACGACTTTTTGAAAAAAATTAACGCTATGATTGATATAGAGAGGGGATACTTATTTTACCGCAATGGCCAAGTAAAACTTCAGCATATTTCTTGCAGCCAAGTAAATTTGATAACCATAGAGGATTCGGTTCCAACTAGTATCCGAAACCAATTCAATGATATGATTAGTAGCAATATTAGTGCCTTTGCCGATACAGATAGAGCACTGCCTTATAACACCAAAGTACAGGGTAGAATTCGTACGATTACGAATGAGCCAATTTATACCAAAAGCTATCCCTATCCTGTTTCCGCAGCAGAGTTCATAAACACAGAAGTATTAGCTCTCCTTAAAGATAAAATAATTCGCAAATCTTGCTCTCCATATAACTCGCCTGTTCATGTGGTTACAAAATAGGGCTTAGACGAAAATGGTAGGCAAAAATTACGGATGGTGATAGACTTTAGGAAACTAAATGAGAAAACAGTTTCAGATAGATATCCCATTCCTGACTCGTCAGTAATTTTGGCAAACTTAGGGAAATCTAAATATTATACCACCCTCGACTTAAAATCGGGATTTCATCAGATAATTTAATGCGAGGAAGATCGGGAAAAAACCGCTTTCAGTGTCAACAATGGAATGTACGAGTTCTGTCGTTTGCCATTTGGCTTGAAAAATGCTCCCAGCATTTTCCAGCGAGCTATCGATGATGTCCTTCGTGAATACATAGGAAAATGTTGACACGTTTATATGGATGACATCATTATTTTCTCTCCTGACGAACAATCCCATTTAGTTCACATAAACATGATTTTACAAAGTTTAGAAAAAGCAGGAATGAGAATTTCGTCCGAAAAATCAAAGTTTTTAAAATAGAAGTTGAATTTTTGGTGTTTGTAGTTTCACGAAATGGTATCCAAACATGCCCAACTAAAGTGAATGATATACTCAATTATAAAATTCCAACCACTCTTCGAGCACTACGATCATTCCTTGGGCTAACAGGATATTATCGAAGATTTGTGAAAGATTTTTTTTTTTTTTTTGTGTTTCAATATCTTTTTTTTTATTTCTTGAATCTGCTTTTTGTTTTAAAGCCTAACAATAAGTTATAAAATCTTAAATCTAATTAAAAACTAGACACGCTCAAGCAAATGATTGAGCTGTTTTGGTGATACATTGCTCCTTAGTACGCGGGCATATCTCTTCTTTTAAGGCGTGTTTGATTGCAGGAATGTACCAAAGCATTAGCCAAAGGGTTTGGGTGATCACGGAGTTTAGATATATATTTCAATTTGCTGTCTTCTACTTCTTTCTTTACCATAGAAATACCAAGGTCTTTATGGATATTTTCATTACGCATGTACCATGGCGAACACGTGATTGATCTAAGCATTTTTGATTGGAACCTTTGTATTATGTCTATATTAGTTGCACAGGTCGTACCCCACAGTTGAATTCCATACATCCAAATCGGCTTTATGACCGCTTTATATAAAAGCACTTTGTTGTCTAGGCTAAGTTTGGAGTTTATATTTAATAGCCAATTTAAATTTGCAGCTCTTATCTTCATGCAAGTTATTTTACTCGCTATGTGTTTTCTCCACGTAAGTCTTCTATCGAGGTGAATACCAAGATAAGTTACTTCATTCGCTTGGGGTACTAAAATATTATTAATTTTTACTTCCGGACACATTTTTGGTCTAAGCGAAAATGTAACATGCTTACACTTTTGTTCATTAACATTTATACGCCAGTTGGCTAGCCATTCTTCGACAAACCTTAGGTGCTCGGCTAGTATTCTTGATGCTATTATGTGGCATTTGTTACGGCTCACTAAAGCTGTGTCATCCGCAAAAGTTGAAGTCAATATATTATTAGCTGTTGGAAGATCTGCTGTATATATGATGTATAGTGTTGGGCCTAAAACACTGCCCTGGGGTACGCCAGCCCTTATCTGTCTTTCTTCAGATATGAAATCTCCCACTTTTACCATAAATTTTCTATTTTTTAAATAAGACTCCAATATTTTATACAATTCTGAAGGTAGGATATTTTTAATCTTATATAAAAAGCCCTCATGCCATACCTTATCAAACGCCTGAGCCACGTCTAGGAATATAGCTGAACAGTACTCTCTGTGCTCAAATGCTTTTCTTATTTCGTTAGTAATTCTATTTACTTGCTCTATCGTGCTATGTTTTTCACGAAACCCGAATTGGTGCGTTGGTATTATATTATTTTCGTGGAGGAAAGGAGACATCTTTGATAGCAACACTTTTTCAAATATTTTAGAAAGACAGGATAGAAGACTGATTGGTCTGTATGAAGACGGCTGTGTTAAGTCTTTCCCAGGTTTGTCTATCAAGATAATCTGCGACTTTTTCCATGAATTAGGATAGTGTCCGAGATTAAGAATTGCATTGAAGAGCAAAGAGAGCACTTCTACGGCAATATTTGGTAACTCAATTAGCATTTTTGGTGTAATATTGTCATATCCTGGTGACTTTTTTGGGTTAAGTTCTTTTATTATTCTAGTAACTTCAGAAGTAGAAGTCCTAATAGACACATGCGACTCGTTTGCGGTATTAGGCAAGGTTGGCAACTCAAAGTTGTTCTTTGGGGAATTGGGTTGAAATACCTTTTCTAGGTGATTTGCAAAGCAATTTGCTTTATCCTCATCACTACGTGCCCAATTACCATTCAACTGTCTTAGAGGCATGTTGGAAACTACTGGTGGCTTGAAAGATTTTTGGGCTTTCCAAAGGGAGTTTTGCTTGCTAGAATTTGGACACAATTTTTTTATATAATTTTCAGTGTTGTGTTCTTCTTCATGTTTAAGCGCTTTTTTAACTTTCGTACAGCAGATTTCAGTTGAAGCAGAGTTGAAGGGGAGCGATTTAACTGCCATTCCCGCCTAGCTCGCCTTTTCTCATTTACAAGTTTCTCTATTTCATTATTTGTGATCTTTCTAAAACCAACTGGTTTATTGTTTCTTTCTGGTGTTGCCAGTACAGCTGCATTAGTTATTAGGTCATTAATTTCTCTTATATTTTCATCAATGTCTCTTTCTGTATTTATTTTGCAATCAATATTGATATGGCTGCTGATATACTTTCTATACTTCAACCAGTTAGTTTTATATGATGTTAGAGAAACTTTTGGCTCAATTATCATGGGCTGTTCGTATAACTTTATTAGTACAGGAGAATGATCAGATGATAAGTCTGTACATGTGTCAGCTGTCATAAGTGATCTATCTATATTTTTGACTACAGCAAAGTCTGGTATTTTTCTTCTATCACTGGGCCAGTATGTCGGCTTACCAGGAGATATTATATCCAGCTTATTATGCTTATTCATAATAGTGTAGTACAACTGTCGTCCTTTCGGATTAATAAGACGTGAGCCCCAGTACGTATGTTTTGCGTTGTAATCTCCACCTGCTAGAAATCTTTGACCTAGTGTTCCAAAAAAGTCTTTAAACTCGATTTCTGTAGTTTTAAAACGAGGTGGACAGTATATAGCCGCAAGGTTTAAGTCACAACCCCGATTTTTGAGTGATATTGTTGTAGCTTGTAACTGTGGAGTAGCATGAGATTCTAGGGCATAGTGGTTTAAACGATTTCTAATCAACACTGCCGTGCCACCATGCGCTTTTCCATCCGGATGATTTGTAACATATAGCCTAAGTCCTGGTATACTGAAATTATTTTTATTTGTTAGATGAGTTTCTGAAATAAGCATTACATCTATATTCTTTTCAGACAGAAATCTGATAATCTCTAATTTATGTTGGTTAACACCGTTAGCATTCCATATACAGATATTTAGGAAGCTCATTTTTTAATTGTTGTGAAAGATTACGCTAGAATTGTGAAGCCGCTCACAAAATATCTGAGAGGGGAAAACGGAAATTTAGGTGCGAATAAATCAAAAGCCGTTGTCATAGAACTAGACCATGAAGCTATAAGAGCATTCGAGAAAATAAAACGGGTATTGGCATCTGAAGATGTACTCCTGTAACACCCGGATTATAGCCAACCTTTCGAACTTACTACAGATGCCTCTTCAAGTGCGTTGGGAGCAGTTGAGCAATAAATAAAATTTTATTTCAAAAGCTCCCACGTCATATTATTTGTTTTGACACCATCGAAAACCTAATGCGCTATCTAAAAGAAGCTATCAATCCAAATGTCACAAACGGCTTACAATGTGAACATAAAGTTTTGGCAGAAATACAAAATGAATTAGTGAAGCAATTTCCTGAGGTTAAATTCGTACACACGGAAAAACTTGCAATTGATTTAACCAACGAGAGTAACCAACTAGAAACAATCGCTACGGAACATAATCGAGCTCATCGATGTCTGAACGAGAATTTTCAACAAATCTCAAATGAATATTATTTTCCAAACATGAGAAAAATGCTAAAATCTTTAATTGCGAACTGCAGAATTTGTTTGCTAAACAAATATCAAAGAAAACCATTTGAGCCTGGTATTGGAAAAGCCCCAATACCGAAACACCCCGGAGAAATACTCCATATTGATATTTTTATCACAGCCAAACAGCATTTTTATACTCTCGCAACAAAGTTGCTAAGGAGAGTATTATAGTTTTGTTCACATTACGGTTGTTTGTAAGTCCTAAAACTAAAAGAGTAAGATATAGGGTTATATATACCAAAGTGATCAGAGTGACGAGTAGAGTTGCAATCCGGATGTCTGTCTGTCCGTCCGTCCGTCCGTGCAAGCTGTAACTTGAGTAAAAATTGAGATATCATGATGAAACTTAGTACACGTATTTCTTGGCCCCATAAGAAGGTTAAGTTCGAAGATGGGCAAAATCGGCCTACTGCCACGCCCACAAAATGGCGGAAACCGAAAACCTATAAAGTGTCATAACTAAGCCATAAATAAAGATATTAAAGTGAAATTTGGCACAAAGGATCGCATTAGGGAGGGGCATATTTGGATGTAATTTTTTGGAAAAGTGGGCGTGGCCCCGCCCCCTAGTTTTTTGTACATATCTCGGAAACTACTATAGCTATGTCAACCAAACTCTATGGAGTCGTTTGCTTTAGGCATTTGCATATACAGTTCATAAATGGAAGAAATCGGGTAATAACCACACCCACCTCCCATACAAAGGTTATGTTGAAAATCACTAAAAGTGCGTTAACCGACTAACAAAAAACGTCAGAAACACTAAATTTTACGGAAGAAATGGCAGAAGGAAGCTGCACGCAGGCTTTTTTTTTTAAATTGAAAATGGGGGTGGCGTCGCCCACTTATGGACCAAAAACCATATCTCAGGAACTATTAGACCGATTTCAATGAAATTCGGTATATAATATTTTCTTAACACCCTGATGACATGTACGAAATATGGGTGAAATCGGTTCACAATCACGCCTTCTTCCAATATAACGCTATTTTGAATTCTATCTGATGCCTCTGTATAATAAATACATTAAGAACCAATGATTACACAAATACGGTATTTGAAAAATATGCAAATGACGTATAATGAAATCTCGATTATCACTTTATCATGTGAGAGTATAAAATGTTCGGTGACAACCGAACTTAGCCCTTCCTTACTTGTTTAACTTGTATTGACAAGTTTTCTAAATACGCCATTGTTAAGCCAATAGCTTCACGTTCCACAGTTGATATAAAAGATGCAATGCTAGAAATACTGCTAATTTTTAAAAATACCAAAACTATAGTATCTGATAAAAAGCTTTCCATACCATCTGTCTTAAAAGTCTTCTTAGGGATAATTTTTCAATCGAACAGTTTTTTATTCCTACACTTCATAGCGAGAGTAATGGACAGGTTGAGAGGTTCCACCCCACACTGCTGGAAATTGCCTGCTGCATCAAGGAACAACAACAAATAAGTGAGACTAATGACCTTATGTTATTAGCCACACATAAATATAATAATAGTATCCATTCTGTCACAAACTTGAAGCCAATTGAAGCTCTCTATAGCTCATCAATAGAAACACTAGAAACGATAAGAAATAAATTGAAACTTGCACAAGGAAAAACGCTAGACAGATTTAATAAAAACAAAAATACTAAAACGTAGTATAAGCCTGGCGAAAGGTGTTTCTTAAAAGGAATAAAAGACTGGGAAACAAGTTCAGCAGTATTTATATTGAAAAGGACTTGGGAACAACGGTACTAATAGATGGTAAAAAGATTCACAAAAGCAATATACGTTTGACATTTTTTGTATGTAATACCATGTTCAGACCGACACTTAATCACACGATTTCGGCTGTTGAGTGGTTTATCCCACTAATCTTATAAATTTATCAAGATTTCGCCATACAAAAATGGCAGTTCAAAATCACTTCATCGCTAAATCTCTCTGTGCGGCTATGATTTTGCGCCATCTACTTGGCAGCATTGGAAATCTATTACATTATCACAGCTGATTTAGACACTACAAAAAGGAAAAATGTAAACAAACAAATTTTTATTAGAGCAATGAGTCTTATTTCGGCTGAAAATTGACTTCCCAAATAAAAAAATGCGTCCATTAATTCCATTATATGGAAAATATTTAAAAGAATACGGCTTTTATTACAAAGTACTATATGAAAATGTTTTCTTTTGATAAATATTGAGCGATGTAAATTCTTGAATGGCAAAAACAGCTGTTTTTAATCTTTTCAACTGCAGTAAGAACACTGTTGGGTTATGAAATGCTTAAATGTAATCTAATCTTTTAAATTTTCGGTCTGAACATGGTATTATAATCAACCTACATATATGCCAGATATTAAAAAAAAGTATACATATAAAAAATTATAAGAAATTAGTATTAAAATAAAATCCACAAGCATCTAATCTTCAATATTTACCTTTATTTTAAGTTCAAGATAAAAAAATGTAAAAATTAAATACTACTTTTTGTTATTTGGATATTTGTATGCCAAACCAATTAAAAAAGGCACACTGTCACAACAACTGTTAACATCTGCATCACAACCTACTACTAATACAAATGCAATGTTGATGGAGTAACGAAACCATCCTATTGAACTGTAGCCTAAAACAAGAGCTGGTCATCGAACCGGGGACGATTCGATCTTATGGAGGGGAATAGTTAGTGGATCGACCCTCATCTCAACTCCCCTAAAGGCATCATTGAATCCGCTCGTGTCTTTTTCTTCATTATTACCATTCATAATCTAATTACGCTTAGCTGTAGTAATTCTAAAAGAAAATCATGTATGTAAATGACACCCTACAACAACAATTAGCAATTGATACTGCCCGAACATTTATTGCGGATGACCTTCATTGAAAAGGTATGATAATGGCATGCTGCGTTGGAAAGTTTGCACACGGCACGCTAAGCGACATCAACTTGCGATAACTAAATCTATGGAAAGCGTCCGCTGATCGCATACCTGACACCATCAACAACAACCTGTTTATTTCCACTTGGTATTTGCGTAGGCTTGGTAGGCTTAGATTTTTAAGTAAAAGAAATTGTATCGAATCAGAAAAAGAATCAGAATAAATGTGATTGCCGAAGTGAGCAAGTCTCTGGTCCTTTAATTTATATAACTATTACATCTTTATTTTGTACTATTATAAAATTTGAAATATCTTTTAAATCAGTTATTGTCAATTGACCATGTTCATTTTTAATTATGCTTTTAATCTCGTCTAAATTTAAAATTGTCGGGTTTAAAATTCCCTTTTTTCTATAGCTATTGTATGTATTAATCATATTTTGTAATTTAGTTATTGGGAACTGATTTTTTCGTTTCGTTAGAATTTTAATATCTGAGTTTTCATTAATATTATTAATTGTTTCAGTTAATTGATTAATATTTTAAAAAAATTTAGAATTTGTTGTGTATTGTTTATTATTATTTTCAATTAATTCGTTTAATTTATTATTTATTAACACTAGGTCGTCATGGTCTGGTGTTCCTGCTATCCACTTCCATAGTGTACTTATTTCATTTATTCCTCTCCTATATCTTGTATCATTAATGTGTAGTTGTTCTAATAAAGTTTCTATGAGTTCCATTTCTGGATCTGTGTCTAAATCGTTAATATGTATGCTTTGTCTTGTTCATTATTTTGTTTAAAATTTCTATATCTGAATTTTTTATTATAATAATTTGTGTCTGAACTTATAAGTTCTCTAAAGTATGTTAAATTAGTGATGTGGAAAAAATCTCCGTAGTCATTATACAGGGCTACATCTCCGTCTTCTAATAATACGTAATCTTCTCTTGTGTAGTCCACAATGTCTATCATTATATCATACCCTGAACAGGGTATGTTAAGTTTGTCACGAAGTTTGTAACACCCAGAAGCAATCGTCGGAGACCCTATAAAGTATATATATAAATGATCAGTATGTCGAGCTGAGTAGATTTAGCCATGTCCGTCTGTCTGTTATTAGTTGCTCCTGTATCGATTAATATTTTAAAATTTTGACCAGTAACCCTGTCATTTAGAAAAATATATGGCAGAGTTATTTTTGGCTTAAATAATTACCCCCCTTAATATTATTAATGCGTGGTGTCTTAATCGGTGGCTGCACATTCTGTTGTGTACTTCCATGTGGCCTTTTTTCTAAATTGTTTTGGTTAAAGGTTGTTGCCTTTTGCAACATACGGTTAGGTTAGGTCAGGTTAGATGGCTGATGAAAGATCACACGTAGACTAATAATGTACTCCTTTGTGATGCCATTGAAAAAGAGAACTCCCGTCTTCGGACTTACAGATTGACGAAGCGCTTTGTAGCCAATACATAGTTACACAGACGCTTAACTTCAACACCCGCCAGTTCGGTGGGATGTCCAAAGGTATGCGCCCCCAAGTGTCTAAGTCTTGACCTCCCAAACGCGGGACAGTCAAGCAGGAAGTGCTGGCTTGTTTCTACCGCATCCTCTTCCAAATAGCTTCTGGTAAGATACCCATTCTTACCGCATGTAAGCTAATAGGACAGTGGCCGGTTAAGAGTCCCACTAATAGTGAGAGGTTAGCCTTACTGAGGGCTAAGTGATCATTAGATCTCCTGCGATCTATCCTGGGCCAGAAGGCTTTTGCAACCGCACAAGTACCGATGCTGGCCTAGCGTTGGATTAGCACCCGCGTGGCCCAGCTATCTAGTAGTAGGACACAAGAAGACACAGGAGCACCTACCCGTTCCCATTCTACCGATAGCGATTCTAGGGTGCTTTCCCTTACTAACTCATCAGCCTTGCAATTACCTGCCATTCCGCTGTGGCCCGGCACCCATACCCGTCTAATCACAAAAACTCTAGCTGATAGAGATAGCGATGTTAGAATTCTTCGACCAACCCTGAACACACTGTGAATGAGTTCAAGGCTAGTATTGCCGCTCTACTATCTGAGTTAATGGTCACTTCTCTGAAGGTGGATGCACTCCGTAACAGCAAATCTGCTGCTACCTTGATGGCTGCGACCTCAGCCTGGAATATACCACAGTAGTCGGGGAGTCTGAAACAGGAGTTGATAGAGAGCTCCCGACAGTAGACCCCTCCACCAACCTTCCCCCCAAGCTTTGACCCATCCGTGAAGAAGCTTGCTGCCTCTCTCCTCCAACGGCTTCTTCCCACCCATATCTCCCTCGTCGGTAGATGGGCAAAGAAGGAGCCGCCAGAGTTCGGTATGGCGACTCCATGATCCAGATGATCCGGTATGCAGTCAAAGTTTGTGCGGATAGCCGAATGTCCAGATACGCATTCCTTTAAGAATACAGATTCTCTGAGTCTGATAGCCACCTTCGCGGCTATGCACCTTCCGGCAATGTCCACCGGCGTTATGTTCAAAATTGCATTAAGTGCCATGGTTAAGACAGATCTTAATGCACCACATATGCTAATTAGCGCAGCCCGTTGAATGCTTTCTAGTTTCTTGGCCTGTGTGGTCTTCGCTAAAGCCCTCCACCACATGAAGACACCATAGAACAAGATAGGCTTGACTATGGTGTCATGGAGCCAGAGGACCACTTTTGGTGAGAGGCCCCATCTTTTGCCAATAGCTCCTCTATAGCAGTATAAGGCAATAGATGCCTTTTTTACTATCTCCTCGATATTCGGCTTCCATGAAAGCTTCTTATCCAGGATGAGCCCTAAATATTTCACTCTATCCGCCGGTTGCAGGCGAATACCTCTCATTTGCGGCAGCGGTGTCACTGGGATTTTATATTTTCGGCTGAATAAAACCATTTCTGTTTTGTTTGGATTAATGGCGAGTCCACTACCGACCTTTGTTACAACGCTGAGATATCCTTGCGTCAACTCGTACACGGTGCTAAGGAACTTTCCTTTGACCATAAGTTCTACATCGTCTGCATAGGCAATCGCCCGACAGCCGCGATCCTCTAGTTTTTTGAGCTACTCGTCAACGACTAGGATCCATAGAAGAGGAGAGAGAACCCCACCTTGTGGTGTTCCCCTACTCACACTTCGCCTCGCACGCGCGCTGCCCCATTTTGTTTCGATCACTCTGTCGCACAGAAAACTGAGAATGAGGTGTTTGAGGTTCGATTTAACCCCAAGACCGTCAAAAGCAGTTACCACTGCCCCAGGCAGGACATTGTTGAAAGC
Organism: Bactrocera neohumeralis; assembly: GCF_024586455.1. Classification (NCBI taxonomy): domain Eukaryota; kingdom Metazoa; phylum Arthropoda; class Insecta; order Diptera; family Tephritidae; genus Bactrocera; species Bactrocera neohumeralis. Next base: position 25,380,702 of record NW_026089622.1, read on the forward strand.
TCCCTCAATATCAAGGAAGCTCCCAACAGCGAAGTCCTTGGCTTCAATGGCTTCTTCGAGCCATGACACGATAGTATGCAAGGCAGTATCTACTGACCTGCCTTTACGATAAGCATGTTGTGCTCCTGACAGGTAGTCTCACAAAATGCGCCTCCTTATATACCAGTCAATCAGTCTCTCCAGAATCTTTAGTAGGAAGGAGGAGAGGCTGATTGCCCTGAAACATACGGTTGCGTGTATGGATGCTTGAATCGACATCCAGTGGTGTAGGTCGTGGTTGCTTATTCTGATAACCCATTCTTTGGTTATAATTCCTTTGCGGATGGACTTGTGGGAACCGTAAATTATTATTGAAATTACCGTTATTGAATCTGCTGTTATTAAAAGTATGTTGCTTGTTATTGTTGTTACGATTTGAGTAGTTTTAATTTTTTCCAAATCGCAATGCGAAGGTCGCTCACATATTGTTAGATTCTAATTATTGTGCTTTTGCCAAAGCATTTGGTGAATCGCTTGGCGATAGTGAAAATAGTATGTTTGCCAAGTTTCCGTTTAGCCCCGTTATGAATGTGCGTAAGGCATCCCGCTTAGTTTTGGCATTAAACTCTTTAGTTACGGCGCTATCTGATCCGTAAGTCATTATGGTTTTGTTTATTAGCAAGGTTAATTTCTCATTAACTTTATTATAATATTCAATTATGGAGTAATTGCCTTGACGCAGAATACTCATTTCTTGCTCAATTATATGAGCTGGTCGCTTATCGGCGTAAGCGAAATCTAATCGTGCTAAAATAGCATCAAAATTTAAAACTTTTCCGTGGTTGGACAAAATGTCATTAGCATCGTGAGTAATTTTATTTCTTAATATAGTCAATGCAGCAAAATACCTACGGCTGCCTCTTACGTATGATCTCATTGCATTGTTAGCCGATTCCCTCCAGCTAACATATTTATTCTGTTTTCCCCCAAATTCTGGTAAAGACCTTACTACTTCTATGGATTCCTCACAGCAAATCTCTGAATTTATTACTTCACTTTGTCTGCGCATTTCATATATTTCTAATCTAAGTGATGCGTTCGTTGCGGCAATTAGTCTTGCGACTAAGGTCTCATTTTCGCTACTTAAAGCCGTTTTTGATTAATTATTTTTTTCATTTCTTTCCCTTTAAATATGGGCAATTTTCAAATTTATAGTTGCCTTTACAATAATCGCAACCTTTGCAACCTTTCGTATTTTGGAGCACTTGTATTACTTCCCATTTAAAACAAATCTTTCTTTTTTGATACTTGTATCATCTCTATAGTCTCAGACATAATTGTCTCCTGATTATAATAATCCTCAAGTGTGGTCTTCTCATCTTTTCCTTTACATTGAAAAACTTTCTCCATACATTTAATTCTAAGTTTATCTTTATTTAGATCCCTTTCTTTTTTGTTAATCACATTGACTTCTACAAATCCTTCAAGATTTCTAACTATTCTGTCTATTTCGTTATAGTCCAAGTCAGTTGGTAAAGCATTCGTCATTTTTTTATATTTTTTTATAGTTTTTATTTTTTGAGACTGTTTTATTCTGGAGGGTCTGGAGTTCAGAATCGCAGAATTGAGTTTTTTTATAAACCGGAGGGTCGCCCTTCCGGTGGTGAATCGTGGTTTCAAAATATTTTATTACTTGGCTGGTCGAGCCTTGAATTATTCTTAATGGTTTAAACTTAATTGCTTAAATTGATTGGCTCAAATATTACATAGGTTGTCAAAAAAGTCTTGCGGTATTTTCGCTAGTTGGCGCTGAAAGCGCGTAGTTCTAGTTTTATTCGTCGCGTCGGGTCATGCTATACCTTTTTGGAAAGCTCATTTCACGCTAATACGTGTTTCATTGATTGTCGTTCCTTTTAAGTCGTTCGTGAGTTATAGCGTCGCAAACATGGAGCAAAATAAAGAGAAAATACGGCATATTTTACAGTACTACTACGATAAAGGCAAAAATGCATCTCAAGCCGCCAATAAAATTTATGCAGTTTATGAGTTTATGGACCAGATACAGTTTCCATTTCCACCGCACAACGATGGTGTAGAGGTGGTCGAAGATGCGCCACGCTCCGGAAGGCCTGTCGTCGAAAATTGCGATAAAATCGCTGAATTGGTCGAAAGAGACCGGCATAGTAGCAGCCGTAGCATCGGTCAAGAGCTGGGCATGAGTCATCAAAAATTCATTTTAATTTCACTAAAAAAAAAATCAATAAAATTACCGCAAGCCTTTTTTGACAACCCATTATGAAGTTATTGAGATTTTTCCAATAAAAAAGTTACGATTTCTTTCCAAAAAATTCACTGAATATTAGGGAAATTCTAATATTTTTTATTTAACGTGAAGAACAATTTATGTATATATTTAATATATATTAATTGATATAATCTTACTCCTTCTTCTCCTCGTCTTTTGTGATAGGCCTCTTCTCTTCTTCAGTCTTTTGGTTTCTAGTGATTTTCTAGTCCTTTGGTTTCCCTCGATGGCTACGCCGCTGCTTGGGGTGCAATGCCTAATGATGTCTTTATTTTTGCACTTTATTTTTATACTCTCGCAACAAAGTTGCTAAGGAGAGTATTATATCGGGTGATTTTTTTGAGGTTAGGATTTTCATGCATTAGTATTTGACAGATCACGTGGGATTTCAGACATGGTGTCAAAGAGAAAGATGCTCAGTATGCTTTGACATTTCATCATGAATAGACTTACTAACGAGCAACGCTTGCAAATCATTGAATTTTATTACCAAAATCAGTGTTCGGTTCGAAATGTGTTTCGCGCTTTACGTCCGATTTATGGTCTACATAATCGACCAAGTGAGCAAACAATTAATGCGATTGTGACCAAGTTTCGCACTCAGTTTACTTTATTGGACATTAAACCAACCACACGAATGCGTACAGTGCGTACAGAAGAGAATATTGCGTCTGTTTCTGAGAGTGTGGCTGAAGACCGTGAAATGTCGATTCGTCGCCGTTCGCAGCAATTGGGTTTGTGTTATTCGACCACATGGAAGATTTTACGCAAAGATCTTGGTGTAAAACCGTATAAAATACAGCTCGTGCAAGAACTGAAGCCGAACGATCTGCCACAACGTCGAATTTTCAGTGAATGGGCCCTAGAAAAGTTGGCAGAAAATCCGCTTTTTTATCGACAAATTTTGTTCAGCGATGAGGCTCATTTCTGGTTGAATGGCTACGTAAATAAGCAAAATTGCCGCATTTGGGGTGAAGAGCAACCAGAAGCCGTTCAAGAACTGCCCATGCATCCCGAAAAATGCACTGTTTGGTGTGGTTTGTACGCTGGTGGAATCATTGGACCGTATTTTTTCAAAGATGCTGTTGGACGCAACGTTACGGTGAATGGCGATCGCTATCGTTCGATGCTAACAAACTTTTTGTTGCCAAAAATGGAAGAACTGAACTTGGTTGACATGTGGTTTCAACAAGATGGCGCTACATGCCACACAGCTCGCGATTCTATGGCCATTTTGAGGGAAAACTTCGGAGAACAATTCATCTCAAGAAATGGACCCGTAAGTTGGCCACCAAGATCATGCGATTTAACGCCTTTAGACTATTTTTTGTGGGGCTACGTCAAGTCTAAAGTCTACAGAAATAAGCCAGCAACTATTCCAGCTTTGGAAGACAACATTTCCGAAGAAATTCGGGCTATTCCGGCCGAAATGCTCGAAAAAGTTGCCCAAAATTGGACTTTCCGAATGGACCACCTAAGACGCAGCCGCGGTCAACATTTAAATGAAATTATCTTCAAAAAGTAAATGTCATGAACCAATCTAACGTTTCAAATAAAGAACCGATGAGATTTTGCAAATTTTATGCGTTTTTTTTTAAAAAAAGTTATCAAGCTCTTAAAAAATCACCCGATAGTTTTATTCACATAACGGTTGTTTGTAAGTCCTAATCAGGGTGACGAGTAGAGTTGAAATCCGGATGTCTGTCTGTCCGTCCGTCCGTGTGTCCGTCTGTCCGTCCGTCTGTCTGTCCGTCTGTCCGTCCGTCCGTCCGTGCTATCTGTAACTTGAGTAATAATTGAGATATCATGATGAAACTTGGTACACGTATTTCTTGGCTCCATAAAAAGGTTAGGTTCGAAGATGGGCAAAATCGGCCCACTGCCACGCCCACAAAATGGCGGAAACCGAAAACCTATAAAGTGTCATAACTAAGCCATAAATAAAGATATTAAAGAAAAATTTGGCTCAAAGGATTGCATTAAGGAGGGGCATATTTGGAAGTAATTCTTTTGGAAAAGTTGGCGTGCCCCCCCCTACTAAGTTTTTTGTACATATCTCGGAAACTACTACAGCTATGTCAACCAAACTCTACAAAGTTGTTTCCTTCAGGCAATTCCAGATACAGTTCAAAAATGGAAGAAATCGGATAATAACCTCCCCCACCTCCCATACAAAGGTTATGTTGAAAATCACTAAAAGTGCGTTAACCGACTAACAAAAAACGTCAGAAACACTAAATTTTACGGAAGAAATGGCAGAAGGAAGCTGCATTCAGGTTTTTTTTTGTTTTTAATTGAAAATGGGCGTGGCGTCGCCCAATTATGGACCAAAAACCATATCTCGGGAACTACTAGACCGATTTCAATGAAATTCGGTACGTAATATTTTCTTAACACCCTGATGACATGTACAAAATATGGGTAAAATCGGTTCACAACCACGCCTTCTTCCAATATAACGCTATTTTGAATTCCATCTGATGCCTTCTCTTATACAATGAACCAATGATGATAGCGGAATAAAACTTTACACAAATACGGTATTTGAAAAATATGTAAATGACGTATAATGAAATCTCGATTATCACTTTATCATGCGAGAGTATAAATTGTTCGGTGACACCCGAACTTAGCCCTTCCTTACTTGTTGTCTTTTCTTTTTATTTCTGGTTTAATTTTTTGGTTACTTATTGTCTTTTTGTTAATTTACGCGACATGTTTTGGAGTTTTTTTTTGTTTGTGTTTGTTTTTGTTTTGTTTCTTCCTATTTTTGGGATACTTGTTTAAAAAAACAAAAATTAATGCGTTATTCGCATATGTCCTACCTCTCGCACGAGGTTTATGTACGTTTACTGGTTAGTGTTCACTAATCGCGACCGTTATGGTACTAGGGATATATTTCTCTCTCTTTATACGACTAATACGTGCCCCACGTTGGACGCCAATTAACTTCCCTTGCGTGGGAAGTATTAAAATAATTGCTTTCCGTTCCGCTATGAGCGTTAGAAGTGAAACACAACGTGTTGGTTCGAGTGCGGTAATACTTGCTACGCTCTGATCTCAAGCTGATCACTCACTACGCTCGCCGATTACACACTGATCTTTATTAGTAAAAATCACTTACATATATTTATATTCTTAGAATTCTATGTGTAACGGCTTATTACTAAAAATGTTTGGCTTTACATTAAGTGATGAAATGCCAGAGCATTGAATATCCAATTATTCTTATTATCAGAACAAATATTGAATTATGCTTACTTATCAGAACAAATTATATATTAATATTTTATATTATTCTAAGACAAGGCGCTTATTTCCAGAGATCTACAAAACGTACTGAGACAAATAATACATCAAATTAAAGTGTGCGATCTGAAGCTTTGCACAAATTTTACAGATTTTAAATTCATTGAACCACTTTTGATATATTTGCATTTAAAGTTCTTAAATTTTTACATTAAGCTAATATAAGCAGCGCTTCTACAGAAAAGAGCATATATGTAAGAGAATGAATAATTAAAAATGTTTCTGTCATTTGCTTTCGTTACACACATACCCACATACGCGAAGGCGCAAGTGCGAAATCTAACAACAACAATGTTGTCTGCTCGGTAGCAAAATGACAATAAGCATAGATAACTTGATACGAGACTCTTTGGTTCGAGAGAGAGCTGTCAAAACTCGCATTTTTTATAACATTTGCCAATGATGCCACTGCGGAAAAATATTAACTTGGGTATTTAATAAATTATACAAAACACTAAATTAAACACTTTGAAAATGCATACATACATATATATGTAAATGCTAAAATGCGAAATCATTAATTAATTTACATAAACATTTATTTTGCCAAAATATGTTCGCACAGTTTCATTTCACACTAATTTCGTCAAGTAATTATATGACGAATATTACAAATTACAAATGTTTGCTTTGAGTGCACTGGTACATACATACATATGCATGCGCTAAGGCGATTTTTTATACCGTGTGAGGCAGACGATCCTAAAACTTTGTAGATATCCAGTTTTTTTTGTTGTGAAAAATAGTGGTTGTTCGAGTGAAACATCCCAGATAGTGAACCACATGTGTGGATACCAAATCTAGAGGAAAAGATAAGTACACATTGATTTTTTAATAACATAAATTTTCATTTGCACTTACCTTTCCGTTTTTTTGGCAAAATTTGGCAAATATAGCCTTTTCCCCTTCCAATAACGTGCATTTAATAATTTTTTGTTCTGCCGTTTTTTGTGTTGATCGATCAGCTGTTCCCCTCCTCGTGTTTTCGTTTTCCTTTTGGTTTGCAAATTGCCAACCATCGAAAACACAAATCAGCTGTTCTTTATTTTGGTTTTGGCATTGCCAACCATCTTTTTTGTTTTTAATTTTTAATTTTATTTAAGTAGTAAAGTTTGGGACAGAACATATATACCAAAGGGTGTTCCCAAACTATTCTTTCGCAGAGGATATGGCCTCTGAAAATAGTATTGGGCTAACACCGGAGAATCCTTTCCGAAGGAACTCCAAAATGATGAGAACGCCACCCAATGGTAAAAATGAGGAGTCCGCCGCTACTGGACCAAATAAGCGAGGAGATATTGCTGCCCAAGAAAGCAAAGGGGGCAAACCTGAGGAGTTTGAAAAAGATGAAACGGTTAGCATCTTTTGCAGCCTGAGTAAAAAAATTAAAGAACTAGAAATGATGATGGCCGGCCAAAGGCATATTAATCAAGCTATGCGCGAATTAGTAAGCAGCATAGTGATATTACATGCCAAAACGGAAAAATTGGAAAATCAAGCGAGAAGAGTTTTGATAGGGAAACCATCGCAAGTACCCACCACTGGAAGAGATGCAAATACCCCTAAAAGAATGCGAGAGGCAACAGGCTATCAACCACCTACAAAAAAGCTAAAAAATGTAAACGAAAAGCCGCAATTGTTGTACAGTGGAGCAGCAAAATTAACCCCAGAAGAAAATACGACTAGTCTAAACACAAGTGAAAGATGGGTAGACGTTGTAAAAAAGAAGAAACCTTTGGAAAGGAAGATCAGAACAAAACCAGATGCCATAATCATAACAAAGAAGGATGGTGCGTCATATGCAGATATTCTGCGAAAAATTAAAAGCGACAGCGGGCTTGAAGTACTGGGTTCAAATGTAACCCATATTCGTAAAACGCTAAAAGGAGATTTACTTATTGAACTAAAAAATCGTGCAGAGACGAAAGCCGAATCTTTCCAAAGCGCTCTGGAGGGGGTGGTTGGCGAAATGGCTAAGATACAGCCCAAGACCCACAACGTCACGATTACGTGCAAAGATCTGGATGAAATTACAACTCCTGAGGAAATCTGCGCAGCACTAAAAAGGGAGTGCGGAGTCGAAAATCTGGAGATATCGAGTGTGAAAAGTCTGCGAAAAACGCGTAGTGGCACGCAAATAGCACTTGTATGCTTGCGTGCTCAAGATGCCAAGGCCGCACTTAAAATAGGGAAAATAAAGATTGGGTGGTCGATCTGTCGGCTTCGAGAATATTCGCCTGTTCCCAGATGCTATAAGTGTTTCCACCTGGGTCACATGGCGCGAAATTGCTGCAGCTCGACAGACAGATCGTCCCATTGTACACGCTGTGGAACCGCGGGGCATTTAGCGAAGGTATGCACAAACGTCCCGAGCTGCATGCTCTGCAAAGGGGAGCACTCAGTATTGAGCACGACTTGCCCAAAGTATCTCGAGATGATGAAGTCTCTAAGTAAATGAGGATACTACAGTTAAACCTTAACCATTGTGCAGCGGCCCAGGATCTGCTAGAACAGACAGTCATAGAAGAGAACATTGATGTCGCCATACTAAGTGAACAATACTCCCAGCGTCCGGAAAGCACATGGATTGCAGACAAATCTGGCAAAGCAGCAATATGGTCCTGCAAAGGTCAACCTTTTAAGACCTGCTCCAGAGAAGCTCATAACTGCTTCACATGGGCCAATATACATGGGATATATTTTTGTAAGTTGCTATGCTCGTCCCAGCGCAGCAATCACCGAATTCGAAGATTTCCTTTTAAGACTTTCATTAGAAACCAGAGGCAAAACACCGATTATAATAGCGGGTGATTTTAATGCCTGGTCAACTGCATGGGGCAGCAGATGCACAAACCATCGAGGGCGGCTAATTCAAGAATACCTGAGTCAAACGCACCTAACAATAGTGAACACCGGAACACAAAATACGTACCAAAAAGGGAATAAAGGATCTATTATTGACATTATGTTTGCGAATGTTTCGCTTAGTAGGCACATTAAGTGGGCGGTGTCAAACATGTACACAAACAGCGATCATATGGCAATTATGGCACAAATCTCGTACTCCCGAGAGCCCGAACTTCTTAGCAGAAACACTTTCCGAAAACGAAGCTGGAAGCAACAGGAGTTCGACCCAGACTTGTTTGAGCTAGTATGGAGTGCATCAAAAGTATCAGGTGACGACGCCGCCCACTTGGTATCGACAGTGCGAAATGAACTGGTCGCAGCATGTGATGCAACAATGCGTAGAATATCACATCGCAATAAGCGGCGGCCTGTGTATTGGTGGAATGAGGAAATTTCCACGCTGAGAAAGCTTTGTCACTCAGCCAGACGGCGTCTACAGCGTAACCGGAGTGAAACAAACCGAAACCGCCTTAGAGATGAATATAAAAGCCACAAGAAGCTCCTAAAGTCGGCAATTACCCGAAGCAAAAAATCATGTTTTGAGAAGCTATGTGAGGAAGCAAACATTGACCCATGGGGAACTGCTTACAAAATCTGTATGTCGAGATTTAAAAATAAGCAGCAGCAACCTAAAGATGCCTCTTTTATGGGAAAAGTCGTCGAAACATTGTTCCCGAGACACGACCAGATTTCCTATGCTAAGCGACGAAACGAAGCTGCAGTTTCACCCCCGTTTGTCACGGAAGATGAGCTATTGGCCATAGCTAAGAAAATCAAAAACACCAAAGCGCCTGGGTTGGATGGGATACCCAACAGGGCCCTGAAGGAAGCTATAAGCTCAAAGCCTCAACTATTCGCTAAAATGTACAACGCATGCATAAAGGAAGAGATGTTCCCCGAGGCGTGGAAAATACAGCGATTGGTTCTGCTCCCAAAACCAAAGAAACCACCTGAAGAACCCTCATCGTACCGACCACTGTGTATGCTCGACACAATGGGTAAAGTGTACGAAAATATAATAAGAAACCGCTTGGAGTTAGCAATCCAGAAAGCCGGCGGACTATCAGAGAGACAATACGGCTTTATAAAAAAGAGATCCACGATTGACGCACTACGAGAAGTCGTTGATACTGCGAAATGTGCAGTAAGTGGCAAAAGATGGAAAGGTGGCACAAAAAAGTACTGTGCGCTGATTACCCTGGATGTCAAGAATGCGTTCAACTCGGCAAAATGGGCACACATAATCAAAGCCCTGGATGAAATACGCGCCCCTGAATACCTCATAAACATTATATTGAGCTATTTTAAAAACAGAAGGCTGCTTTTTGATACAGACGAAGGTACCAAGAGTTACTCTATCTCGAGTGGAGTACCTCAAGGGTCAGTGTTAGGCCCACTATTATGGAACCTCATGTATGACGGGGTGCTAAAAAGACAGCAACCAACAGACGTGAAGCTAATAGCGTATGCGGACGATCTCATGGTGGTAGCAGTGGCCAAACAATTAGCCGACCTAAGAAACAAATGCAATGAGTGCTTAAATGGTCTACGGCATTGGTTCTCTTCTATGAGTCTGGAACTGGCGGAGCAAAAAACTGAAGTTTTGCTCATAAGCACCAGGAAGGTAGAAGAACAAATAGAGGTCACCATAGGGGAGTGCGAGATAACCTCGCAGCCGCAGCTGAAGTATCTGGGAGTAATATTAGATTCTAAATTAAAATTTAAAGAACACCTGGAGTATTCCTCCAGTAAAGCAAACAAAATTTACAATGCTCTATCGAGAATGATGACCAATACAGGCTGTGTGCGTTCCAGCCGGCGATTCTTACTAGCGAAAGCAATGAGCTCCGTAATACTGTACGCAGCACCAGTATGGATACAGGCAATGGATATAAAAGCGTATGCTAAACAAATAATTGCCGTGCATAGGCTTTCTGCAATTCGAGTAATAAGTGCTTTCCGGACAATATCAACCGACGCTGCTGAAGTATTAGCCAGCATGCCGCCCATTGACATCCAGGGAGATGAACTCGAGCGTTTATATCATCTATCAGCGCCTAAAACAGTATCGGCAAAGACAGAGGAGAGGAACAAAAGCATTAAAATGTGGCAGGAGCGGTGGAATTCCTCATCTAAAGGGCGTTGGACCCACCGACTGATACCGGACATCCACTCGTGGATAGACAGACGACATGGAGACCTAGACTTTTATCTGACTCAAATACTTAGTGGACATGGGTGCTTTAGAAGCTACCTTTTCAGATTCCACAATGACATTAGTCCGAACTGTCCGACATGTACAGAGCATATAGAAGACTCTGAGCATGTACTATTTTATTGCCCTCGATTTTCAAATACAAGGGAAAAACTAAAAACCACACTCGGTGGTGGTTTTACGGTCGATAATTTAACGACACTCATGTGTCATTCGACTGATAATTGGAAAGCTGTCAGCGAAGCGTCAGCATCCATAATGACAAAACTGAGACTTTTTGAACAAATTAGGCGTCCGTCAGTCCGCACAATAGAGGAGACTTAAATGTCCTGTCCCTCCCACGAAGTAATACTTAATCGGTGGTTCCGTGGGAGAGCCATGAGTTGGGAGTAGGTTAGGTTTAGCGGATTAAAGTTCCGCACTCCGGCTTTCGATGCTTCCCCCTACTATAAAAAAAAAATTTTAATTGTTAATGTATGTATGTATATGAATTGACCTGTTTTATTATAGCCGTAGTCATGCAGGATCTATGGCAAATTATTTCAAAGCTGCCCTAAACTCCGTAGTTCTTCCGGAGTATAGTTCCCTTGGGCGTTTGACTAATATATGTTTACACTGTAAAGCAAAACATTTCGGAAGTGAAAAGGTACCTGTACTTTTCATTGTTTTATATTCGTAATATATGTATATACATACTTATTGTCTTAATATTTGGTTGAAATTGTTACTAGGTAAGAAATGGCTTTACGACATGTTGTCATGGCGGAAAAGTTAAACTTCAAGAATTACGTGTACCTGAGTTTTTGAAAGCTGTGTTAGAAAATGATTTGAGCTCTTGGCGGGGACACTATTTGGAGAATATTCGGCAGCTAAATAGTTCATTTGCTTTTGCATCATTCGAAGCGAAAATTGCGGAGCCTACAGGGCGCGGACCATATTGCTTCCGAATACATGGATCAATATATCATAGGGTAGGTCCATTGCATGCAGATCATCCTTCAGAATCCTCCTACGCCCAGCTGTTTATTCTTGACACGGATCAAGCAACTGATATAAGGGCACAACATAATTCAAACTGCGATAGGTATTTGCTGAGAGAAATCCACGAAATTCTTTCAAATATTAACCGCTTGGCAAATGAGTATAAGCATATGGCGCAGGTTGAACGCGAAGAGGAACAGAGGGCCAGAGAAGAAAATCGCAATGCTCGCCGAATTAGCATGCTACTTCTGCTTAGATCGATTATTACGTGATATTCACCAAAATGTAATACCTTTTAGTGGAAAGGTTATTTTATTAGGTGGTGATTTCAGGCAAGTTCTTCCTGTGGTGCCCAATAGCTCACGCGCCGCTATAGTTGGTAATTGTTTGAAACGGTGCTCACTTTGGAAATTTTTTAGGTGTCTCAAACTCTCAACGAATATGCGTTCTAAAGAATCCTTATACAACAGTTTTCTTTTGCGTGTTGGAGAAGGTCGAGAGCTCTCTCCAGAGTCGAAAATCAATATACCAGAAGAGATAATTTTGCTAAATGAAAATTTAGTGGATTGGGTATTTCAGCCTCAGTCTGGTGTTATTAGTCAAAACCATTTGAAGGATCGGGCAATTTTGTGTCCAAAAAATGATCACTGTACGATAATAAATAGCGAAATAGTAAATATGTTGCCCGGTGAAGAAAGAGTTTATTATAGCGTGGATACTGTCGTTTCTGAAGATCCTCAAGAGCATGTCGAATTCCCTACAGAATTTCTAAACTCCCTTAATTTCAGTGGAGTAGCGCCTCATGAGTTAAGGCTTAAGGTTGGAACAGTTTTGATGTTAATCCGCAATCTTAATACATATGAAGGGTTGGTCAATGGGACTCGCTTGATTGTAATTGTTTGGAGGTCGAAATTTTATCCGCGAATCAACACTTCCTTTTATTTTAAAGCGTCGCCAATTTCCAATAATTGTAGCATTCGCAATAACAATAAACAAATCTCAAGGGCATGCTACTTTTTACAAGGGCAGAATCTGGCAAGAGTTGGTGTTTTCCTCAAGGAGGATTGTTTCACGTATGGCCAGCTGTATGTCGCATTGAGTCGAGTACGATCTTCTCAAGATATCAAAGTTAAGACTTACGACCAAAATAAAACCACTACGAATGTAGTTTTCCATGAAGTACTTGAATAAATTGAGTTTTTATAAAATTTTTTTTTTTTACTTTTTTCATTTTAAATAACGGAGTCCCCCGATTATCGGGGGTTATTACTAGTATCTTATTAATTAAAGTATTCTGCTGACCAAGCAGTAATACTATGGGAAGATACAATTTGTTTACATTTATCATAAAGTGTCTGAGCGGCTGCTGCCGTTAACTTGCATACTTTTCGGTCAGGTCTCCAAGAAGAAGCGTAAAGACAGATTCATCGTCCACCCTTCAAACCCCTCAAAAATTAAGAGTCCGATCTTGTTCAATGTAAACGATTCCAACGGCAATGATTGTTATGGCTGATGTTGTACAAATTGTGGTCAGTGCATGCTCTGACCCCGGCAACAGAAGCAAAGCACAAGATACGAAAACACAAACACCTCAAAAAGTGGTTATACAGACCGGAATGGATCGGTACATTACCATCAATAGTTAGCTTAGTTCGCAAAACTCATCAAACGCTAAGCAAACAACAAAAAACGTTAACTTCGACTGCACCGAATAATATACCCTTCACAGGTACATTTCTTTTAGTAACTATGTGTTTGGAAACTATATGCTATAGTCGTCCGATCTGAACAATTTTTTCGGAGATTATATTATTACCTTAAGCAGTAATCCATGTCAAATTTGTATGACAGCGATATAGTATAGTGAGCCGATTTGAAAGTTTTCTTCCGATATTATATTACTTCTATGAACAATAACTCATACAAAATTTCGTGACGATATATCGTCAAATGAAGAAGTTTCCCATGCAAGCATTTGATTCCGATCATTCAGTTTGTATAGCAGCTATAAGCTATAGTTAACCGATCAGAACAATTTCTTCATATATTAAAATTATTCAAAATAACCTGAGCCAACTTTTGTGAAGATACATTGTCAAATGTGAAAGTTTTCCATAGAAGAACTTGATTCCGATCGTTCAGTTTGTATTGCAGCTATATGTTATAGTTGTCCGATATCGGAGGTTCCGACAAATGAGCAGCTTCTAGAAGAGAAAATGACGTTTGCAAAATTTCAAAACGAAATCTTAAAAACTGAGGGACTTGTTCGTATATATGCAGACAGACGAACGGACGGACGGACAGACGAACATGACTAAACGACTCAGCTCAACATACTGATCATTTATATATATACTTTATAGGGTGTCAGACGCTTTCTTCTGGGTGTTACAAACTTCGTGGAAAACTTAATATACCCTGTTCGGGGTATAGAAATAATTCAAGGAAATGCAACTGAGCCATTAAGCACAAATCGATCTGCACTTTTAACAATGCTGACGGTGAGGGCAACAAAACTCCTAAAGATATTACAAAAGTCACTAATACTAAACCACAGCCAATATACGAAAGTGCAAATATACTCCGAACAGAACTTTCGTAATTTGTCTAAATACCTAAATGAGAAAAAAATTAAATTCTATACTTATCAACTTAAAAGTGCAAGAGGCCTGCAAGTTGATATTAAAGGTATTGAACCAAATGTTGAATCCATGGAAATCCTCGAAGCACTTAAAAATTATGGTTTTAACCCAAAAGATGTTGCAAATATTTTTAATAAAAACAAATCCCACAGCCTATGTTCAAAGTTGAGCTTGAACCAGAAAACAAAACTAGGAAAATATTGTGTGCACCCCATTTATTAAATTCAATATTTGCTACATCGTAGGACCACTGTGGACTAACCGCCCTCTACGATGCACCAATGTATGGTCACATCAGGTCTTATTGCGCACTTCGCGCAGTGTGTGTAGATTGTGGAAAGTTGCAGGACTCTGCCACTTTCACATCAAACAAAAAAGACCCAAATGCAAAAAAGTGGGAAAACTGCGGTGGAAACTGCGGCGGAAACCACACAGCAAACTACAGAGATTGTCCAGTCTATAAGAAGTCTTGGAAGATGGAGTCATTTACAAAGTTGCATCAAAATACATGTTCAAAAATAAACATGTTCGTTAGTGACAAGGGGTGGCGTTTAATACCTATTGTTTAAATGAGTTAAGGATCCACCCCCTCTACTCGGTAAAACTGGCGGATCCTAATGCAACAGCGCAATTCACCACACCACACCAACACAACTCACCACACCTGTTCCCACTCAACAAAAAGGATGGACAACGGGATGGGACTCACAATTCGATCTTCACAAGCCGCGCATCAACATTCGACATACACATTTTCGCACGTCAACATTCGCCAGCTGCAGTTCGCCCATCAACACTTCAACTTTCGCTATACACCGATTCGACTCTAAACTGCGCCGCGTAAGCACAAATTTTCGTTGTTTCGACACCCAACCCGCGCGCTGCAATTAACTCGCTTATACATCATATATGTACATATGTATGTACATACTCATATACTAAATCGCATCAATCCAGCATTCATCATTCAACAACCAACTTTATACTTATCATACATTTTTATTGTTAAATGTGAAGTGTCAAAATTCATATTTTTAATTAAAGTATATTGTATTGAAAAATATAAAAGTATTTTTTCTTGCCCCCGTGTAAATACCTATTATAAACACATATACAATACACTAATATTAAATATATATTTTCAAATATATTGACATATGGACATACATACATAAATAAACATCGTGCTTCGCGATTTTAACGCCAGGATGGGCTAATAAGGTATCTTTGGCATAAGAGTCGGTAAATTCAGCTGACACGTTGAAACATGCCCAAACAGATTGAGACTGATCACTAGATTCCAGCATAAAAAATTCATCAACCCACCTGTCTGTCTCCGGATCGATTAACCACCGGCCAGATCGATCATGTTTTCAAAATCATAAACGGAAGACGTGTCTTCAGTGTTTTAGATGTGCGTACGCTCCGAAGATCTAACATCGACTCGGACAACTATCTTGTTGCACGCACGTCAACAAACACAAGGAATGTTCGACGTCGAGAAGCTGCAAACACAACATACAGCCAAACGATTTTCTACCCGACTTGCACTCCTGCTCTCTGAGACCACACGTCAATAACTCGGTATAAAGGAAGTGTGGGACGCAACGTTACAATCGACCACAACACTTGTAGGATGGGATAGATAGCGAGAGTTGAAGAGGGAAGCGAGCACTAGCGTCAGACAGAAAGAGAAAGAGACCGAAATGGCTGAGTACGAAGAACTTGACAAGCTGGCCAACAGGGGTAATGCTCGAAAACTCTACCAAAGAATGCGAGGACTAGCAGAAGGTTTCAAGACCAGAGCATACTCTTGTAGAACCCATAGAGGTTACTCTAGTGACAAAAATTATGGAGGAAACTCTTCTACAGCCTGCAGAATGACAGTGAAAGTATAAAGCCAGGAGCAGGCGAACCCGATTCACCAATCGTTGACGATGGAGCAGACGTTCCATTTCCCGACCATAAAGAAGTTCGAATAGGAATTACCCGTTTGAAGAACAAAAAAGTAGCGGGGGCCGCCGGATTGCCGTCGAGCTATTCAAACACGGTGGCAAAGAACTGATAAGGAGCATGCATCAGCTTCTTAGTAAAATATGATCGGACGAAAGCATGCCCAACGATTAGAATTTAAGTGTGCTCTGCCCAATCCACAAAAAGGGAGACCTCATAATCTGACCAGATATTCACCTTCCGCCAAAACTTGGAAAAGACCCGTGAAAGGAGAATCGACACACACCACCTCTTTGTCGATTTCAAAGCTGCTTTCGACAGCACGAAAAGGAGCTGCCTTTATGCCGCGATGTCTGAATTTCGTATCCCCGCAAAACTAATACGGCTGTGTAAACTGACGTTGAGCAGTACCAAACGCTCCGTCAGAATCGGGAAGGACCTCTCCGAGCCGTTCGATACCAAACGAGGTTTCAGACAAGGTGACTCCCTATCGTGCGACTTTTTCAATCTGCTGCTGGAGAAAATTTTTTGAGCTGCAGAGCTTAATCGAGCAGGAACAATTTTTTTATACGAGTGTACAGCTGCTGGCGTATACCGATGATATTGATATCATCGGCCTCAACAACCGCGTCGTTAGTTCTGCTTTCTCCAGGACAAGAAAGCACAGAAAATGGGTCTGGCAGTGAACGAGGGCAAGACGAAATATCTTCTGTCATCAAACAAACAATCGTCGCACTCGCGACTTGGCTCTCACGTCACTGTTGACAACGTCCGGTGTGTTTTACGTGGGCACCTGCTGACGACAGCCTTACTCCACGGCGCTCAAAAGCACAGCGGATCAAATCAATGCGTTGATCAGCGCCCTGAGAATGCAAAGCATTTTCAGTACCAATTGGTAGTGTGGAATGGACACACTAACCACCTTGGTAGGGTTCGAGGCCCATCTAAAGCCTCTGCCGTGCTTTGGGTCCGGCACCCGGTTGCAATGCAACTCCACATTCAACTGACAAAGTCAGTTCTTCCTGCGATTTGAGTTTTAACCACAACCACCACGATACTCCCCGAGGGGCCAGTCCGCACGAACAGGTTGGAGCGAACTCCAAGGGCTCCTGCTCCCCGTGGTACCAGAATTAAGTCTCCGGTCAGACCTCCTAGCCGAAACTACTACCAGTTGAGCTTCCATACGGCTCTGGACTGGTGGCCAGGGGTTGGACCCCATACACACATCACTTACACACACCAATCATACAGAAACTAACCCTAACTTCCAGCTAACCGCCTTCGCCGCTTAAACAGTTCACGCGCAAACGACCTTAACTGTTCGGTATTCCGACTAGTGGAGATCACACCACTAACATCTAATTGTCCATCAGTCCAGCTAATCCCCATACCACCCAAATCCCTAATGTCCGAGTACATCGGGCACTCCGCAATCAAATGCGACCAATTTTCTAACCCCGCCCCACAAAAACACCCCGACGTATCCGAAAGGTGCCTCTGATGCAAAAATGCATTCAGAGGCCCATGCCCCGTAAGCAGGAAACCCAGACTCAGACAAAATCTGAAGTCTGGGTTATCAAACCCCACGTCCCGAATGTACTCGAAGTCCCATGGGTTATCCACAACGAACCCCACAAAATCTGAAGCGGTCCAGTACCGGTCGAAAGTCAGTTGCGTCAAAATCTGGTCGGCGTTCTGTGCGATGTCGTCACATGGTGGAGGACCTTTTGATGCTCCTGGAGATGGCTTCAAGCAGATGAAACACCAAGGATGATTTTTCGAAAACATCGGCACGAACTGCTGGAGTTCATTATGCTCCTAACCGGGAGCATTGGCGTCTCTCTGTGTATGTATTCGATGGGAGACCAAAAAGGCATCCCGTCGCTGGTCCCGAGGTACAGTATTCTGGCAGGTCTGGGTTTCGCATCTGCGTAACCTCATCAGGCGACCATATGAGGTGTTGCGTAGTTGAGGACCGGCCGGGCGTTGTCTTGTATGTTGCCATGTGCGAACCCTTACTTTTGTTGCCTGAATAATGCCTTGGCAATAATCGCGATGTCGTAATGGGAGTGAAGGAGCATAGACTATACCGAGAAAATTTACACCTAAAAATCTTAAGTTATTCTGATCCAAGAAGTAAATTCGAGGCCCATGCTTACGTAAACGAACTCGTACGTCCTCGGCCGTTAGGACTATTGTCCCAACGTTCTTGCCACCTACACCTAACCCTATCATCTAGGAGCCTCTTGCTCCCTCCCTCTCCACATCATCGTCAGAAATCCAGTCATTCCGCAGCAATGACACACTCAAGCCCCTTCTTAACCTGAATGCAACAGCACGCTGTATGACAATCAGGTCAAGAGGGGGTGCACCTAACAAGACCTGCATCGCATGCGTAGAGACGGTGCGACATACAGGCAAACATGCAAGCATCATGCAACGCTGGATTGAGAGGAGTTTTTGAGACCCCCAGACAGTCGTGGCTGTCTCCCACCATACAGGGGCTCCATAAGTGGCACAGGCCACAAACAAGCCACGATATATGGTGCGAACAGCACGACGTCCGAGACCCCAATCGCTCCTCAAAATCCGTCGTATTTTGCCTACAGTTGCCTGCAGTCGCTCCTTTACATTCGCCAAGTGTGGAGTAAAACACATCCTTTCACTCATGGTCAGTCCCAGATATTTGACTTGCGTCACATATCTGATGCTGACCCCGTTCACACAGACAATCGGTGGACGACCCGATGACAATCTACCTTTCAGCAGCATTGCCACCGTTTTGTCCATCGATATGTCGACCCCCACACCTAAACCCCAAGAATTAACGATCTCTAAGAGATCTCCTCCCGCCCGTTCTAGCTCAGACCTCGACCAACCTTCGACCATAAGAAGAAGGTCGTCCGCATACGCACAACATTTACAGAGTGGCTCGAGCTGCCCAAGCAGAGTGTCCATCATAAGGTTCCAAATATGTGGACCACAGATGGAACCCTGCGCGCAGCCTCGAACAACTCCGATCTCCACACTCCCATTCATGCCGACAAGACAGGCCTTTCTGTCCGAAAAATAACTCCGCCAAAGAGAAATTTCCGGACAGCCAAGCTCCTCCAGCCGTTGCACCACTCGATCCCAGC
This sequence comes from Bactrocera neohumeralis, assembly GCF_024586455.1. NCBI lineage: Eukaryota > Metazoa > Arthropoda > Insecta > Diptera > Tephritidae > Bactrocera > Bactrocera neohumeralis. The sequence continues at coordinate 25,400,130 of NW_026089622.1, forward strand.
TTAGGTAATCAAACGCCCCCTTGAAGTCAACAAATATGCCGTGGCGCATCTTCGACCACCTCTACACCAGAACGAAAACGTTGAAACCATCGTTGTGCGGTGGAAATGGAAACTGTATCGGGTCCATAAACTGCACAAATTTTATTTGCGGCTTGAGATTCATTTTTGCCTTTATCGTAGTAGTACTGTAAAATATGCCGTATTTTCTCTTTATTTTGCTCCATGTTTGTGACGCTATAACTCAGCGCGTGAAATGAGCTTTCCAAAAAGGTGCGGCGAATAAAACTAGAATTACGCGCTTTCAGCGCCAACTAGTGAAAATACCGCAGGACTTTTTTGACAACCTAATATTTGAATTAAAATTTTAAAGTTTAGTTTATATAAAATACTAACCCTAACAGTACCCGCCGGGGGAAGCAGAGGGAGAGGAAGACCTCCACTCCGTTGGAAGGACCAAGTGGAGAAGGACCTGGCTTCGCTTGGAATATCCAATTGGCGCCACGTAGCGAAAAGAAGAAACGACTGGCGCGCTGTTGTTAACTCGGCTATAATCGCTTAAGCGGTATCTACGCCAATTAATGCATAGAAATGTGTTTTACTTACCCCTTTTTGTAAACACATAATTAAGTCCTGTTAGTTTAAGCCGTTAGGTTAAGGCTTAGGCTAAGTCACAAACTTCATGGAATAAAAAATTCAATTGTGTAAGAAGAGCAATCGCGATCGGTCATTTATTTAAAATTCTTTCGGTACAGGCAATTTAATTTTTCGCGTATTCTTGAGTTACTAATTTCTTTCAAAAAAGCTTGAGATTTTTCATGGTGCCCAAGCAGAGATTCAATGCATGATAAAAAATCAACAAGTAATAGTAACAATTTTCGTGTATATCATATTTTCGTAAATAAAATTTTTGGCTTCAATTGCCTGTGCGCGTCTCGCTTCTCGATTATAGGTTGTCGTTGGCTAAGTAAAAGTGAAAAATTTTTAAACAAATACAAACAAATTCATAAACAGTGTATATACAAACAAAAAAGTGTCCATAAAGTATTTAAGTTTACAAAAAGTTTTATTACAAATTAATGCTGTGAAAGCGAAAAGATTGATAGAGCGACGTAGTATGTGCAAATACACTAGCCAGAAAAAGTCTCTGCTCATGATCACCAGAAGCTTTTGAAATGTAATAGCATCCAAACAGTACTTTAAAATTACTTTGTTTTTTTTTTATGTATTCGAATATTGGCATTAAGAGATATCACACAACGTGTTTAATCAATACTTCATTTGATTAAAATAAAATTGGACGGTTTTCAGGATCTCCTTGCTAGTAATGGTGTGAGTGCGAGTTTTTTGTTCCAACAGAGCCCACAAGTGCTCTATAGGGTTCAGGTTCGATGATTGTGAAGGTGTATGCACGAACTTTGGAGCCTTATAAAGGAGCCAAAGGCGCACAAGGTCAGCAGTGTGCTTTAGGTCGTTATCCTGTTGAAAATAAAAATGTCTAGGCAAGCCTAATTTCACTGCGTTTTCTTTCAAATTTTGCTTCAAAATATTTAAATAAACAAACTTATCCATTATGCAGTCAATTAATCCTATTTTCCCTACCCAGCTGACCGACATATTCCCCATAGAAAAACTCCACCGCCACCGTGTTTTACTGTCAAAGACAGATTGTGTACGTCCAAGGCTGTGCCAGGTTTTCTCCTTACCAATTACCTCCCTTTAATTCCGAAAATGCAGTATTTTGTTTTATCGGACCACAAGACAGATTCCCAGAATGATAGAGGCTTATTTATATACTCATTGGCGAAAGCTAAACGCATCATTCAGGGATACAAAGGGCTTTTTACGTGCTACTGTAGCTTTAAAAGCAGCTCTTTTTAAAATATTTCTGGCTGTGTCACTGCAAATTTCATTATGAAAGCTTTCTTTAACAACATGCACTATTTGTGCAGGTGTAATACATGTATTTCTTTGAACCAAAGATATATAGCTTTCCTTGTTTCCTGGTCTGTTAATATTTTTGGGCGACCGGAACGAGGTTTGGTGTAATGATACCATATGTTTTAAAGGCTTTGACAACGTATCTAATTGAATACTCAACCCCTCTAACCATTTCTCCAATTTCTCGAAAAGTTTTACCACTTTCTCTTAATTTTAAAATAATTTTTCGTTTATCCACTCCAATTTCTTTTCGATTTTTATTCATTGTTACTAAAATAAAATATCTAAAAGCAATCCAGTTTCAAGACCGCAAATTTAAACTTACATTTTAAGAATTTCTAGATTTTTACATAAATTTTGAATAAAACAGCGTCCTGTTACAGTCTCACAGTAAAATAAACTAAAAAAAGTCCTTATGAGCGGAAACTTTTTCTGCTCGTTACGCTCAACGGGAACATGCCGTTATCTTAGTTTATATATCGGGTGATTTTTTAAGAGCTTGATAACTTTTTTTAAAAAAAAACGCATAAAATTTGCAAAATCTCATCGGTTCTTTATTTGAAACGTTAGATTGGTTCATGACATTTACTTTTTGAAGATAATTTCATTTAAATGTTGACCGCGGCTGCGTCTTAGGTGGTCCATTCGGAAAGTCCAATTTTGGGCAACTTTTTCGAGCATTTCGGCCGGAATAGCCCGAATTTCTTCGGAAATGTTGTCTTCCAAAGCTGGAATAGTTGCTGGCTTATTTCTGTAGACTTTAGACTTGACGTAGCCCCACAAAAAATAGTCTAAAGGCGTTAAATCGCATGATCTTGGTGGCCAACTGCCCATGCATCCCGAAAAATGCACTGTTTGGTGTGGTTTGTACGCTGGTGGAATCATTGGACCGTATTTTTTCAAAGATGCTGTTGGACGCAACGTTACGGTGAATGGCGATCGCTATCGTTCGATGCTAACAAACTTTTTGTTGCCAAAAATGGAAGAACTGAACTTGGTTGACATGTGGTTTCAACAAGATGGCGCTACATGCCACACAGTTACGATTCTATGGCCATTTTGAGGGAAAACTTCGGAGAACAATTCATCTCAAGAAATGGACCCGTAAGTTGGCCACCAAGATCATGCGATTTAACGCCTTTAGACTATTTTTTGTGGGGCTACGTCAAGTCTAAAGTCTACAGAAATAAGCCAGCAACTATTCCAGCTTTGGAAGACAACATTTCCGAAGAAATTCGGGCTATTCCGGCCGAAATGCTCGAAAAAGTTGCCCAAAATTGGACTTTCCGAATGGACCACCTAAGACGCAGCCGCGGTCAACATTTAAATGAAATTATCTTCAAAAAGTAAATGTCATGAACCAATCTAACGTTTCAAATAAAGAACCGATGAGATTTTGCAAATTTTATGCGTTTTTTTTTTAAAAAAGTTATCAAGCTCTTAAAAAATCACCCGATAGTTCAGGAGGATTTAGGTACAACTGTTAAAATAAGCGGAAAAAAAGTTCATAAAGACAATATTCGTTAATTTCAGGTTCTGGCTTACAATTGCTTCAGCAAAGATAATAGACTATTCTAGATCGTTCTATATACCTATAGAGGATGGAGAAGTCGCAACTTATAATGACACAAAATTTCTCATACACAAAACGGAGCTAAATAATTTTGTAAAAATGGCCTATAAAAATCTCCACATAGCAGAACGTTTCTCATATCCAGAACTACAGAAAACAATAGAAATAGAGTTGCAACAAGTAATAAGACTAGTAAATATGTTGACTTTTCATCATAGGTGTTCACGCACTTATATTTGTCGCCGGTACACCGGATTTTTATGATTTCAATGAAGTAAAAATAAAAACTGAGGCACTAATAGAATCCAATAACGATCAATAAATAAATGCGGAAATCACTAATAAAATCAATTAGATAACGGAAAGAATAAATTAACTAAAAAATGATAATGGAATAACAAAAGAGGATAACATTTTTGAACTTATTTCACATAGAAATAATATTATCATATTAGAATTAGAAAATATTATTTATTCAATAATGTTGATTAAAATGGATGTAGTTAACCTACTTTTATTAACAGACAATGAACTAATAGATATAAATGCAAGCTTAAGAGATAAAATTAGCATAACAAAGAGACTAAGTAATTCTAAACTTAAGGTAATGCAGAATAACGAAACGATATACTTCATAATACAGTATCCCATAGTAAATGATTTTTATCAGAAATTTCTTATTGAGCCTGTAATTCGAAAAGACAAGATACTACAGTTAGACTACAGAACCGTTGGAAAGAGAGGAGGACACTTCAAAGTATTAAAAAATTGTAATAATAAAACAGTCATTAACTTTTGTCAAATAGAAGATAAACCGAATTGTTTATTAGATCTGCTCAATAAAAACACAGCGCATTGTAACATTAGTTATGCTAAAAACTATAAAAAAATCCACAATGTAAGAGAGGTCATAATAATATTAAATAATGATAAATTTATAATACAAGATGGATTTAATGAAAAAATAACTATAAATGGAACACGTTAGTAATATTTGAGGATAAAGTAACAATCAACAATACAATTTTCGAAAACAAGGAACACAGAGCTTATGACAACATAGAGCACCCCGGTTTACAGAAATTAAACATAGTAAAGGAGTTGGAAGAACTAACCTTGGAAAACATTGACCAAATTGATATTAAAAATATTAAAAGAATGTCAAACATAAACCAAAAAATAGAAACAAACCACAGTAGCATGAAGAGAATTTTATGCGTTGTCACAATGATTCTATTCATCATAATTGTTGCAAAATTTTGTAAACGTACAACGATTAAACCTACATATAATGAGGAGGCATACTCAACAAAGTAATGACCTAGTCATTGAAGAAATATTGAGTCAAGTCAATGCAAATGATACAAATAACAGCGAATAATCGCGGACGATTATTTTTAAGAGAGGAAGGAGTTAACACATGACTCCCACGCCATGACTTCCACTCTAAACATCACATCACTACGCTAAATCCATTCGCAGGGAACATACTTTGAAGTCATTATGCTCCCACGCCAGTTGGCAGCGCTCGCAATCAGATGCTAGTTGCTAAAGTCGGCAACAAAAGGAACCACAACGTATGAACAGCTGCGGTTCCAGTTTCCTACATGTTTTGTAATTCATAGAATTAAGTACATAGAATAATATGAACTAACACATAAGTAGCTGTTAGTTCAATTTTAAGTTAAGCCACAAAATTATATTCTCAATAAAGCTAGTAAGTCTTTAGCAGCCAAGCAACCAAGTTTGATTTTATTCAAAGTATACTTTAATAAGTTTTCAACCAACAATAGCCCACTTGGAACTGTTTGAGCTTGTTCACCAAGTCGAGCGAATAGCAAGTACAAACGCAACTGGCCCCAAAAGACTTATTAAACTTATACCCTGGTCAAATTATTTTAAGTGTAGTACCTCAACTTTAATTATTTTTAAAAGGAAATGTGAAATAATGTGGAATCTTTTCTTGGATTTTATAATTAAAACAACTAAATATTCAACAACAAATTCATATTAAAATTTCCTAATTAAAAGTATAATAGTTTTCGAAACTTCGGCATAAAGTATTTATATGTGCAAAAAATTATATCAGCACAAGTATTAACTCCTCTCTTTGGCAACCCCTGGAGCGAAGTGAAGGAATTAAAGTGTGATGGACTAATATTCAATAATATTAAATGTTTGCAACTATTAAATTAAAAAAACTTGTTTCTACACGGAAGAGCTTTTCACGGAGATCGCCTGAAAGTTGAAGTGCGGTGAAATGATCGAATGGATGGGCTGTACACCTGCTAGATGTAAAAGAGGAGTGCCACAAAATCTCCCAAAAAAAAATCCCCAAGCACAAAATCCCCAACTGAAAAAAAATCCCCAAACACATAATCCCCAAAATCAAAATCCCAAAATTAAAATCCCCTAACACGAACTCCCCACCTTTTTTTTGAGGCAGTGTCACAAAATCCCCAAACACAAAATCCCCATTTTTTATTTTTATTAAATATTATTAGAGATCATATAAAAAATAGTAAGCCCGCTCCTTAGTTGAGTTTTAATTCGTAGTTAAATATATATCGACCCATATATGACAATATATAGATATAGACAGGGTTCTCATTTACTACTCCGTAGCAGCAAAATTTCTAAAATTATTGCAATGCTATCGCTACCGCTCTCACTTTGTCGGGAGCCGCAGCATAGCCTTAGCATAACAATGTAAAGTATGTGCTCTACTCTGCTCCGAGTTTTGTTAGGTAAAAAACTATAGCTGGAGCGGGAGCAAAAAATTAAATTCTGCGCTATGCTCTGGCGTAGCGGTAGCAAAAAATTGGGAGCGGTAGCACAGCAGAGCAAATGAAAATTTTCATGTGCTACAGCTCCCGAATGTGTTTGTTGTTTTTTTTCTTTTTTGCTATTTTCTGGCATTTACAAGTATGGTACAAGTTGGTATATAAAAGAAAGTCGTTTATAACTCAAGAATGGCTGAACCGATTTGGCTTAAAATTGGTGGGAAGGTAGCTTAGAAGCAGGGTACGGACATAGGATACATTTTATCCCTTTATGCTAAAATTCAATACAACTCATAAATACAAAAATTATATTTCAAATCATAAGAATTTGTTCAAAATTTATGTAAGAATCATTTGAACATTTTAGTAATTCAAAAATAGAAAGTAATATGTAAGTAAAAATTTTCATATCCAAACATGCTTGGTATATGGCTTCCACTGATTTTGCTCCTTAACCAGGTAGTTTTCTTTTAAGACGAACCCGTCCGATATATTTAATATCACAACAAAAAATGGCATTGAAATTTTCATCGTCAAGGCACTGCGGATACTTTGCTAGATTATTGGTCAAGGACGCAAATGCATTCATAACAAACCAAACGCGATATCTAACATAAAGATATAACGGAATAATTGGAGTGTTGATAAAAAGGTTTATTATAATTTTAGATATACAGAAATCTTTTCGATTCTTTGCAATATACATTGAAGTATGTATATGCGTACAATTTCAAACTGATTCTTCCTAAAAAATTATAAAATTACTAAATATTGGGAATGGTAGAATAGAACTGCAAATACGCAGTGCAATGGATTAAAACTGGTACTGGTAATCAGTAGATGAATATTAACCACGTGTATTCCAAAAGATAAAGGCGAGGTATCTAAATCTAATTTTTCCACGAAATTCGCATTTTTTTGTATAACTGACAAGAGCTACAGTGTAAAAGTCAAAGCGATGCCATAAAATACCTCTGATCTGTAGGAATTTAAAGATAAAAAACCAAGATTGTAGTGTATTTTCTATGGAAAATTTTTACATGCCTCGGTCCAGTTCTTAATGTTAATATGTAGGGCTAAAATTTTCAGGGAATTTTTTTTGGGGGTATTTCCAAGGAAATTTCGTGACGGGACCGAACAAAATTAATAATTCAAAAAAATAAAAACACCCTAATGTATATAAAAAGGGGGAAAGTATATGCAGTTAAATTTAATTTCGAAAATTCATAGTAATTGAGTATTGTAATACATTTGGAATAGATGATGTTCTTGGTAATATAAAAATGGTAAATATTTCACATAATAAAAAAAATTTTATAATTTATTCAATTATTATTTAATACACTTTATTAATATATTTTTATTTATAAGCACTTGACGCAACAAGTGCCAAAATGATTTGCATAACATTGTTTTGTTTGAATTATTCAATTAATTCAAATATTATGCCAGAAAATAGCAAAAAAGAAAAAAAGCAACAAACACATTCGGGAGCTGTAGCACATGCAAATTTTCATTTGCTCTGCTGTGCTACCGCTCCCAATTTTTTGCTACCGCTACCCCAGAGCATAGCGCAGAATTTAATTTAGAGGAAAAAAATAATTATTTCATCAATTTAGCGACTAAAAAAAATAGTATTTAAAAAAGCGGCTCAGACCCGGATTTGAACCCAAAACCCTTGCATGACAGCTTTAGACTCTAACCACTCAGCTATTGTTGCATGTAATAAAGGTTGGCAAAATTAACAATATACGCAAGGGACAAGAAAACTTTGGCTTTCAGCATCATTGTTATCGAGTAGAAACCAAAAGAATATAGAAAATCAGAGCATAATATAACATTGTCATCCATTAACCAATATACATATGTACATACATTTGTATGACTTAAAATACAAATAGTACCGTTACCTTTTCTACAATTATTTCACCATATGCATTTTTTCATATTATTTATCACATTACGTGTAATTAATTGTGATTAAAATTGTATAGTTATATTTTTGATTAAATATCGTGTTAAATAATATTTAAATTTAAAGAAAATGGAAGTCGTCGTTACTGTGTCAAACAAAGGAAGTAATAAAATATTTTTGGATGGTGAAAAATGAAAAGAAGAAAGAGTTCCGCTGGTCGTGTGCGCAAAGAAAATCCCTAATGTGTAAAAGTGTTGTTGTGACAAAAGAAAATAGTGGCGATCATGTAATACAACGCGCTCCTACTGCCCATAATCATGATCCAAAAGCACATCAATGATCTGTGGCACAGGCGGACAACAAAGTAAAGGATTTGAGTACATCATCTTCACTGGCGCCTTCCCAAATTATTAGGGAAGCAGTAGTAGATTGCCAACCAGACCGCCGGGTGTACTTACCATCGAAACGAGCCCAAAAAATGAAAATAAGCCGACTTCGAAAGAGTACATATACCAACGAACCAGGAAATGTATAGGAAATTAATATACCGGAGCATTTGAAATACCTGGAGGGAGAATTATTTGTGTTGAGTGATGGGGATTTCGATGGTGAAAAGAACATTATTATGGGAACAACGAGTTCCCTAAAGGAATTGGGGAGGTCACACTGCTGGGTGATGGATGGGACGTTTTTTGTTGTACCGAAAGTTTTTCGCCAACTGTTCACCATACAAGGGCTAATTGATGGTCAATTTGTGCCTCTAATTTTTTGCCTGATGAGCAAAACATCAAAGCATGCGTACACTGAATTTTTTCATCAACTATTTAATTTGGCTTTAGCACAGAATATTAATCTTAATCCGCAAAGAATTATTACTGATTTTGAGCGAAACGTCTCGTCTGCGGCAAAAGAGTATTTTCCTGATGCCCGATATAAAGGGTGTCTATTTCACTTTGGCCAGATCATTTTTAGACGAGTTCAGAAAGAAAGGCTTTCTCAAAAATATGGCAATGATGAAAGTTTCAGCATAGCTGTTCGTATGCTGAAAAGTTTATCATTTGTTCCCCCAGAATGTGTGTCAGATTATTTCAGTGAACTGAAAAGTAGCTCGACAGACAGAGATTTTAAAAAATTGTGTGCTTGGTTTAAAAACCGGAACATTAGTGAAAATAGGCGGTTGCTATGATATATAAGCCAAATTTTTGGTGCGTTTCGGATTCTTTTAAGGATAATTTTCCACGCACTCAAAATTCAATCGAGGCTTGGCACCGTAGGCTTAAAGTAATAGTAGGGAGAAAAAAATATGGTGTATATAAAATCATAAAACATTTAAAAAAAGAAATGATTGAAGTTAAATCAAACATAGAAAAAATACACTCAGGGATCGGTGTGCGAAAAAACAAAAAGAATGTCGAGCGTGTAAAGAAAATTAAAAAAAGTTGTTAAACATCGTTTAGATTTAGATAAACTTATTTATTTAAAATCGATAGCACACAGTATTTAATTATGTAATTAGAATTTCCATACATGGTTTATTTATGTAAATGTTTTGAATTTATTGCTTTTTTGTTTATTTACTTCACTACAGATTGGTCTACATATGTATGTATATAAATATATGTTTATGTTAATGTATATAAGCTATTCGAAAAATTGTGAAGTTTGTATTTATTTATGTTGTACAAATATGTTAAACTGATTGATATAACATGTATTGCATTTTCTTTAATTTACCTATTGAATATTCGTGAAACCATTAAACATAAAATATCTCGTGAACTTCAACTTTAGATATAACATTGAGTATAGAATTCCCTTTTTCTGTTAAAAATGCGATTTTGACTTAGGGGATTTTGATTTGGGGATTTTGATTTTGGGGATTATGTGGTACACCCATGTAAAAGTAGCCATACACGACACACAAGTGTGTTCGATCTGTATGCAATCGTTTCGCCATACGCGACATACAAATCCATTTTGCGTTCGTTCTTCAAACAGTTAAAATGTGCCACAAGCAAACGGAAAATTGTTCGCGATCTTTTCTATTGGAGGATGGAGTCATGTGTAGAAGTTCACGCAAGTGAGGAAAGTTCTCTGATCGCCATTCACTTGGGAGTGGCCAGAAACGATTCTCTTACACATGGCTCAAGCAGCTCACTACTTCCGGTCTTTGACCAAGTATCCTCTGGGTAGCTTAAGAACATCCGTTCGAAGGCGAGCTAATGTGAGAAGGCGAAACATCCCCTGCATAGGGTTGTGCACTGGGTTTGGGACCCGCCACGTAAAAAACACCCCCAATGAAAAGGAACAACAAGTCTCGGATGAGAGACCCCCTTTTGATGACGACCATGGCAAACGAAAAAAGGACTACGATTTGAGGGCATGCACCTGGAATGTCCGGACCCTTAATTGGGAAGGTGCCGTTGCCCAGCTGGTTGATGTCCTCGCAAAAATAAAGGCTGACATTACCGCCGTCCAAGAAATGCGATGGATGGGACAAGGACAGAGACGAGTAGGTCCTTGTGACATTTACTACAGTGGCCATATAAAGGAGCGCAAGTTTGGTGTTGGATTCGTGGTGGGAGAGAGACTCTGTCGCCGAGTACTATCATTCACTCCGGTGAATGAACGTCTAGCCACAATCCGCATCAAATCGAGGTTCTTCAACATATCGCTGATTTGCGCCCACGCCCCGACGGAAGAGAAGGACGATGTGACCAAAGATGCCTTCTATGAGCGCTTGGAGCGCGCTTATGAGAGCTGCCCCCGCCACGATGTCAAAATCGTGCTTGGCGACTTAAACGCCAGGGTGGGCAAAGAAGGTATATTTGGCACTACGGTCGGTAAATTCAGCCTCCACGACGAAACATCCCCAAATGGGTTGAGGCTGATTGACTTCGCCGGGGCCCGAAATATGGTTATCTGTAGTACTTGATTCCAGCATAAGAAGATTCATCAAGCTACCTGGCTGTCTCCGGATCGAAAAACTACCAACCAGATCGATCATGTTGTGATAGACGGAAGACACGTCTCCAGTGTTTTAGATGTGCGTGCGCTCCGAGGTCCTAACATCGACTCGGACCACTATCTTGTTGCAGCCAAGATTCGCACCCGCTCTGTGCAGCACAAACCGCACGCCAACAAACACAAGGAAGGTTTGACGTCGAGAAGCTGCAATCACAACAGACAGCCGAACGATTTTCTACTCGGCTTGCACTCCTGCTCTCTGAGAGCACTCGTCAACAACTCGGTATAAGGGAACTGTGGGACGGCATTTCGAACTCCTTACGTACAGCTGCAACCGAAACCATTGGTTTTCAGAAAGTGCAAAAGAACAGCTGGTACGACGAGGAGTGCCGTGTCGCAGCGGAGAGAAAACAGGCTGCCTACCTCGAAACGTTACGATCGACCACTACACGTGCGGGATGGGATAAATACCGAGAGTTGAAGAGGGAAGCCAGACGCATTTGCAGACAGAAGAAGAAAGAGGCCGAAATGCGTGAGTACGAAGAGCTTGATAAGCTGGCCGACAGGGGTAATGCTCGAAAAATCTACGAAAAAATGCGGCGGCTTACAGAAGGTTTCAAGACCGGAGCATACTCTTGTAGAACCCCTAAAGGTGATCTAGTCACTGATGCCCAGAGCATAGTTAAATTATGGAGGGAACACTTCTCCAGCCTGCTGAATGGCAGTGAACGCACAACACCAAGAGAAGGAGAACCCGATTCCCCAATCGATGACGATGGAGCAGACGTTCCATTACCCGACTGTGAATAAGTTCGAATAGTAGTTGCCCGCCTCAAGAACAACAAAGCGGCAGAGGCCGACGGACTGCCGGCCGAGCTATTCAAACACGGCGGCGAAGAACTGATAGTGAGCATGCATCAGCTTCTTTGTAAAATATGGTCGGACGAAAGCATGCCCAACGATTGGAATTTAAGTGTGCTCTGCCCAATCCATAAAAAAGGAGACCCCACAATCTGCGCCAATTACCGTGGGATTAGCCTCCTCAGCATCGCATATAAGGTTCTATCGAGCGTATTGTGTGAAAGATTAAAGCCCACCGTCAACAAACTGATTGGACCTTATCAATGTGTCTTCAGACCTGGAAAATCAACAACCGACCAGATATTCACCATGCGCCAAATCTTGAAAAAAACCCGTGAAAGGAGAATCGACACACCACCTCTTCGTCGATTTCAAAGCTGCTTTCGACAGCACGAAAAGGAGCTGCCTTTATGCCGCGATGTCTGAATTTGGTATCCCCGCAAAACTAATACGGCTGTGTAAACTGACGTTGAGTAACACCAAAAGCTCCGTCAGGATCGGGAAGGACCTCTCCGAGCCGTTCGAAACCAAACGAGGTTACAGACAAGGCGACTCCCTATCGGGCGACTTCTTCAACCAGCTTCTGGAGAAAATAGTTCGAACTGCAGAACTAAACAGAGAAGGTACCATCTTCTATAAGAGTGTACAGCTGCTGGCGTATGCCGATGATATTGATATCATCGGCCTCAACACCCGCGCCGTTAGTTCTGCTTTCTCCAGGCTGGACAAGGAAGCACATAAAATGGGTCTGGCAGTGAACGAGGGTAAAACGAAATATCTCTTGTCATCAAACAAACAGTCGTCGCACTCGCGACTTGGCTCTCACGTCACTGTTGACAATAATTTCGTCTTTTTAGGAACCAGCATTAACACCACCAACAATGTCAGCCTGGAAATCCAACGCAGGATTGTTCTTGCCAACAAGTGCTACTTCGGACTGAGTAGGCAATTGAAAAGTAAAGTCCTCTCTCGACGAACAAAGCTAAACTCTATAAGTCCCTCATAATTCCCGTCCTGCTATATGGTGCAGAGGGTTGGGCGATGACAGCAACCGATGAGTCGACGTTACGAGTTTTCGAGAGAACGATGAGCTGTACGAGATGTACGACGACATTGACATAGTTCAGCGAATTAAAAGACAGCGGCTACGGTGGCTAAGTCATGTTGTCCGAATGGACGAAAACAATCCAGCTCTGAAAGTATTCGACGCAGTACCCGCCGGTGAAGCAGAGGAAGAAAAAGACCTCCACTCCGTTGGAAGGACCAAGTGGAGAGGGACCTGGCTTCACTTGGAATATCCAATTGGCGCCACGTAGCGAAAAGAAGAAACGACTGGCGCGCTGTTGTTAACTCGGCTATAATCGCGTAAGCGGTGTCTACGCCAATTAAGAAGAAGAAGATCTTTTCTATTCGGCGGTACAAGAAAAATGAGATTTGTGTGCCCACAGCGCCATACAAGACGTACATCGTAAATCGCAGTCGCACACATACCGATCGAACACACATGTAGGAATGAAGATGTCATTCCTTCAAAAGAAAGGGAATAAGAGGAGAAAGAAAATGAATGAACCCAGGTGAAACGCAAAACACCAAACACGAAGAAGAAGGCCGTCTATATTCCACGTCCGAGACCGGATGCAATTATAATTTCACGCTCTGTCGTACAGCGATATACTTAGAGCTGTCAGGAAGGAGAATGCCCTCAAAGAGCTTGGGAAGGACGTGTCGCGAATCAAAAAACGGCAAAAGACGAGATACTCCTGGAAATGAAAAAGGCGCGGGCACGGGTACATATAAAAAGGAGATATGTAAGGTATTAAGTTTCCAGTTAGAGATACGAGATCTAGATGAGGTATCAAGAAAAGAAGACATCGTAAATGCAATTCAATCGCAAATTAATGATTTAACCTCCCACAGGGAAAGCTCGATTGAAAGTGTGAAACCAGGATTTCCGATAAAGAAAGCAAAGCTGCCATATGGGCCTGTGGAGAAAACGCCTTCCAAGACAAGCCGCTCTTGGGAAAATTATACTATATGCGGCCGAAAATAGGCGGAATCTATTTATACAGCTGCTACCTCCCTCCGAGTGTACTACAAGGCGTTTATGAATTAGTCCATGACGCCCTTACTATTACACTAAATGTGATAACAGGCGGCTTTAATGCGTGGGTTATCGAATGGGGTAGTAGCAAGACAAACAGGTGGGGTAATGCTCTGATTCTGTGCTTAATACGGGAGGTAGAAATACCTTCGAAAAGAATGGCAGAGGATCGATTATAGATATTACGTTCGACAGCAACTCACTGACTGGAAAGTGTGTGACTTCTACACTCATAGCAATCACTTTGCCATTATGCTTGAAATTGGCAAGCAGCCGCGAAACCAAGGCAGTCTAAAAAAGCCACGGAAAAAGGGATGGAAGATGGAAACGCTAGATGAGAACATCTTCGACCTCATGCTGGATGAAAGTTTGGATAGCTCGACTAACTTAGAGCAACAGCTGAAATGCTGGTAAGTCACGCACCCCGAAGGTCCGAATACTGGTGGAACGAGGAGATTAGCGCAGTAAGCAGCGAGTGGCATAAAGCGAGACGCCTCTCCCAAGGAAGCTTAGGTCCGTCAGAACACACGAGACTGCGAGAAAACTTTAAAAGAAAGCGAAATGAGTTCAAAAAGGCTATTAAAAGAAGTAAGACCTTAAGCTTCAAAGAGCAATGCGAGAAGGTAGATGAAAATCCGTTGAGAGATGCCTATAAATTGTAATGGCAAAAGTCAAAGGGGGTAAAAACCAGGCACCAACCTGTGCTACCCTGCTAGAAAAGGTAGTGAGAACGCTTTTCCCATCGCAAGAGCAGCATACGAGCAGAAGAATAACATCAGTTGTCGAAGTTTTGTCAATCGATGAGAAAGAGATAGTAGAAGTGGCGGAAAGATTCGGCAATGCAAAGGTTCCATCTCAAACAAGGCGCTTAAGATTGCAGTTAAACACAGCAAGAAGGCCTTTACTAAAATTTTTTTGCTTTTAATTCTGCATCCTGACCACATATATTTAGGGCTTTGGATGCAAGAAACACTCCGGGATATCTGCTAAGGAAAACTAGTAGCTATCTGATAGACTGCTACCGTACGACACGGATGCCGACCCAAAAAGCTACGTGGCGACAAGTTTAGTACCGAAGTGCTCCGTATTGGGTCTGTTGCTTTGTAATGTACTATACGACGGAGTGCTACGGCTACCGCTGCCAAAAAAGGTTCAAAGAATTGGCTATGCAGACGACATTGCTGTGACGATCGTTGCGAAAGAGCTCTCCCAAATTCAAAACTTCTGCAATGCGACCACAGCAAAAATTAAAGATTGCCTCATGGAAACTAAGCTGCCGCTGGCCGGAAAAAAGACGGAAGCGGTGCTTATAACGAGCGGGAAAAAACTAGAAACGGTCACCTTAAATAACGACGGATACAACATTACAAAGCAAAACTCACTGATGTACCTTGGCGTTATGATTGATACGAGGCTGAACAGCGGCCCTGTGAAGAATAATGGCTAATACTGTCAAGGTAGGAGAGCCCTTCTAGCTAAAGTCAGTCAGTCATCAATGATATATGTATGTATGCGCCAAAAAGCAAATGTCAATAAGGCAAAGGCAGTGACCAGGCTGTGCGCCATCAGAGTGGTCTGTGCATTTAGAACGGTCTCACATGAAGCGGCCAGTATCATGTCTAGTCTTATGCCGCCGGATTTAATGGCCTCAGAGTTACCTTTACAGATTCGGCCACGACGATGACACAAAATGTTCATTCTGCAGCAATGTCGATGAAAATGTGGAGCATATCTTTTTCTTCTGCTCGAGATACGAAGTAGAGAGAACTACCATCGAAGGAGTAATAAACCAAAGGATGACGCCTGACAACATTATAAGCCTGCAGCATGTGTATGTGTCAAAGTTGGCATGGGCGAAAATAAAAGAGTGGGCCGCAAAAGCGATCCACGAACTCAGGATAAGAGAACGATAGCGAAGAAGCTTAAGACCAGATGAGTTGTGTGGCAAAGAGCATGCTGGATTTCTAAGGCAGTATCTTTTGAAAGATCCCCCTCCGTCACAAAAAAAAAAAAAAAACAAAATGTTTGCCGTGTATGGCCACTTTAAGGCAACCTATTATCATTTTTTCTTATTGGACTTTGACCAGCAAAAGGGAATCTGAAAACTCACTAAGTAGTATAAGCTCTTTTTTATCCAAAACAAGAACCAAAATATATTTGCGATAATTATAGTTAACTTGTAATCCATTACCCCAAATGTATACAGCGAAATTGGTAAACGTTTCATATAATAGTTGCCACATTGTTATTTTTACTAACTATTGGCTCACAATGAAAAGTGTCGGCACGCCTCCACCTGGTGGTGGCCAACTATAAGAAAACCCAGAAACTACGGCAAATAAACTTATTCATTATGAAACAATTATAAACCAACAGTCCAGGCAGTCGGAAAAAATAGAACAATTGTGTGCCAAATTAAAGAAAGAGATAGCCTTTCTCAAAGCTGTAAATCAGAACGTAAAAATAATGCATTTAAGTCTTACAAATACTGAAATAAATGCTGAAATGCATGCAAACAAATGAGTAAGCACGCGAAACAGATTGGACCTTGAAAAAAAGGTCCAGTAAAAAATAAAGCTGAACTATCCCATCATCAGCTTGTGGTTCCAGCTACAACAAATACCACAAAAGAAGTCGAAAGAAATCAAACAGAAAAGAAAATCTCACGACCTCCACCAATAATGATATCGAGTGAGTGTGAATACCAAAAAATATATAATATTAGGAATAGTGAGGCAAAAGAGGATTTAATATTAAGCTTCTAAAGAATATTACATATAAAATCAATACATCAGACTCTGATGATTAACCAAACTCTCTCAACACAGAGTTTACCATGATTTTCTTGTGAAAATAAGCAATATCGACCAATTAAGGTAATCACTATAAATTTACATAACTCAAACGAGCCCGAGGCTCTAATATCGTACCTTCATAAAAAGGGATTCAATGCAACAGAAAAAATAAATAACTTATATGCAATAAAAAACATATTGCATTCAGTTGTTGTCTTTGAGGCCGTAAAGCAGTCAAACCTCATACCACAGTGTAAATTCGTTCATGTGTATGCCCATGTAGTCATAACTACTGCAGTTAGTAAGCAAGATGAGTAAAGTGCGCGGGACAGCATAAGGCCATAGAGTATCAAAAACCTGATCACCGTTAACCAATATGTTGTAACTGTAGTGAGGCTCATCCTGCTAATTATAGAGGATGCGTAGTTGCAAAAGAACTCGTGAAAGAAGATTCGTGACCAAAGATGCCAAAGCCTCCCAATAAACGTAATACGCCAACCAATTCCTGAAAATGTGAAATGTGTAAAAAACTTACCAATAAGATAAAGGCAATAAAAAATAAAACTCTCAGCAATTATCTGAAAAGTTTATCTAACGACCATAAGAATGATTATTCACTTTGAAAGTGGACAACAAATTTTTCTCGACCTGTAACTCAGCATCATCCAATCATAAAAGCAGACCAGACATGGGCCATGAGCGATTTAGAGAAAGCAAACGTTTTTTCGGAATATCTTGAAGGTGTCTTTAAACTATAAGTATGACGCATCTAACGCAAAAGAAATAGAACCTCATAATTACGAGAATTACGCCTAAATTCCTCTAATAGCTAATGATGAGGTATGTGATTAAATAAAAAAACTGAAGTCTAAAAAATCACCTCCTTATTACAAGCGAAATGTTAAACAGCTTCCTGAAAACGTTATAAGTAATATTACTGTCATAATGAACGCTACTATTATTCTAAAATATGTATCTATTTACTGGAAAACTGCAGAGGTTTATGTTCAATGAACCTTGAAAGCCAGCGCATGACGTTACTTCGTATCGGCCCATAACTCTCCTGCCAATACTTTCAAAGTTTTTGGAAAAATTGCTTGTTGCGAGTCTTAAAAACATAATTGAAGAGAAGAAGCCGGTGCATCAGTTTGGCTTTCGAATAAAACACTTCACTATTAACCAAGTGCATAGAGTAACTATAGTCATTGAAAATGCCTTTGAAAAAAAAAAGTTTGCTCGGCCGTTTCCCTCTACGTTTCTAAAGCCTTTGATAAACATTTGCAGACCAGACGACCACACGATGACAATTGTATTCCATCAACATTTGCAGACGAAGCACAGACTGGATCAATTGCAAGATTGCAAGAAAATTTAAACAAAATGTTTGAATGGACAGCTAATTGACAAATAAAATTAAATGAAACTAAATCAGTACACATTAATATCATGCACAACAACAATAGATATATGACTCTGTACTTAAAAGGTGTGGTAATACCATATCACAATACTGCGAAATACCTAAGCATGACCCTGGACACAAAGCTTGGATGAAGTGCACATGTCAAAGAGAAAAAAGAAGAATTAGATATAAAACTCAGAAACATGTATTGGCTATTGGAAAGAAACCCTGCCCTATCCACTTATAACAAAATTCTGGTTTACAAGCAGGTATTCAGACCAGTTGGGAATTATGGAATACAACTTTGGGGCTGCTCAAGCCCTAGCACCATTGTAGACATCCAGCGATTCAAAAACAAAATTTTAGATGCGCCGTCAATGCGCCGTAGTATGTTCGCAGTAACGCTCTTGAACGCAATGTCGAAATTGACTCAGTTGCCGCAACAATCAACAAATCATCAAAGTATCATATGGAAAGACTTTCTGACCATGTGAGCACTAAAGCCTGAACTCCTGTCGCTCAAAGTAAATGAAAAGAAAGGCTTAAGCGCAAAAACCGGAATCACCAGATACAGTAGTCAGACTCTCTGCAATTTACACGCAGATCACTATTAAATATTTTGTATTATACAATTAGCAAAACAAATTGTTCGTTAGCTTATTTTATGTTAATTAGTTACAATGGCATTGAAATATAAAAACAAATACAAGTACATATCGTATTATCTATAAAGTATTGATTTTTTAATAAGGGATTGTGTTCTTCTTCTTAATTGTAAGGTCCAATCAGTTTGTTGAGGGTGGGCTTTAATCTTTCACACAATACGCTCGATAGAACCTTATATGCGATGTTGAGTAGGCTTATCCCACGGTAAGTGGCGCAGATTGTGGGGTCTCCTTTTTTATGGATTGGGCAGAGCACACTTAAATTCCAATCGTTGGGCATGCTTTCGTCCGACCATATTTTACAAAGAAGCTGATGCATGCTCACTATCAGTTCTTCGCCGCCGTGTTTGAATAGCTCGGCCGGCAATCCATCGGCCCCCGCCGCTTTGTTATTCTTCAGTCGGGTAATTGCGTTACCCTTATATGTTTTCACTAATTTGACACGATGAAACATTGATTCCACCACCATCTTTTTTTAGCACAGACATAGAATTTTGTCCCATTCGACCAACAGTGCATGTTTTAGTTGCTAAAAGCTGTCATATTGTCATAAATTTTGCCTCAATGAATTCCCCATGGATCCCCGATCGGATTTAAGTCTGGACTTAAGGCAGACCACTCCAGCAATACAATTAACGCCTTTATCTTCATCGCTACATGGACCGATAAATTAGAAAAATCCATTTATCACCAGAAAAATCAAGGAGCTTGTTTTGTAACAAATGATTGTATGTACATTTATAAATTTTGTCTGGCACAAAGTGTTTACAAGTGGTATAACGAGTTCAAAGCCGGTCGTGAGAGTGTTGAGAAAAAACATCGACAGAAAAACATATCGAATGGTTCAAAAAACATTAAATTTTTTTTCGAAAAGATCGTCGTGTTAACATCTGTGAAACAATGCATTCTGACAATCAAAACGTAAAAAGCATCATAACTGGAGATGAGACTTGGATCAACGCTTACGATCCCGAAACAACCGATCAATCGAGCGAATATCGTGCTAAAGGCGAGTCAGTAGCTTAAAAAACAAGGTCATGTTGACAGTTTTCATCGATTATCGTGGTGTTGTGCATTATGAGTTCCTTTCGCTGTCAACATGGAATATTATTTGAGTGTTATGCGCCGTTTACGTGAAGCTATGCACAATCTCATAATGCATTGGTTATTCTAGATCATTTTGCCAAAAATTCAGCAAATATCGTTCCGCAACCACCGTACTCATCTGATTTGGCCTCATGTTGCTTCTAGCTGTTCTGCAAACTCAAAATACCACTTCGAGAACAACGTTTTGACTCAATTGAGGATATAAAAGCTGAATCGAAGAAGGCTGTGATGGCCATCACGACGGAGGATTTTTCCAAGAGGCAATGAAATAGATTTGCAAGAATAAATAAAGATTTTAAACATTTGTCTTAAGCCTTTATTCATATACTCTAGTTACTTCAAAATTTTTATCTCCACTTTTTCTAATGATATGTTTACTGGTACAGAATACAAATAGTGTCATTTTGCAAATATAAACATTCTATACGTAAGTTGCGACTTACTTCATTAAAAATTTTGCGCATAGAATTGTTTGACTGAAGTATTTTTTATTATTCAACCAGATTTATATAGAATTTTTAGTAGTAGTAATTTTTTGGCTACAAGTTCTATAGCTATTTTGAAATATTTAATATTATATACATATTTCTAAAATATGTACAATATTTTTGACACGTTTTGTGTGCCCAATTATAATTTTCAAACGTAAATCAAATCTCTCGCATAGATCGTTGACGAAGGAGCAGGAATGTGTTTCTCTGGGAGCGGAAATATGTTCGTTGGTAGAACCCTTAACCCTGGTCGAGACCAACGGTATGATACACTTAGTCGAGACCAATGGTGCTTGGCTTGGCCAAGTGGTGTTTACATACATTTGTATGGAAATACGTGTTGTATTTACGCTCATATATGTAGTAATATATGTAGATACATTTTTGAAATTTCTTACCTCTCGATTTGGTTGAAGTCAAATTGACTGCCTTGTTCACGCTTGGCGTGGCAATAGCGTTCACAAAAAATGTAACATTTTGAGAAAAATTACATTTTTCGTAACCTTTAAAACGTTCTAGCGGCTAAAGTATTTGACCTAGATAAACATACAAACCAATTTGGACATGTAACGAACACTAAAACAGATAAATCAACCGTGCGAAGTGATAGAAACATACCAAAGTTCATATATTTTCATACAAAATATATGGGGTCTAGCCAAGCACTATTGGTGCACTAAGGTGTAATATTATAATATCCTTTTGTCGTCCTTTTCGATACGATATCCTTGAATTTTTTTTCTGAATTCTATAGACAATAAATTTCTAGGGAGCTACCTGGAAGAGCAAGTTGTTTGCTACTCTCTAAATATATTTAAATAACATTTAAGAACAAAATATGCCTGGCCTGACCCGAGGGTCTCGATGAGGGTTAAAGCATTATTCACAAGTGAAACGAATGAATATCGACAAAGGAATCAATAGAGCTCTGAAAAACATTGTTTACAGGTAAAGTTGATGAATGTTGTTGAAATTTGCTAAACCTTGTTTAGTGGTTTGGCAAACAATTTTTAGGGGATCAAGTAAAAAAGAAATATTTTGTATATTAATGTGCTGTGAAAACTAACTTATCGAATGAATTAAATAAACGTACATATGTATGTACCATATACATAGAAAAATATGTATGTCACTGCTATAAAGGCTCGGTGAGCACTTAACGTTTTACATATGTATGTATGTATGTATAACAAACTCTTAAATATGAAGTTTTATTAAAGTTAGCATAAATTTGGAGCCATTTAATAAAATTGCATCGCAGAGTCTTGCAGAGTATGGAGTTAGAAGCAATTACCAAGTATTACAAAAAAGGAATTATGAAAAAGCACATTCAGTCATAAAGTAAATAGTGAGTTGATTGGCCTTAACTCGATTAAATAATATTTTAAACTTATTAAACTTTAAAGTAAAAATACAGAAAAATGGGACAGCATGCGATAGATAAAAACCGGAATATGCGACCAGAAATGACCGGTGTCGATTTTGTTAGCCGATGCCGATTACAAATAATCATTCGGATTTATCAATATTTGTGAAAATGATAATGAAATTATGTGAATATAATTTGTTAATAAGTCATGTGTAGAAGTCTACGCAAGTAAGGAAAGTTCTCTGATTGCCATTCACTTGGAAGTGGCCAGAAACGACTATTTTACATATGGTTCAAGTAGCTCACGACTTACGGTCTTAGACCAAGTATCCTCTGGATAACCAAAGAACATCCGTTTGAACGCGAGGTAAAGTGAGATGGCGAACCATCCCTGCCCGGGGTTGTGCGTTGGAACTGGCCACTCAAAAAAACATCCCCAACGTAAAGGACACAACAACCTCGGATGAGAGACCCCTCTTTCGATTTATCTGAAATGAAGATAGCACAGTGAAATTAACCCATTAGGTCCCAACTTTTTTTATGCAATTTTTTTTCCTATTTTCTGTTAGTCTGGTCCAAAATATAGAGACAAACGCACAAATTTCGGTTTTCAGAAATCATATACATATTTTATTTCATCTGAATAGTTAGTTCCCAAATGGGAACATTGGGTAAATAAGACTTAAATCATATTGTGATAGTTCACAAAGCAATGAACGTGCATGCCTCGATCGCATTCAGTACACATCTTACGTGAATTTTTTTTACGGAACGCACATCGTTTTTGTTTTCGATTTGGAATAGCAGCTAAAACATGTTTTGTACGAACTGGGCGGCCAAGTATTTTCGGATCTGAAAGATCAGAATGTATATGCAAATAGCTACCATACGAATGAAGTCAAGATAAGAAATCCTTTCATGACTTATATTACAATAAACGAATGCATTGTACATACAAATATCCAAACAGTTTGTAAAAAGCCTGAAGTACCACTTTTTTCCTCTAAGTTTTACAGGATATTTATTAATATGCCAGTCTAACTTATCAACACCTCCCATGTACTTATTATATTGTGATATTAAATTAGGCTGAAGTACTTCGACATATTTTTTGTCCTTTTTGCAGTATCTTTGAACCGGTAGCATTAGATATATGTTTAGGTGATTGCTAATAACTTTCACACATCTATTATCATTCCATGAGACAACTAGTACTTCACTATTTTTGTCAAATCTATAATCAACAGCGCCTCGGGGTTCTTTTTTCATAGTATCATCTGTTTTTATAGGACACTTATTGAGACGATTGAATCTGGCTGTTCCGGTGGCACGCACATTTTTCTTACTTATAAGTGAAATCAGTCTGAAACTTGAAAAGAAATTGTCAAATTATAGTTCGTGGTCTTCAGGATTCTCCAGATGATTAACCATTGAAGTTATGACCTTTTCTCCCAAACTTGTCAAATCCTTCTCAACAGGATCTCTTTTTCCTTGATACAGTTCAATATTGTAACAAAACTCAGTTTCTCCACAGGCCATAATCCACTGTTTTAACCCAAAACGTATTGGCTTTCCTTTATGAAATTGCTTTAGGAAGTGACCTCCGTAATATCGTATTATCTGCTCATCTACAGACAATTGTTTTGAAAACACGTTGAGTTACAAAACATTTTCGTTGAGGTTTTCTATCAATGGCATAATTTTGAAGTCCTTTTCAGGAAGACTGTTGCTAATGTTATCGTTGTTAGCAAGGTGTAAAAATCTCTTGATTTCAAGGTATCTGTTTTTCGGCATAGAGTTTCTTACAATTTGTATATCAACGTCATCATCAGTGCACCAATACATCTTTTCAGATGGTAAACTGTGGTATGATGTAAAAATCAATATGCCTAAAAACTTACGAAAATACTCTGAAGAAAGGGAAAAACCATGAAAATTATTTTGGTGTGCATAGCGCACACTTTCTTTAACTACGTGTTGGACTAGCAAATCGTCAAAAAAGAACTCAAAAATTTCTAAAGGCTCTTTTTGTTGAAATTTTTCCCGAATACTTGCTTTGCTATTTTCCCAACGTTCAGACGATGAAAAATTTTGACTGTAGGTCGCATCAGTATGAGTCCAACGTGATGATCTAGTTTTGCTGGCTGCATTTTCTTCGTCCAGCTTTTGTCGTTTTGAAGTTGTACTTGGTGAGAAGGCGATATCTTGTTCTCTTTCGGTAAAGTGAATTTCTACTTCGCCCGTTACGGCCTTCAGTTCTACAACTTCATCGAGATTGTCTTCATCAACATCTTCGCAATCAGTCAGACTATCAGCATCTGGTGGCAGTTGCACTATATCAATAGTGCTTTCGTCACCCAACTCTACGTCTTCGAGAATTTCTTCGAAAATTCCCTCAATTTCATGAAGTTTTAGAGCTCTTTGGCTGAACATACAATTTCAGTCTAAAACGACAAGGGAAAATATTAACACAATTTTGATATAGGGACCAATGCTCCCAATTGGGAACATTACAAATTCATCGGCATTAAAAAACTCAAGCAATTAAAATTCTGTTTATTTTAATTACTTACGCCACAATATAGCACAACAAAGACGACACATGGGTTTTATTGTTAAAATAAACAAATTTAGCGAAAAAAAACCGAAGAAAAGAAAAATGTACTACTTCCGAAAATATTTGCTTGCTACCGTAAACGTGATCATTGGAGATCATCAAGAACAGCTGATTATAATCATAGGAATGTGAGAATATGTAACTGGTTATCAGCTGTTCGATATATGGGTGATTTTCGATAAAATTTCGTTATTTGTACAGATTCCCTAATGGGAACATTGGGACCTAATGGGTTAAGCAAGAATAAATCGATCGGTGTAAAACAATAGTATTGAAAACTCTCAAGCTTTTTTGGGATAAACTATCCGACTTGGGAATGCGCCAAAGAGCCAATTGCCTGTGCGGAAAGAATTTGAATAAGTACACCAACGATTGCGATTGCTCTTCTGATAGTTACAACTGAATTCTTTATTGTACGAATTTTAGGACTTAGTCTAAACCTTAACCTTACGGTTTAAACCAGCGGCACATGTAAGTAGGTGTTTACAAGGGTAAGTAGAATCCATTCCGTTAAATAATAGTACAAGGTAATGGTAAGTATTTAAAACAGTATTGTTAGGGTAAGTGTTATATATGTATGTATAAACTAAGCATTAAAATTTTAGTTCAAATTTTTATACTCTTGCAAGCAGTTGCTACAGAGTATTATAGTTTTGTCCACCTAAAACTAAGCAAGGTAAATATAGGGTTATATAAGTATATATATGTAAATGATAAGGCTGATGAGAAAAGTTGAAATCCGGTTGACTGTTTGTCTGTCCGTCCGTCCGTCCGTGCAAGCTGTGCTTCTGTTAGAATTGAGATATCTTGATAAAACTTAGTAAAATTGGGGCGAATTTTATTACCTTTGGCATTAAATTATCTTCTATTTAAACTAAAAAAACTAAGAAAAGTCAAGTTTGAACATATTTTTAAACAACATAACGTAAAATTTTTTTGTTAAAAAATCACTTTTTTTAAATTTTTAATTTTTTTTTTTTAAATTTTGCACTTCTTTTAGATTTTTTTAGTATAACTAGAAAATGAATTATTAAAAAATATGAATCTCTATGAATTGAAATTAATCACCTGACGCAACAAGTACATTGTGTCTGGGCTAAGTTTGAGAGTTTGTGCGGGTAAAAACTCGTTGACATTGAAAAAATTTATATTATATACTTAATGGCTAACTTCTCCTAATGCTTTTAAATTGTCACAAATTTTGGTCAACCTAAACGGTTTAAGGTCATTTGGAAAGTCTAAGATCATTATATAATATACTAGCAAACCCGGTCACGCGTTGCTGTGGCTGAATTTTTTGTTATATTACACTGTAGTAAACTCTTCACGGGGAACAGTTACCCCTTAATATAATGAAATTATTATGTACGAACGAAGACGGAAACGTTAAAGCTGGTATAAGAATCCACTGGATTGGAATTTGAAAGGGAAGTACTTTTAATACGATTGAACAAAATTTTCATAATAATTATTTTAATTTCTATCAAATTGTTTTAAATCTTTAAGAATACTATTCAATATTTTAAATTATCAATACTTTTAATCTCAATTTAATTTAGCACTAATTGGTGCACAATATTTTTAGTTAATCCGTAATTAGCTAACACAAATAGATTCGACGGTTTTCCTACACGTGAACATGCAATAAAATATGTGAACCATTCTTTAATCGAAGATTATGTGGTGGCATGCCGGGTATATCTAGTGAATTAAAAATTCAATTGGAAAACTTACACTTTAATTTTCATTAAGAACAGAATCGATTCATTTAAAAGACATCAGATCGCTTGGTAACAACTGTTGTATTTGGAAGTTAATTTCGTCAACATCAACATTTTTGGCTGCCCGCTCACTGAGCCAGTTATGATTCAAGTAATTACTCTGTATATTAGGAAAAATACTATGAATCAATTAATTTTTTTCCTCAAGAACAGTGAATAAATTATCTGGCAGTTTAATGCTCTTTCAACACGCTTGCGTCGTGCCTCTCTGCTTCGCACGTTGTTGAGGTTATATGTTTTCGGTGGCATTCGAGTTAGAATAATAATTTCAACGTTTAAATATTAAAAAAAAACTCAAAAACATGCTATTATAACACATTGAAATGAGGATTGCAAATTAATTTTTAATAGAAGTTGAACAAAAATAATGAAAATAAAAATATTTGCACAATTATTAAAAAATTATGGGGAGCTTTTTATTGAAAGGTGAATTTTTAATTTATACTTTGCCTGTCTTTCGAATCGGTAAGTTGGTAGTACTGCTAGTAATATCTATGCTAAATTTCACGTCAAAATATTCATTAGTATTTGAGATACGCGTCGTTTTGTGTGGCTTTAAAAGTGAATTCTTCGATTTTTACTATGAATATGTACTGAATGAACAAAGAAGTGCGATAATGCACCATCTTATACTGCATTGGTTATTCGTGATCATTTCGCCACATTTTCAACTAATATCGCGCCGCAACCACACCATTCGTCTGATTTACCTTAGCGTAACTTCTGCCTATTCACAAATTCACATGACCACTCCGAGGACACCGTTTTTACTTAATTGAGGATATAAAAGCTGAATCGAAGAAGGCGTGATGGTCATCACAAAGGAGGATTCTTCCAAGTGCATAGATGACTCGAAAATTCGTTGGCATAAGAGAATTGCAGCCGGAGGGGAATACTTTAAATGAAATGAAAAGGACAAAATTCCCCTTTCAATTTGATCACAGTAGTATATTAATTAATTTTTGGAGATAGCATTATTAATCACCGTTAAATTATCTGCAAATTGGTAAATAAATTTTTGTAAATCGATTAACTAACATTAATAAATAAATCAATAACATGAGAAGCAAGCGGAAAATAAATAGCTCGATGACCAATTTTGGTTACATACATACATATATCCTGGAGCCTTAGTACCTCTTATCATTAAAATACTTGTACGTATACATATCTAACATTGTGATTTGATGCATAGCAAATTTAATAATAGAACTATGTGATAATATTTACATGTACATATTTTAATTAAACATTTTTGAACAATCAAGCACTAATAATTTAAAAGCTGGTTTAATTTCACT
Organism: Bactrocera neohumeralis; assembly: GCF_024586455.1. Classification (NCBI taxonomy): domain Eukaryota; kingdom Metazoa; phylum Arthropoda; class Insecta; order Diptera; family Tephritidae; genus Bactrocera; species Bactrocera neohumeralis. The sequence goes on from NW_026089622.1 coordinate 25,427,796, forward strand.
GTATTATCTTCACTATAATAGAATTTAATTTATACTTCAGTCTTAGTAACACATGGCTGGTTATGCTAACATCAAAAATTGTAAAAGTAAGAATAATTGGATATTGTATTCCAAATTATTTTTCTGTTTAAAGGATAGCTTACATTTAAATTTATAATCGCAATATTATTTTATTTCAAATTATAAAAATACAAATAATTTGCAATAATATAATATTGCTATTATAAATTGAGATGTAAGTTATCTTGTCTCTCAAGTTGGATCAAATTGCACACGGTGTGCAATCAAATTTAAAATCGGTTCAGTAGTTTAGGCGTTCATCGCGGACAAATAAAGTGACACGTGATTTTTATATACATATCTGTGTCGTTTTACCATAACATCTTAAGTCTTAAAATTGAGTTTTGAGATATTGGCGATTTCCTTTAAAATCTTTTGTGTTGAAATTTAATGAGTTATTTTTAATCAAGGAAAAAGTAAAACTATTTCTTAAGATATTATATGCAGATTTTGAAAAAAAATTTAGTAAGAAGTATGTTTTATTCGTTGTTTTGTACATAAAATAGTTTAAGTTAAGAAAAATCAAATCTTAATTTGACTTAAGATATTTTGTGAAAATGAATACTTCAATTGGATAATACTTAAGTTGACATAAGAGCTTTTGCTAAAACTGAAACAAATAACTCATTGGATAAAAGATTTTTGCATTTGTTTATTTTTAAAACAAAAAATTTATTCATAACAAAAATATACAGCTTCATGTATTGTTTTTAAATCATATTAATAAGTTCAACTCATAGTACAAAAAATCTGGTTTCAAAGCAAATTAAAGCATTAATTATTCATTAGTTTCATCAGCTTCTGTAAGATCTGGATGACAATCTAACTGCTCTTCTGCTGCTAAGTTTATATAAAATGGCTTATACACTTCATCCACAAGAGGTAACATATCTAAAAGATCTTGTTTCTTTTTTGTGCCAATTTTTACTGGTGCGTCGTAGCATATTTTTTGTTACGCCAATTGTTCTGATAAACTGGTACCAATCAAGGGGATGGTGAATTTTGGTGGAAGTTAGTTTTTTCCTTTTTTCTATCAAAGCATGGTCGCTATCACACTCCATTTGAGTATGACCAGGGACAAAGAATTTATGATCTATAATGTCTACATTATTTTTAAATTGCATAAAAATTGCAAACATAGTTGCAATGAATGAATTTTTATTTTGTCCTGAACATGAATCACTGTATAAAACAACATGCTTTGCATTGGTATTTAATGTTAATAAATGATCAAACACGCACGATGCTATTTCATTACCCCCTCTTTTTGCTATTTCTTCATGCCACATGTAGCATGAGGCCTGATTACTTGCACAATCATGCATAGTAAGATTAAAAGTCCACAAAGGCCTTTTGTAAAAAGAAAGTGAGGTTCTTAATAATGGTGTAGGAAGACACTGCTGTAGGTCAAAACACAACACTTTAAGTGTAGCATCAGCTAAAGCTCTCTGCTTATCATTTTTTTAGCATCATAAGCTTTTTCTGCTAAATTTACATGTTTAGATTGCTCTAGTTGTAAAGAGTCCAATTCTTCGGGTTTAGCAACTTGTATTTTGCATTGGAGCAAATCACACTTATGACAAGTGTCAATTTTAGGTTTTTAAAATTTCAAGTTGAGTGTGCTAAACAATTGCGAAAATTTTGAAATTGAAACGGAATAAGCGTATTTTTCTCAATAGAGACGATGCATTTGATTCACAGATAAATCACTTGGCAAATAACGTTTTGATGTGTTCCTTCGAGTATAATGCGACTAAAACGATGGGAAGCTTTTAATAAAATCTAAAATTTCATTCTCTTTTGCGATAGAAAGTTTTTTTTAGCGCATTTATGTTTTCCACGTCCATCGCCGATTACACGGCCATCAAGTTTTGCACTCACAACCATTTTTATAGATTGTTCTGTCTCGGATAATGTGAATGTAAAACAGTTTTTGCATACTGCGATTTTATTACTACCAACTTCCAGGGAATAATTGTTTATTGTTATCCTTGGTTTTAAGTCATGTTTAGCCTTTTTTACCGTTTTTGTTTCTTCAACTTCAATTAAGCCACCAAGAAATGCTTTGCGTAAATTGTATGAGCCTAGTTCCCAGTACTGTGTGTGTATATATTGCTGTTCTTCAAAAGTGATTCTATCTGCGCATTTCTTTCTGCACGGTTTCAACCTGCGCACTGCACGTGCGTGAACAACCTTACCAGCGCTTGAGGTGTAACTTTGCCCTTTATTCCTGGAATCTTTTGCATCTTTCTTTGAATATTTTTCTGTTTCCACTTTATTTGCAACACTTATACAGTTTTCCTAATATTAAGTTTTTATTAAAATCACTATAAATGCAATCACTATAAAACTTACATCATTATTTTCGGAACTGGAACTTGCTGCAGTACATCCACTTACATATGTATATTATAATTTGGATCAATAATGGAATCATCACTATCGAAATCTACATTGCTTATATTATTCAATAAATCACTTTACATTTTTGAAGTTATTAGCACAACGACTTGTTTTCAACTGATCGCTTATGTGCGCAATAATGCGTTGTGAGCACGCATCCAAACAAACTTATGTTGAGTTAAAAAGCCGTTATGTTCGAAGCGAATTATTGCATAACATTTTAAGTAGACTTACGGGGCATCTCGACAGGATAAAATCTATGTCTTGCTAACTGTATTGCCGTGCCTATTGCCTGTGGAGACTCCACATTGCTTATAGCTTACAATATATCGCAAACAAATTCGTATGCCATATATCGTAAGCTATAAGCTGTCACTTCAGCAGTTTGACAGGGCAGTTTTCATTTCTATGAAAATTTCGAAGAGGCAACATATCCCATTTGCACATATGCCGACGGCATTTTCATTTCGGTAATATGAAAATTAGAAGAGCGAGTATTAAGACGGTTGTGTTATATTATAAAAATACAGTACATTTTCAAAATAACATTTTTTCAAAAAATTAATATTTAGTTTAATATTGTTAATTTACAGAAAAATTATGCAAATTGGGTTGGGAATAAGCGAAATCTTAAATTTAATAAACTTATACTAGCAAAAATCAAAATATCATTGCTCATTTTAAATTTATTATTTTAATTGGTATGTAAAATGTATGCCACAACTATTACATAGTAGTCCAAAAATATGAATTCTTATTTTTCCCAGAAATACAGTTGTAAAAAAAGGATTTTTTTCTTATTATCTTATTTTTCCCCAGAAATATACATTTGTAAAAAAAAAGGATCTTTATCCTTTGTTATTATTTCATTTTTCCCAGAAATACATTTGTAAACAAAAGGATCTTTATCTCTTTTTTATTTTCCACATAAAAGATTTAAACAGTTCAAGGGCTCAAAACATGCGCTACATCAGTTACCTACCCAAATGCTACCTTCGCAAATGATAAAATAAAATTTTCAAGAGCTCAAAGCATGCGCTACATCAGCTCGAACCTACCTACCCTACGCTTTTGCGCAAATGATTATCTTATGATAACAAATGCCCACATACAGATTTGGCAATGGCAATAGCAATAGATTTGACAGTTAGCAAGACATAGATTTTATCCTGTCGAGATGCCCCGTTAAGATGTTTTGCAAAATGTAAAAGGTTCTCTCTTTGAATATTCGAGTTTTTTCCAAACAACTTATGTCCATTTAAGTGAAGAAATTATAAGAATATAAGTTTAACATATTAGCGTAAGAGGACATAAAATGTTTCATTGAATACATATTTGTAATTTTTTTCATATTAATAGAGCTTCAGTTGACATAAGTTTAAATGAAGAAACATTTAACAACCAATAAAGCATCTCATAAAATTTAAGTTTACTTACGATGTATTTATTTAAATTTATTTGATTAACTTAAAAAAACAATTCATTTTTATTTTTTTTTTGTGAAACAATAACTCCAAAAGCAAAATATATTATAAACTAAAAAAAACGTAAAAATACCCAGAAACGCGAAAAAAAATATTGGGGGGTATTATGGACCAAGTAGTCCATATTAGCCGAAGTGATTATTGTGTACACATGTCGCATATAAAGAAATTTGTTCACAACCAGCACATTCCTCATGGCTCCAATTTTTGCAAGAGACACATTGAACCCATATTTCACCAGACCGATCTTCCGAATAAAACGTAGAGCAATATAGGCATTTGCATCCTCTTTCTCACCGGCGTTTACAAATTTTCACCGTCAGATTCGGCCCGGACACTGCAATTGTCATCCAAGTCCGAAGAGGATGAGGAATTTGTTTTCTTCCTTTTTCCTGATATGAAAATAAAGAATAAAATGTTATCTACAAATGTCAAATCAAAACCTTGATTTACCTGAACATTTTTCTCTTGCTGAATTTATTGATTTCATAAGTGCTTTGGAAGTGCTGGGTTGACTAGAATTATCTTGGTGTTTTTTGGGTTCTTGAATAAAAATAGGGAACGAAAGTTTTAAAAATTTTATCAAAATCTTTATTTAAGCAGTCTTACCTGTACACTTTTCTTTTGCAAAATTTAGTTTTTTGATAATTCCCTTGGAAGAGCTGGGTTCATTCGAATCAATATCCTATCGTCTGTTGGCTTTTCTCAGAGGTTCTTTTTCGGATGCTTTCTCCAATGAAATTTGTAAAGATTTTTTATAAGGCGAAGATGTTATTAACGTGGACTTTCCTGCTGGCCTGCCACGATTGAAAGGCTGGGTTTTTTTATAGGAACCGGAGATATTTCCATCGGTGTTATGACCCTAGAATTGGTTTCTAATTCGCTTAGAACTGAACGATTTACATTTTCATTACAAATATCGCTTATTGGATGCGGACTCTCTACAATGGTTTCGTTATTTAGTATTTCATCTGGTACTCCATAAGCGCTTTCAAACTCTCGAGGAGGAGAATGCGATGCTACATCATCCGCAGCTAAAAACTCATGGTCGCGAAATATATACCGGTTCAAAGGAAATATACCCGTTGTGCGAAATCCATTAATTGCGATTTCCCCACTCTGAACTCGCAAATAGGCCTTTCCATATAACTCTGCCATATCGAAGTGTGTCAAAGCTCTGCCGTTCGAACGCATCCAAACACGTATTTCTTCGGAAAGATAACTCTTAAGAGGTCCCATGAAAGTTTTATCTAGCGGCTGTATTTTGTAACTTGAGTGTGGAGGGATGGATACGACAGATACGTGATTTTCTCTAGCCAAATCAAGAAGCTCAATATTTCTTGTATGACTCAAATGACCATCCAAGACGAGCAATACTGGTGAAGCTGCTGATGGTTTGACGAGTTTTATGAAGTGTCGAAACCATATTGTAAAAATGTATGTTTGAACCCAACCGGATTGATGACATTCGTATATTGATCCAGGCGGCGCTCCTCTTAGCAACATATCTGAGCGTTTCTTTCGTGGAAATATAAATAGTGGTGGAACAAATATTCCACCTGCACTCATACAAACAATAGTTGTTATCGTAGATCCTCTCTCTGCAGAAGTAAGGCTACCAATCTGCCTTTTACCCTTCCTTGACAATACTTGGGTAATTTTGATGGAACGACACTTATGCCTGTTTCATCAACGTTAAAAACATTGTTGGCTGAATAATTAAAATTGTCCATTTCCTTTTCAAGGATATCAAAAAAGGTATTCACATTATCTTTTGTGAAACCTCGTGCTCTTGCCAATGAAGTTCCCGTCGGAGAGCGGAACGCTAAATTTGGGTTCCTTTTTAAAAACAAGCGTAGCCAATCCTTACCTGCGAACTGATTTTCTTTTGAAAATGGGTGCATAATATTATTTTTTTTCAGCCGGTTGATAGGCTAAGTACTTAACATCCATTCTGCTTAGACCAAATAGCTTCGATTCCATTGTCAAAACGTACTCCACCAACATCTTTTCAAAATTTTCAGGAAAAACTGGTTTGCGCCCTAATTTAGTGTTTACGACCTTTTCGATTTCGGTGTCTTTCTTTAACGCTAGCCTTATTAAAGTTGACTTAGGGACATTGTACATCTTAGCTGCTTTCAGATAACCGCAGGTATTAGATCGCACCGCTGTGATCGCCTTTTTCATGTCCTTGGGATTCCAATGTTTACGCTTACCAGGAGTCATATCCTAAATTAGTAAGATCTTAATGAACTTAAAGGTAATCGAACTAAAAGAGTAAGAATTGTTCTGCGGGTAATATGGACCATTAGTCCATATTAGCCTCTACTGTGGTAGTCCATATTACACTCAACATGTGGTGGCGATATAACTGAGTTTAATTCCAATCTGAACTATATTTATTAAACTATAACCATTCAAAATTAGCAAAAAGTTTTTATTTAACACACATTGTTTGTCAATTTATTCGTTCCACAATAAATTTTAAGTAAAAAAGTAAAATTCGCTTACGCACATATAATTATCAGCAACCACTATTTTACAAAAATCACTATTGCTCGAATATCCGCACTTGCTGAGCGGTAAATTGAAACTGAGGAAACTTGCGCGAATAGACGAAGAAATCAAACGACAATAACGGAGGATTTAACAACTGAAATTCAAGATAACTAGGTGGTTCATATTACCCACGTGGTCCATATTACCCACCTTTACCCTATGTAATATTTTCAAAAATAAAGATAAGAAAAATACAAAAGGCGATAACTTTCTTTAAAATTGGAATTTTTTAAATCGGATTGGACACAAATATGGACTATGAATAGGAGAACTAGAAAATGACCTTTACTCGATTTTGACTTAAGTCGACTTAAGATGTTATTTTAAAACGACACAGATATAAAGATATTGGGGTACATACATTAAAGCGGGTCGAACTTTATACTCTTGGAACCAGTTGGTAGAGAATGCAGTTTTTTGGAATTACCCAAGTAGAACTATTGTACGGTGAAGTGCTTTCCATAATTAGTCCCTGTTTAAGCATTTCTTGCACTTGGTTTTCAACTTCAATTTCGAGCGTGTGCGCAAGTGGGTATTGTTTTGAATAAATATGGGCGGTGTACATATGTTGTATTTAATTCAATTTTCATTGAGTTTGTAAATGTTAAATGATCTCCTTATTGATATTAAAGATTATATAAAATATTATACTCTTGCAGCCAGTTGCTATAGAATATTATACATAAGGGCAATTCAGAATTTTGTGCATCTGAGTTTGCAAAATTGTGCAACTGCAAATATTTACCATCAACAATGAACGTTTTTTTTTGTGGTTTCTGTGCAACCCTTGCAAAGACCATTAATTCACAGCTGATCGGTGGAGAAAAACATTGTTTGTAAACAAAATTTTCGCACAAATTGGAGAATATACCGACAAAAAGTTGTAGGGAAAAATTAACTGACGCTTTATTTGATGAAGCTGCTGAAGAAATTATGGACATTGAAGGTAAGAAATATTTGTATGCGGCACATAGTACAAATTTCACTTTTACTTCTGAGGCTTCCTGCAAGAAATCCAGTATACTCTGGATTTCTTTTTCGATCCGCTTTTTATTGGGATTTCGTGTTTTAGCCTTATTTTATTCAAACCGGTTTGCTCCATTACTTCTCTTTGTTTACAATGTTTTTTTTTGGACACCAGCTGATATTTTACAAACCAGTGGTGCAAATAATGTAATGGCGTTTTAGTTTTGCTCATTTGCAAGGGTGTAGCAGGAGCATCGCTATGCATTTTGTTAGTGTAAAAGTAAAAATATGCTCGTTAATTTGCAATTGCAAAGATGCAAGACCATTTGCACCAGATTCTGAATTGCCCTATAGTTTTGTTCACCTAACGGTTGTACGTATCACCTAAAACTAATCGTGATAGATATAGGGTTATATGTATGTATTATATATAAATAATCAGGGAAACTTGAGTAAAAATTGAGATATCTTGATGAAACTTTGTGCATAGGTTCCTTAGTAAAAAAAAAATCGAGTTTATAGGTGGGCGTAATCGACCCCTGCACAAATCGCCATTAACCAAAAACATATACAGTGCCAAAACTAGCACTCATATAAGATATAAAGCTGAAATTTTGTACAGATGATCGCAGTAGCAAGGGGAATATTTGCGCAAATTTTTTTTAAGTAGGCCTGGCCCCACTCTCTTACAAATTTGACATACATATCTCTTAAACCACTGAAGATAAACCAACTTAATTTGCTGAGTACAAATATTATAAGAACTTCTACCGGCAGTGTGAAAATGGATTAAATCGGAGGACGACCCCGTTCACTCTTCATATGACACTACTGTTAAAAACTACTAAAAGCCCGATAAATCAATAACTAAATACGTCAGAGACATTAAATTTTACCACTGAGATAGTATGAGAGAGCTTTACGGGAGCTAGTGTGAAAATTGTGCCATGGGCTTCTTACATTCTTGTTACATTGTGAAAATGGAGGAAATCGGACAACAACTACGCCTACATTCCAGATGGATCAAAAATCAATTAATATAACAAAATAAAACATTCCACGAATAATGTCTTATAATGTTATGTCTGTATGTCAAAATTTAGTTTAATCGGCCGAACTACTTAATACAATGATTTTCGAACTTGCGGGTGACTTTGTACCGTATAAATCGGCAAATATGTGAGTTTTCCCAAAGAATATAAGAGAGCGTATTTTGCTCATAATAATGTATCTTTGTGCCTAAAATAGACAAATTTGAGCGAAAACTTGGCCTAGCCCCTATATAACTAATATCAGGATTATCAAATATCTGGCTGACTTTTATATGATTGGTTTTACACATTAAAGTATTTCCTTGGCTTTGATTCTTGCAATTGCAAAAGTATACAATGTTCGGTTGCACCCGAACTTAGACCTTCCTTACTTGTTTTCTATACAATCGCGTGTCCGGGAAATATTCTGTGGACCATTCCGAGCAATTTTGCGGAAGAGATCATGAGTCTAAAACCGGTTTCGAGCCAGCGATGTTTTATGTGAAGTTTCATTTTTTGGGATAATAAAAATACATATCTTCGTCAGTTTTTTACATTTTACTCCGATATAATGCCTTCAATTAAGAAGCTAAGATTAAATAAATTTGCAGAATTTTTTTCTATTATATAAGTGATTTTCAATAAGGACGATACAAAAGTAGTGGTAGACACCATATTTTTTCCGCTCCTTAGTAAGGCTTTTCACTTCTTCATAGAGAGATATACGATCCAACTACGAGTCAAAATTATTAAAATTTACTACCGATATTCGGAGTCAGTGCCCTCAACTTAAAGAGCGCTACGTCAATTTTATTGTCGTCATAATCATCCTGTCAGATCAACAATTGAGCGTCTAGTAGAAAATTTTGAATCCTCAGGCAGTAAGAAATGTTCCCGTGCCAGTAAGACAAAGAAATGCTCGAATTGTCAGTAATATTGCTGCCACCAGCGCATCAATTGAGGAAAACCCAAATCAGACTCTCACACGTTATTCTCAAGCGTTGGGCATCTCAGTGACGTTGTTGTGGCATATTTTGCGAAAAGATTTTGGCCTACATCCTTACAAGATCAAACTGACGTAAGAACTGAAGTCGCTTGACCACCAAAATCTTCGTGTGTTCCAGAATTGGGCTGAGTAACAACTTGAAAATTATCCACATTTTCACCCAAAATCATCTTCTAAATGGCGTTATTGGTCCGCCAGGAATCCACGGTTGGTGCAGTTTATGGGCCGGCGGAGTCATTGGGCCGTACTTCTTCCGTGCTGATCAAGACCGGAACGTTAATGTGAATGGGAAATGCTACCGCTCAATGATAACCGAATATTTTTAGCCCGAATTGGATCATATGTACTTAGACAATATGTGGTTGCAACAGAACGGCGAATGTCACAATCGATTTATTGAAAACCAAGTTTGTCGAGGGGTTATCTGACGAAATGGCCCAGTCAGTTGGCCGCCTCGGTCATGCGATTTGACGCCGATAGGTTTTTCTGTGAGGCTACATCAAGTCTATGACCTATGCCAACAAGTCAGCGGCGATTGATGAACTTCGTACTAGTGTCGAACGTGAAAGTGTAGTAGTATCGGCCGATTTATGCTTGAAAACCGTCGAAAACTGGTTAAGTGTCTGGACTTCTGTAAGCGTGCCCGCCATGCAAAAGAAATCGAGTTCTTGATCTTGATGAAACTTGGTACAGGTGCCATAACCAAGCACTAAAATAAGATATGGAACTGTAACCTGGCCCCGCCTTCTAATAGGTTTAAATTCGATATCTCCTAGATTACTAAAACCACAATAACAATTTGACATTGTATGAAACCGGGTGCCGAGATGATATCAGAGGACGTGGTACCGCCCAAAACATTCTACTATCACAGTGCGAAAATCGGGCTTCAACCACACCTACTTCACATATAACACAATTTTATAATTCCATCTGAACCGAAAACGAGAATCAATGATTATAACGGGATAACGCTTTGCACGAATATTATTTTTAGCGTATGCCACCTTATGACTATAAGTTGCCCAAAACCCTTTCCAGTACCTATATTTGACTTCTTACCGCAAATATACTTATATATGTGAGTTATCTCTATTGAAATGAGGGAGCACGGTTTACTGATAACAATGTATCTTTGTGCCTAAAATAAATAAAATTGAGTGAAAACTATATCATCCGTCTGATTTTACTAAATATGATTGGTGATGGTACGTTATTGAATCTCAAGGAAATTTGTATTCTGTTTGTGCCATATTCATGGTATGTAGTATTGAAAATGAATAAAATCGGGTCGATACCACCTCCAACTTCCATATACTACATGTGGATAATGATTTTCATTTTTCTATAGCTGACTGTCGAATCAACATATATATTGAGTTGGAATTGTAGATTCATTAATTAAAGGTTCAGGTAAAATTGATTTACTTTTGCATGATAGTTTTATTTTACTGGTGAAGGATCTGAGCTCAAAAGCAATCGGTTTAACAAGTCCTTATTTGTAACACTCCGCTAGTTTTTCCGTGTATGATGGAACCGATACATCTTAACATCCTTATAGCTATACTCAGCAGATTCTTCTGAGAGCTCTGCAATTGAAATTGGTGCATATTGAATAACATCGGGAGCATGAATTAAAATTTACGGACTGACGAAGGAAGATACTGCCAGGAATATTTTGAAGTTAATTCCTTTGCAGGATCTAGCGTAAATCCAGTGCAGTTTGAACTGATTTCTTTTGAAATTGAATTTGAACAGGACGACAATAGCGGGTGAACGAGGGTCTGCGGTTTTTCCAAATTTGTTTTTGCTTTTCATCATTTTACGATATTATTATCTGTTGTACAGGGACATATGTCGTAATAAATAAATTATTGTCTCACAAATTATTATTTACAAATTTCTGCTTATATTCGCTCTGCCCAGAATTACCATCTAAGGCACATATTCCCATTGATAACAGGTAATTAGAGGACTCATTCCGTTCATTAATTACATTTGTCACGCAATGTGGTCCAATAGTTTTTAACCCAACTTCAATATCAGTTTCTGAGACCTTTATTTTTTCTTTAAAATGTTATCATAGCAGGGTAAAAAGTTAATATGAAGTTTTTTGTTAACGACGCTTCTAATAAGTAGATACTGAAGCCTTATTAAATCTGCTTCACACATTTTGTAAACATCAAAATTCAAAAATATATAGGCGTGAAAGTTTTACCGATATGATGTGCCTAAATAAAAGTACGTATAAAACAAACATTTGATAAAAGTGAGAAAATGATAAAATGATAAAATGAAAACCAAAGCTCAATTATGTAACAGAAAAAACAGAAAAACAATAAAATATGCACGAACAACACACACGTACGTACAAATAATTATAAAAAACAAGAAAAAACGGTTACTTCGGTTGTACCGAAGCTAAATACCCTTCACAGGTGCATTACTGCACCTTTAACAGTAATCCATGCCAAATTTCGTGAAGATACCACGTCAAATGCGAAAGTTTTCCATACAAGCCCTTGATTCCGATCGTTCGGTTTGTATGGCAGCTATATGCTATATTGCGCCGATCTGCACAATTTCTTCCGGTATTACATTTTTGCTTTAGAAAATAATCTGTACCAAATTTCATGAATATATCTTGTCAAATGTGAAAGTTTTTCGTACACAAACTTGATTCCGATCGTTCAGTTTATATGACAGCTATATGTTATAGTTAACCGATCTGAACAATTTCTTCGGAAATTACATTGATACCTTAAAAAATAATCTATACTAAATTTCATGAATATATCTTGTCAAATGTGAAAGTTTTCCGTACACAAACTTGATTCCGATCGTTCAGTTTATATGGCAGCTACATATACATATGTTATAGTGCTCCGATATCGGCAGTTCTGACAAATGAGCAGCTTCTTGAAGAGGAAATGACGTTTGCAAAATTTCAAAACGATATCTTAAAATCTGAGGGACTAGTTCGTATATATACAGACAGACGGACAGACAGATGGACATGGCTAAATCGACTCAGCTCGACATACTGATCATTTGTATATCGGGTTGTCAAAAAAGTCTTGCGGTATTTTCGGTAGTTGGCGCTAAAAGCGCGTAGTTCTAGTTTTATTCGTCGCATCGGGTCATGCTATACCTTTTTGTCATTTCTTTTAAGTCGTTCGTGAGTTATAGCGTCGCAAACATGGAGCAAACTAAAGAGAAAATACGGCATATTTTACAGTACTACTACGGATAAAGGCAAAAATGCATCTCCAGCCGCCAATAAAATTTGTGCAGTTTATGGACCCGATACAGTTTCCATTTCCATCGCACAACGATGGTTTCAAAGTTTTCGTTCTGGTGTAGAGGTGGTCGAAGATGCGCCACGCTCCGGAAGGCCTGTTGTCGAAAATTGCGATAAAATCGCTGAATTGGTCGAAAGAGACCGGCATAGTAGCAGCCGTAACTTCGGTCAAGAGCTGGGCATGAGTCATCAAAAATTCATTTGTATTTCAAGAAAAAAAAATTCAATACAAACACTATTATCTATTTTTCCAATCCATTAGACGGTTGTAGCAGCTTTTACAAACTATATTTGGTACCCAATTTTCGTTCACTATAACATTTTGGTTGAAGTAAATCTCGTATGAAAAAATTTAAAAGGTCATAAAAAAAACTGACACATACGAACGCTAAACCCTTTGAGGGTTTTACTATACTGACCTAGTACCATCACCCTGACTTGGAATTTCTCACCCCCCAGATTAGCTGTTGTACTGTGAAATTTAAAAGGTCATAAAAAAAACTGACACATACGAACGCCAAACCCTTTGAAGGTTTTACTATACTGACCTAGTACCATCACCCTGACTTGGAATTTCTCACCCCCCAGATTAGCTGTTGTACTGTGTAATGGAAGTAACCCAATTAGAACAGTGACGGTCACGTTACCTAATGACATGCCGGTAACGCGTGCCGGTTTAATTGTCACTTTTTCCTATCACGTTCTTAAGGGCGAATCAAAAAAGCTCTCAAAACTTTTGTATACATGTGATCTTGTATCACCTTCTCGCTCACATATTTTCTGCTGTAATAAAACTATATCCTTCTTTTTCACACTTTCATTAAATTTGGGATAATTCAACAAAACTGCTCTCAGGAAAGCGTGACGGTGCATTCTACCCGTGGAAACCACTCGCTTGTCATTCCTTCAACCTAAAGTTCGAAACTCAAAAATATAAAGATTTTTTTTTTATAAAATATATTTTTTTTTATTTATTTTAATAATAAAATAATTTTATTTAAATTTACATTAAATTCATTTCCTTCATCTTTTGACATTTTTTTTAATAATATAAAAATTATTTCCATAAATTCTTATATATGTAGATACAAAAAATAATATATAAATATACTTCTATTCATTTTAACAATATATTGGATTACCATTTCCTTCCACAGCCAAATTAGTTCCTTGTTGTTTTGAGAAGCTTGCCTCTGGGTTGTAGCAACCAGAAATGTTGAATTTCTTCTAGCAACCAGAAATGTTGAATTTCCGCGTGAAAATGAATTGAAAACTAAAATGACGATTTTACATGTACCTTTTACGGGAGTCGAAGAAGTTGTCGGGCAGATTAAAAGCCTTTTTTTCCCGGCTCATACATATATGCACAAAATGTATATTTTTTCATATTGAATTAGTATTTGTTTTACTCACCCTTTTTTCAAATATTATCTTGAAGACACAAAATATTCACAAAAGTTAAAGAAACACAATTATAATATCCGTAGGTTTAAATATTTATTTTATTCTCAACTATAGACGCGTTTGTAACCGAATTCTTTTTTTCTTCGAATTCAATTTGTCACAACGAACAAGCAAACGTCAAATTCACGGTATCATGCTGTACGCTTTCACATCCATCGTTTTCAATAAGCGGTGACAGCTAAAAAATTTGTTTGTCTTCTTTTGTTTTATTTTTGCTTAACATCTGTTGAGTGAAGAGCTTATAATATAAAACAAACAAAAGACACAATAGATTGACTTCTTACTCATTTCAAAGATTTGTGAGAAAGTGTTAGTGACAAGTAAAAATTGTGTAAATGTATTGGAGTTTCAGTCACGCAAGTTTTGCTGGGAAATGTAGAGTAACTAACCGAACACCCGAAATCTATATACGAGTAATACATAGTACATACATACATACTCGTACAAACACCATATGTTAAACTGTGAGGACAAGCATAAAAATGTTAAGATGTAACGGGATCTATATGTAACAATTTGTAGCTATTAACATGTAAAAAATAAAAACTATGATTCATTTAATTTGTCTTTGCAAAACGTTTAAGTCGTGTTAACCGGGAAAATATGCGACAAAAAAAGAAAATACTTTCTATTAAAGAAAAAATGGAAATTTTAAATGCGTTGGAGAAAGAAAATTTATCTGTCCGTGCACTCGGAAAAAGGTTAGTGCATTATAATAGTACACTTTTTTTTACTTTTATTTGTTTGCTTTTAATGATTCGGTATTGGAAAATCCCAGGGTGCCATTATTGTGAAAAAAGGAAGACATTAAAAGGATATGGTTGAGTGGTGTTAACATAAATAAAAAAAAACTTCTTAAATAGTGATGGTTCAAAAATAGACAATTTGTGTTTTGAGTGGTTTGTCAAAGCCAGAAATCAAAATATACCAGTGTCGGGCCCTATTATAAAGGAAAAAGCTAAACAAATTGCGGGTCAATTAGGAGTTCAAACTTTTTCGGCATCAAATGGATGGTTAGAAAAATGACGGAAACGACATAATGTGACTTTAAAAAGCATATGTGGAGAATCTGCTGAGGTTAATCCTGAGGATGAACATCAATTCAAACAAAAGCTACCAGACTTATTTTTGGGCTACAGACCAGAAGATATATTTAACGCAGATGAAACTGGATTTTTCCCGGGCTTTGCCAAATAAGACTATTGCCTTGAAGACAAATGCGGTGGCGGTATGTTATCGAAGGAAAGATTAACAGTGCTATTGTGTGCCAATATGGCTGGAGATAAAGAAAAACCGTTAGTGATCGGAAAAGCAGCATGCCACGCGCGTTTAAATAATGCGAGATAAAAGGTCTGCAAGTTGAATGGAAGTAAAATCCCAAAGCTTGGATGTCTCGTGAAATTATGTGTGAGTGGCTACTAACGTTTGATAAAAAAATGGGCTCTCAGATGAGGAAAGTTTTACTATTTTTGGACAATGCCATAACTCACCGTCGAGATATTAAACTAAATAACGTAAAATTGATCTTTTTACCTGCTAATACAACATCCATTTGCCAGCCCCTCGATCAGGGAATTATACAGAATTTCAAATGTCACTACAGATGCAATATCATCAAACATATTTTAACAAGAATAGATGAAATTTCAATGAACAAACTTGCCAAAACATTTGACATTTTGGAGGCTATTCATTTTATTAAGACTGCATGGGACAACGTAACGATGGAAACAATTAAAAACGAAATTTCTGACTTCCATGCAGAGGACAATATTCCCATATCGACGTTTTCGGCTTTGATAAAGCTTTTAAATGAAAATGGGCAAGGGCAGCATTCCGATGACTTTTTGTTAATCGACGAAATTGTTACTACAGAAGATGATAATATTGACATTGTTATTGACGAAACGGTTACTGACGAATTATCTGACAGAGAAACTGACCTAAATCATGCACTGAAGCACTAAAACAACTTCGTCGCATTAAAAAATTCGTTAGTGACGACGTTACTGGATTTCAGTACGCCAAAAATTTGGAAACTCATCTTGAAAACTGTTTTATAAAACAGAAACAAGGAAAGTAGCGACAAACTACGTGACAAAATTTTTAAAAGTCTAAACATAAATAAATATGTTCCATTTATTATAACTATGAAACGTATCGCAATAAAAATGAAATATACGTATATAAATTAAATTACCAAGAAATCTAATTTATTGAAAAAGTAGTGTGTGTATAAATTTCAGTAAAATTTTTATTCGCCCACTCCTGTAATTTTGTTTCATTGTATTCAGTAATGTTTAAAATTTCATCATGGAAAGACATACGCAAGAACAACGTCTACAAATTATTCAATTTATTATCAAAATATTCGTTCTCCAATTTAATTTTTTTTGTGCGCTTCTGCCATTTTATATTTGTAATAATTGTCCACCTGTGCTCTCCAATTTTCCAAATGTTTTTTTTTTTTTATTTAATATCCAAGTGCCAATAACATAAAGAAATGCTCGAAGTAATGAAACGCAAGTGTGACTGTAGACCACAATTTGTCGATTCCAAGACTTTCTCGAGAAGTGACACTGCCTCAAACCCCAACGCGTTGCAACTCAATAGTTTTTAGCAATAAACCAGACTGCTTCAAGTGTCAGGAGTCAATATTGCATTTACTATTCGAAAATTGGTCGTGGAGACCATTTGAATGATGTTATATTCATAATTTAATGATATAAATTGTTCTTCACGTTAAATAAAAGATATTAGAATTTCCCTAATATTTAGTGAATTTTTTTGATATAAATTGTTCTTCACGTTAAATAAAAGATATTAGAATTTCCCTAATATTTAGTGAATTTTTTTGGAAAGAAATCGTAACTTTTTTATTGGAAAAACCTCTATAACTTCATAATTATTTATGTCGTTTAGATTTTGGTGATACAAAAAACCTTTAGGTGAACTTACCAATTTAACCCTGTTGTAACAATTGTAAAAGCTGTGGCTATTAGTAACAGAGTCTATAAATATATGTTACAATATATAGTATATTGTATATATAATATATTATAAGTGAATATCATATCAGTTAACTGTGTATACAAATACGGTGACCTCTATATATTAATTATTAGTATTATATTTGTTTTATGTAGTGCATTCGTATGATCTTAATAACACGTTTAAATATGTCGTTTTTATCTGGATGAATTTTCGTAAAGTGTAAAAGAATCAGATGAAATTACTTAAGAGTTCTTTAAATGGAAATATTTTATTTAGTAGTTTCCACCATTTTTATTAGGTTAGCTTACCTGACCGCTGGAACTTCAAGAATATCCCACTCCACAGACATATAGAACTCAGATAGATCTACTCCGACATCTACAATGTTATTACCCTGCTGTTCATCCATATGCCGCAGGTCAACCTTCACAAAAACGAAATCATATTGATTATTTAAGATTTAATGCATATACATACATATATACTATATAATTGTTTATATTTTTTATATACATTTCGATAATATTATAACGGATTTATCGATGAATTGTCTATCTTTTAACTCACTCTAGAGTTTGATCACTGGATTGTTACATAAAGGTCCCAATTTAGTGTCAATGCACTTATATTTATTTCTTATTGAAACAACTTAACACTTATTATCCTCATTCCAAAAACACTCTAACTAGAACTGTCTCTACTGCAAAATCTGACAGTTTCTATATAAGTAAAACTTCGCCTCTCGAACATCTTGGCTACTAGGAATTTCGTTAACTAGTTTCGCTGTTGTAGTGTATTGTATTTTGTTCTTTTCGTTTTCATTACCACACTGCCCTCCATTTAAGTCTCTTCATCCCGATTAGACATTTTTGTGGTACCAAATGCTGCAAGCAGTTCCAGATGAACTACCTTCATTTTATTCCTAAGTCTACCAATGCTCATGACTGTTGGACCAGAGAACTTAAAACATAGAGAAGGTGCAGGTTCGACAGCGAACATTTGATAAAATTGCGACACGGAATCTCACCATACAAATACAGAATTCACGCTGTGAAATGTTAACATTTTTAACAGTTCTCCACATATACAACAAAGAATATGAAGAGAAATAATATATGTACGTACGGCTTATGATGCCATAGCATGTAAGTTAAGTTCTTCTTTATTGAATTTCTAAAAGAAAACTGATACATAGAATCTTAAAAATACCCTAAGCTAGCTGTGGTTCAACGGCAGCGGCGTCGGCAGAGTTTAACGGATGTTGAATGGTCAGCAGAATTGAAGTTGATTATTGTTGTTGATATTATTATTTATTGATCAGCAATAATGTCGACCACTTTTGGGAGTTGCAGCGGATGTTTGTTTATGTTATTCAACTTTAACAACAACATTGTTGCAATGATTGTTGTTATGTTGAAATAAATATTTGTTGTGTCAACTTTTAAGTTATTGAACTTTAACAATTACATTGTAGCAATGAATATTGTTGAAATAAATATTTGTTGTATTAACTCTCCCTCCTCAAATTCCTACTTGTCCTCAAGTAGCTTTAAAAGTATGGTATGTTATTAAATTGTTGTTTGACTGATCTAGGAAAATTGTTCGTTTCACTCATGATTTCTGTCGGAACTTTTCCAATTTGTAGGTTTAGGTTTTCCTTTGGCATTATACAAAATTTTTGTATTACAACTATTGCTATAATAATGGCCGATAGAAAAATTATAGCTATTCGGTTCGAGGAGGAATCTGTATTGGTCTAATTGTTTCCTATTTTTTATGTTGAGTGCGTGTAGGGATTCCAATGATAATATTTGAAGACGCTCCAATTCTATTGGGGTCATTTGGATGAGTGGTGCTCCGGGTTTCAAAATAGTTTTCTCCTTGTTGCTGAATTCTTTATTATTTATGGTTATGTTCTCATTCCAATAGTGTACGAGATATGTATGTTCCTTTCAGATGATGGGTTATATTATTCTGTATTAGACTGCCGTTAAAGTTGTTTAGTAGGATTAAGTTGTTGTCCATCTCTTCGATTTCCGGGATATGGTCTGCATTACTGAAATCACACAGCGATTCTTTGCCCTCAACTAATTTAGAAATACATTTGGATTCTCTTAAGTTAATGGTTGTATCTTTTTTACAAATTTTTATATTTTTGGATATTTTACAGTTTTTTGGTACTTTTAACATAGAATTTTCGGACAAAAATATTTCATCTGTTTCTAAGTGAACTATTAGTTTATTTCTTACAACTGGTTTTATTAATAGATTTTGATAATTGGTTGCTTCTAATTCTGGGATTTTTACAATGTAAGCAATAGCTGTTTTATTATGTAAGACTGATACTTCAGCGAACTCTAACATTTCTTCGACTGATAGAGTTGTTATATTATTTTTTTGAAATATTTTGTGGACTTCTTGTAATTCTATTTCGTTTAAAAGTAAAGTATTTATTATATTTTGTTTTGCCCATTGAGTTGCATACTTGACATTTATTATTTCTTCTTTGATTAGTCTTACTTGATTTTGGAAACTTATTGCTATTTCATTATTAAACAAATTATCTTTCTTTATTGCATTTTTTAACATATTTGAAATTGTAGTTAAGTCAATAATTCTATTATGTAGTTGTTTATTTATAATGATCTGGTTGTTATTGTTTGTATTAAGGCTATTTAGATTATTTCGTATTATTAATAGATCATCATGATCTGGATTTCCTGCAACATATTTCCAGGCTGATCCGATCCAATTTATTGATCTAGTTTGGCGGTCTTGCAAAGTGAGTGTATTTAATGCAGTGAGTGATTGTACTATTTCGTGAGTTAGAGTATGAAAGAGATAACTTGTTTTAAGATCTTTAATGGTATGTTCACGAATTCTTAGAAGTTCAATTTCTATTTGCTGAAGATCTATTAATATATAATTATTAAGTTGATTAATTTTATGGATGACGTTTGTAGCTTCCCTATTCCTTTATAGATAGTAATGGTATGTGCGTCTGTATAGTTCGTAATGTCGAGATTTGCCTTTGCCATTGGCAACCACAATAAGAGTAAAATTATCCTGGAACAGTGAATTATAAAAGGTTAGAAATATTTTTTTTTTTTTTTTTTTTTTTTTTTAAGTTAGACATTTGACTAACTAAACATTTTTGATGTTACTTTTATGAACAACTCTCCCATTTGCAGTAATAATTATTGTGTGTTTTTACAATTTCCTTTTATATCGTGGTGAAAGTTTAGATCCTAATCTGCTATTTTGCTTAACAAATATTGTCTGCCCTGGTGTCTAAGTTTTAAGTTTTTTTTTACGGTCCTTGTTATGGATTTCTACCTTCATTTGAGTAAATCTGATTAGATCATCATCAGAATATGTTGGTTGAAAAACAGTGTGTCTATGGGATGTAGGAAATGGGATGGTAAACTTATAGTCAGGAGGATGCTCTTTGTAAATAAAAATTTGGTTTTTAAAAGCGTTTATCGGGAATAAGATTATGAGAAGAGTTTTGAGCACTGTGTTGGGTTTCTGTTATTGAATTAATTTCATATTGTTTTGGTACTCGAGACAATGCATCGGCTACAATATTTTCTTTTCCTGGTTTATAGAGTAATTCTTTATTGTACTCATCCAGGTATGACTTCAATCTTTTAATCGCTATTCCACCTTTTTTCAAATAACAATTATATGTAAGTGGTTCGTGATCTGTACTTGTGCGTATTTCGGCTTCAACGTTAGTGGTATAGGTCAGTTTGTCATCGGGTTTTGGAAACAAATTTGGGCATTTTTTAAAGAAATGATTTAATTCTTTTCGTTGATAATTTGCGAGATGATCTAATTTGGGTATAATTGCATTTACTGATTCAAAATTTTCCTCTTTTATGGGAATACTCATGCCGTTTCTTAGGAACAATTTACCTCTTTCGGTGTCAATAATTGCACCAAGTTCCTTCAAACTGTCATTTCCTAATATTCCGTCAAATGTTCTGAGTGTGGGTACTAAAAAGAATTTAACTATTGATTTTGGATCATTAAACAAATTAGCCATTTTGTAATGGGTTATTTTTATTTTACCTCCTACGGATACTGCATTAAATGGGGTTTCATTCTGTAGTGGATTCTGAACAAATTTTGGCTGAATATAATTTCTATTGGATCCGGTATCAATCAGTATTTTAAGCATTTGTCCGCTACTCACCTTACATTCGAAATATGGAAGTGAAGAGTCAGTTATTTCTAAAAAATTAATATAAATAGAATCGGTTTGCTGTTCTTGGTCACTGTTTTCAATAACTTCGGTATAGTCGCTAAGTGTTTCATCGTAATCTGTCTGTTCTTCTTGTTCTGAGATAGTTTGCTGATAATCAGTCATAGTTGGTACTGGTTCTTCTGTGCCTGTTTGTTGGTAAGTATCTGTCTGAATATTAAAATTCTTTTGTCGTTTGGCTTTAGTGGGCATGGGTGGTCTTTTACCTAAATCAAATTGTGGTCGGTTCATGTAGTTAATCTGCTTAGTTTGGATACTTCTGTCAATGTCCATCGGTTCTGGTCGTGGTTGTGGTTTGGCAACCATTTTTTGATATTGGTTGGTATAATGGTCGTTGTATGTTATGGTTCTGTGCAAATTGGTTACCTATATTAGTAAAATATGGCCTTTGTTGTGGTTGTTCGAAAAAATTATTTAATTGTCTGGGATTCATAGTTGGGTTTTGCGGTGTGTTAATTCTAGGTGGAAGAAATGGTCTAGCTTGAAAATATGAAAAATGAGGTATCGGAACTTGGCGTGGTACTAACGTCGGTCTATTGGGTTGATTTCTAAATATGTTTTGTTGTCCTCTATTTGACGCATGATTGGTACGGTATGCTTGATTTTCCAGTTTCAAACATAAATGCAATGCAGTTGGTAAATCAGCAGGCTCCTTCATGCCGAGAAGACGTGAAAGGTCTCCACGTAATCCGCGAATAAAGGTATCAAGAGCCTTATCCCTGTACAACTTGGTCATTAATTGTTCCGATTCTCTGCCTAATTCCATACACCCTATCTTATTAAGGATCAACGATAAATGTTTATAGACGGCCTGATGGAATTCTTCAACAGACTGGTTAGCACCTTGTGCTATGGTGGTCATTTGGTACTCTAATGTACCCAAGTCCCTTTTATCTGCATAATGTAGCGTAAGGCATTTGGAGATGGCACTCCAATTTAAAGATACGTTGTACGATTCTAACGCAGTGTCTGCGTTACCAGTTATTTTATTGCGAGTGGTATGCAAAATACCAAAGTATTTTTACGTACCAACTGTGTGTTCGTAAGTTCTTAAAATTCTGTCTACACTTTTTTTCCATGAGCCAAACTCGGCTGGGTCACCGGAAAATTCTCTTAAACTTTAAACTCTCCACATTGGTAAAATCAAATGTTTGATTTTGAGTTTGTTGTAATAAAATCGGTAATTGTTCATATAACACTTGCCGAATGGCATTTGTTAAGTCGCTAGGTTGGGTCATATTTCTGTTGTTTTGAAATGTCGCTTGTCTTTGTAACTGTCTTTGTCGTTGGTGAGGATTTTCTTCAATATCAATTAATGGGGGTCTAACTAAATTATTTGGATTGCTACCATAAGTTTTTCTTGATTCGCCTTAATCAATCAATATCATTATTTTAATTTATTATTATTGTTTTTGAAAACCAGTAGCTGGTTTGACCCTTTTATCCTGGAGGGTCCTTTGGGTAGGAATCGCAGAATTGGGTTAAATTATACTACTTTTGCGTACAAAACTTCGTAAGTTAATTGTTTGCAAAAGTAGGAGTAATTATTTTATTATCGCTTTACGCCTTTTTTAGAAATATGTTATTTATAATTTGAATTGCTTCCAAATTCCAATTAGATATTTTTTTTTTTTAATAATTTCCACTTTACTTAATTATAGACTTTAAAAATTTCCACATAATATTCACTTTATAATTTTTCAATATCTTCCACTTTACTTAATTATACACTTTAATTTTTATAGAGACATCAAAATTTTCAGATAATATTCGCTTTAAAATTTTAATTTCTGATTTAATATAATAATAAAATTTTAAAAATGTTAAATTTTCACACTTAATTTTTACTTAAATCTAACTTACATTGCTATTTTTTTGGTGTGGCTGCCCTTCCTGGTAGTCCGGATCTCTCCCGTCTTGTCCCTACTAGGGATCCTGCAACGTACTCTTGAATAGAAGGTGTCCTGCGGGCTTGCCTTACAAGACTTGTAGTCCACCGATGTTGTCCAACAAGGTCTACTTTTAAGTTTTTATCCTTGTTGGTCCCTGCTCGGGCGCCAGCTAAGTTCTTCTTTATTGAATTTCCAAAAGAAACTGATACACAGAATCTTAAAAATACCCTAAGCTAGCTGTGGTTCAACGGCAGCGGCGTCGGCAGAGTTTAACGGATGTTGAATGGTCAGCAGAATTGAAGTTGATTATTGTTGTTGATATTATTATTTATTGATCAGCAATAATGTCGATCACTTTTGGGAGTTGCAGCGGATGTTTGTTTATGTTATTAAACTTTAACAACAACATTGTTGCAATGATTGTTATTATGTTGAAATAAATATTTGTTGTGTCAACTTTTAAGTTATTGAACTTTAACAATTACATTGTAGCAATGAATATTGTTGAAATAAATATTTGTTGTATTAACTTATATACATACATAAATATATCGTCTATCATATTAATCTTAGTATCTGCCCATATGATTGCATGTATACGCATGTGCGCATTCAGAAATTCAAATCATGATTTTATCATTTATCAATACACATATTACATGTGCGCGCATTGAGCTGCATGTTCATACATTCATACATATATACTTATATACTTATATGTACATACATATATTTGTATACACTTCCGAACAAATAATTCACAAGCATACAAACATACATATGCGTACACATATGAATATGTCACCAACAAAAATTGAAGCATTGTTCTACAAAAACAACAATTGCCTAAATAGCAGAAGCATCAAAAGTCAATATGGCAGCCGAATTGGCAGAGCTCAAATGTAGTAAATTTTACAACAAAAACGATTTCATTCATAAACGCAGGCGCAAATTCCACAAGCGACCTCGCTTCATTCACAAAAACAGACGCCGTAACATCACCCCGAGCATGCCTTCGCCTACAAGCGTCTTTTCGCGACGATGGCAAAAGCTAAAAATCATAAATTGAGCAACTTTCTGATGATTCTTCACAGAAAGAAGTGACAAAAGTGGCAACATAGCCGTTGTCGATTTACAATATTTGTCTAAAATATTTTTCCGTGACTCGCAAAAATCTGCGTCGATATGTATGCACGCGCATACATCTTCATACATATTTACGCTAGTTTGAAGGCGAAGCTGTTACAGCGGAAGCGGTCAATAGGCGGCCATTCGTTTATTTTTTTCTGCACAGCTCGGATTTTCTATCATCACATAAGTGCTGAACCAATGAGCGCGACAAATATTAGAATACACACGTTCTTAGGGACACAGTTATTAAACCAGCTGCACAACTACATAACTGTGTCCATAAGAACGTGTGTATTTTAATATTTGACAGATGTCGCTTGCAGTCTGTCGTTCTCAATTTGTTCAGCACTTGACTCTTTGACAAAACGCAAGTTTCGGCCATTGGTTGACCGTGACAATGGAGATGCGAAAGAAGCGTGCGACACTTGTTACTATGAATGTATGTACATACATATGTACATATGCATATGGCTCGCATTTGCTTTCGTAAACATACAAACAAATGTGCCAAAGAAATAATATATGTATGTACATATGCACATATGCATGTGTCATAGAAATTCTATTGGTACAAATATGGAAATAATAACGAATTAATGCGAATATGCATATTTCATGAAGGTCATTATTTTTTTTTAAGAAATGAAGTTCATTTGACACATCTTCTCTTTGTAATAGACGAAATAAATATATGTAACTTTTTTGAAATAATTAAAAATTAAAAAATAAAATTAATTATTTTTATCTAATTTTTTACGATTTTGTAAAAAACTAAATTTTTTACAATTTTTCTGAAAAAAATGGTTCATATGATACAAGATTTTGTGTGACTTTGCATATTTTTCTTCAAAGAATTTCTCTTTATTCATTCTCGCATGAATTCAGTCGCTTTACATATATTTCTGCCATTGCACATGCTCAATTCTGCTAAATAGCAGCGAGAATGGTGAAATTCCGTGTCGCAATTTTATAAGCTCTGTTAACGGTCCAATCGAACATCATACAGAATTCAATTTGCGCCTTCTCTATGTTTTAAGTTCTCTGGTTGGACCTCCGCCCTTAATTTACAATGTACTCGGTACAATTGGCGATAGACTCTGAAACTTATTGACGATAACCAATAAAAATATTTGTTTAATTTTTATAATGTTTTGGCGATTTCCACATATCCTCCACTTGAACCTGTTCCGCAGCTCGTTGAGAACTTGTGGTATTTTAAATTTCGGAATAATCATCAGATCTAGAGAACTTTGCCTATCTTCGCTTTCCCATTCGAGATGCAGGCATTTAGATTTAAACTATTTCATTGTGCCCACTGTGTGTGTCTTTGAAACTGTGCTTTCTGCTACAATTTCTCTCCGAGTTACTCAATAATTTCTCTTTATGTCCCCATCGTCTGGCTATAACATAACTATTTCTCATGCTCGTCAACGCGTTGTGAAAGAGCGGCTCCTACTGCATACCAACTAACGTCCATATCCAACATAAACGGTGATTTTGGGCCCGGATAAAATTGGTGCAGTGATTACCCGATTCTTCAGAGTTTGGGAAAGTCATTTTCTGTTCTTTATTCTACTCAAAGACTTTGTTCTTTTTCCTGAGTTCATGATCAGCTTTGGACCTGCGATAGCTATTCGGGGGAAAAACTCTTCCAAGTTCTTAAGCATCGAGGCTTTACCCAACATGATGATATCGTCCAGGTATACCAAATAGATTTTCCAATGCAAACTTTTAACACCTGGTACATATGTAAGTCTCTCAAATATGGCAGGAGCGTTACATAATCCAAAGGACATTACGGTAAATTGCCACAAACGAGCTCCAACACTGAATGCCGTTTTTTCTTTGGCTCCTTAATTTCATTCACTTCCCAAAACCCACTTTTCAATTAAAATGTTGGGAATGCTGTAGTGGATTACTAAACACAGAACCTCATGCTGCCATCTTTCTTCCTTACAAGCACCACAGGTGAACTCCATGGACTCGCTGATGGTTCTATTATGGCGCTTTCACTCATCTCATGTATGGCCTGGCTTAAAACTTAACGTTTTCATAAATGAAAGCTCCAACAAAACTCTCGGGTTGGGCTTGGTGGTTGGTTGGTCTTAATGAAAGGTTGCACAACTTTGGTTCTTT
Source organism: Bactrocera neohumeralis (assembly GCF_024586455.1). Taxonomy (NCBI): domain Eukaryota; kingdom Metazoa; phylum Arthropoda; class Insecta; order Diptera; family Tephritidae; genus Bactrocera; species Bactrocera neohumeralis. Next base: position 25,454,490 of record NW_026089622.1, read on the forward strand.
CTGTATTATCGTTTCCAGTTACAGTATGCGTCCCCAGTTGACGCGCCCTCATCAACAGTCAGTATATGCTTTTTGCTATACATACTAGGCCGGGTCGATTTGTATGGGTGGAAAAAAATCAACAAGGCGGCTAGCAAAAACGAAAACTACAGAAAATTCTAAGAAAGTTTTGCCAAGAAACCATGGGTCTAAAATTAATTCCCACTTCGCGCAGAGCGACTTTAGATTTTGAGGTCATCCTTATTAAATTGTATTTTATGTAGCATACAGATATTTCCATATTTTTTTAAAAAATTCTAAAATTGTGGAAAATACGGTGGATCGAAAATAAAATTTTATTATTATAATTAAGTTTTCAAAAAATTAAATGTTTTTGTGGTGCAAGTTACAGACATTGGTTTTTTTGCTGATGACTGGAAATCTTTTCTAGTTTTAGTTCTTTTAGGTTTTAAAGTCTTTTTTAGATTACATACGTGGTGTTGTAGTACGACTTTCTATAGTTACGGCCATGATATCGTGTCTATTCTTTGCAATAGCGCGTCGGGAAACTGTTGTCAGAAGCTGTACACATACGTGGTGTTGTAGTACGACTTTCTATAGTTACGGCCATGATATCGTGTCTATGCTTTGCAATAGCGCGTCGGGAAACTGTTGTCAGAAGCTGTACACAACGCTCAGTTGCTTGGGTATAACATGGAATCCCTGGGTCAGGAAGCGGCGGATCATCAGACTCAATAAACTACAACAAGTGTTCGTAAGGAATGTTTGCTGAGAATGTAGGCTCAGACAAAACACTGTCATCATCTAGGTCAACCAGATCAAAGTAGTCTGAGCATTCAAAATTTATTGCGTGCTTTTTATCATAAACCCTTAGATTAGTCGGATCACAAACTTTATCACGATAATGTAGTATCTTTTTTATGGCTCTTTCGCGAACATCTTTTCTCTTATCATAAAGCATTGCCAGTAAGATATTTTCAGGATGAGCGAAGTATGAATTATTTTGGATTACAGTGTTAACAATTTCTCACAGCGTTGGTGGTAAATATCGCATGGACTGTGTAAATTTAAAAAACAAAAGACTGCCGTATACAACTGAGTTGTAGAACTTAATGTTAAAGTATATCAGTACGTAAACTTTCATTATGTAAGTTGCCAAAGTTTTTAAATTCGCTGATGGTGAACTAGTTGTAACGTATAAACGTAAGAGTCTGCTTGCCTTTGTTATCCATCGATAGTGCACAATTTGTCCCGGTTTCATACTGGCTAAATTTTCGGTGCAGAAACCATCACAAACTACATTTGCCATTCGATACAAGTTCTGAACGTCAGTCGAGATCGTTTTTTCATGAATGGGTGGAGGCATATCTCCCAACGAAATGGCCTCAAAGTCAGGTACAGCCTACAGAAAGGTTTTATTTATTTAGCTCAGATCAAAATATACATGTTAGGCTCTTTAAAACAATTGTTTACTTACCGCCATCTGCTCGCATGTTTCGATTTGCTTTGTTAATATCCCACTATTCGTTCACTATTCAACTTGACTTCGAATTTCCTTAAAATTCCATTTTCAGAACCTGTGTTTGTTGCTTCTCCATCACAGTAAAGTCCAATCAGTCTCTCAAGCGACATATTTTTTTCTAGTATAAGGAACTCGCACAATTGCCTCTGTTTTGTTTTAGCGTCCTCGGCGTCGACTTTTACGTAACGCAACAATCTGCTCTCAGGCTCTTTAAGAACCACTAAATGTGATTATTTTACCATTCTCGGATGATATCTTTCATTTTCTTCTTCGCTCGTCAGAGAGTTGTTTTTTCTGCCATCAAAGAAGAAGGATACCAGATCACAGTCATTGCGTTGCTTTCTTCGAAGAGAATCTCTACATTTCTTTATTTAACGTTAAACTTTAGATTTGTCCATAATTATTGGTTCCCCATTTTCATTTTAAAAGTCAATATCTTTGAAAAAGCGATATGGCCAAAAAAGAAGCAACCCTATAACCGATTCCAAACCTATCACACGCCATAGCGAAATGAGGTGTATCGTACCTTTTTGTATTAATTTTTTTTTTGACGAACTTGGCTCTCTTGCATTTGGCATGGCAAACATCACCTCTGATTCAACATTTATATTTGTTGAGCCTGGAAAAAAAGTTGGATCAAGACTAGTTGGCGTCAGTGTTGATTGTTGGTCAACAGCAATCGCCTCGAATTCGGGAATGGTTAGCTTCCTCTTACTGTGCTGATCAATCATAAACTCTTGGAGTTCAATGGGTATTAAACCACAGCAGCAAGGCAATGTTTTTGCGCACAATTGTTTCCAGAGACGTTGAAGACTTACTTGGTCTACTTTTAAATTTTATTTCATTATGATATTTATTTACATAGCAAGGTTTTCAGTTTTTTCGAGGCAGTTAATTCATTGATTAACGGAATGTTTAGTTTATTCCAAATTTTCCAAATTTGCCACTTGTGTGTTAAGATTACCGTACGATTGCTTTTTTGTTATTTTTTGCTCAGCCACGAGTAAAAATAAATAGTAATTTAATACGTCACGATTACTTGGTAGATTTAGATCACTTAAATCTCTTGGCAAGCCAATATTCAGACTGGAAAGAACCCAAGACCCGGAGTTCATTGAAATTTTATCAATTTCTGAATTGGTGGAATCAACTCACATTGCAGACGTTTCCATTATAATTTATTAATTGAAAACTATTTAAAACTTGAAAAAAATTATTTAGAACATACTATTGTTTATTCAACGCAGATCACTTGTGTGGTAAGAGTACAGTACGATTGCTTTTTATACTCTCGCAACAATGTTGCTAAGGAGAGTATTATAGTTTTGTTCACATAACGGTTGTTTGTAAGTCCTAAAACTAAAAGAGTCAGATATAGGGTTATATATACCAAAGTGATCAGGGTGACGAGTAGAGTCAAAATCCGGATGTCTGTCTGTCCGTCCGTCTGTCCGTCCGTCCGTCCGTCTGTCCGTCCGTCCGTGCAAGCTGTAACTTGAGTAAAAATTGAGATATCATGATGAAACTTGGTACACGTATTCCTTGGCTCCATAAGAAGGTTAAGTTCGAAGATGGGCAAAATCAGCCTACTGCCACGCCCACAAAATGGCGGAAACCGAAAACCTATAAAGTGTCATAACTAAGCCATAAATACAGATATTAAAGTGAAATTTGGCACAAAGGATCGCATTAGGGAGGGGCATATTTGGACGTAATTTTTTTGGAAAAGTGGGCGTGGCCCCGCCCCCTACTAAGTTTTTTGTACATATCTCGGAAACTACTATAGCTATGTCAACCAAACTCTACACAGTCGTTTTCTTCAGGCATTTCCATATACAGTTCAAAAATGGAAGAAATCGGATAATAACCACGCCCACCTCCCATACAAAGGTTATGTTGAAAATCACTAAAAGTGCGTTAACCGACTAACAAAAAACGTCAGAAACACTAAATTTTACGGAAGAAATTGCAGAATGAAGCTGCACCCAGGCTTTTTTTTAAAAAATTGAAAATGGGCGTGGCCTCGCCCACTTATGGACCAAAAACCATATCTCAGGAACTACTGGACCGATTTCAATGAAATTCGGTATATAATATTTTCTTAACACCCTGATAACATGTACGAAATATGGGTGAAATCGGTTCACAACCACGCCTTCTTCCAATATAACGCTATTTTGAATTCCATCTGATGCCTCTTCTGAATAATACGAGTATATACATTAGGAACCAATGATGATAGCGGAATAAAACTTTACAAAAATACGGTATTTGAAAAATATGTAAATGACGTATAATGAAATCTCGATTATCACTTTATTGTGCGAGAATATAAAATGTTCGGTGACACCCGAACTTAGCCCTTCCTTACTTGTTTTTTGTTGTTTTTTTCTCAGTCACTTAAAAAAACAAATAAGTTACAAAAGCCTGCTATTATTGCATTAATTGCATGGCATGCTGTTATTTTTAAAACTATAGGGTTTTGAGTACAATTTAATAAGTATGACCTCAAAATCTAAAGTCGCTTTGCGCGAACTGGGAATTAATTTTAGACTCATTGTTTCTTGGCAAAACTTTCTTAGAATTTTCTGTAGTTTTCGTTTTTGCTAGCCGCTTTATGCGAAAAAAATTCGACCCGCCCTAATACATACACATTCACAAACGGTAACCTTATTCATATCACTACTTTTTCTGTTGGCTCGCTTTAGTTTAACGATTAGTTGGATGTGTCATTTGCTTGGTCTTCCTCAGCTTTACGCTTAACACCATCCGAATTATTGGATTGGTTACAGTTGCGTGCAGTATGACCATTTTTCCGTAGTTGAAGCATTTAACATCACCATCATTTTTCTTACGAGTTCTTGTAGATTTTCCCTGTACTTTTTGCAAGTTTTCTTCGGCTTTTTCAAGTAATTGGTTCCCCAAGTGTGATCTTCTATTTCTACTTAAGGAGGTATTCTAATGTAATCACTTCGAAAAATCGATTTTTTTTATATTTTGACAGTATAACCTATTGGAAACATGCTGTGAAAAATTCAGACGGAAATTTATAGTATTTGATAAGTTACAGCTCTTAGTCGCCGACGTGTCGTAAGCGACTGTCTACAAGGCGCCATGACAAGTCTGCAGCTGCGACGTTTCTAAACGCATTTTTCTCGAATCATCATTTTCTGAAACTGTCATGGTCCTAAAAAAGCCGACTGCTTTAAAATTTACATTTGTTCTTCTACTCATTTATAGTTAACGTCCCTACCAGAATTGTTTATTTTCGAAAATATTTTCATATTTTTTTTAAACGATTGTGAACTAATTCTTTTTGTTGGGGACTACTTTGATTTAAAAAAAAAAATATATTAAAAATGTCAAAAAGGAAAAAAAAAATTTTGTACATTTCAAAATACAAATACAAATATACATATATGATTGAGTTTTGTTGTCGCATAAAAAAAATTTTCCTTAAAAGTGGTAAAATGTATGCGTTCACATGAGAGCACCCCCTTATTGCTTTGAATGTTCGGATACTTAGTAGAGATGCAATTTCGTATATCAGAGCATACGAAATAGTTGCCACAAATGTCAATTTTCGACAAGATAACGCATCGAAGCTGTAGTGTTATTATATATATTATTATATTAGATATAGTAGTCTTTATACAGTTTAATATCATGGTGGAAAAATTTTAAATTGACCTTCTAATATCAAATGCTACCAAATTGAAAAAACACATTATAAATCGTACACTTGCGGGTGACATATTTTATTGCATTGTATAATACTGTAGTCAGTTCGTGTATTGAATTTCATGTGGGCCAAGTTTTGAGAATCTTTCGAGAACTTCTTTTGCAGTTACTTCAATGTCGTGGTGCGTGTGCAGCAACACCAGGCCGATCAATCCATCTTAAAGTATTTTGACCTCACCCACGTTCACAAGCTGCAAAGTGTCCTTCGTCACAGGAAGTTTGCAGAATAAGCGAACAAAACTATGAGTCATGGGGTATAGATCCACATCGCAGTTCTTCAACGTTTCCGATGCAGTAGTCGGTAAATTTTTCTTCTTCTCCCAATGGCACTGTCCGTGATCAAGTTCACCTTTGAGCTCCAATCGTCGCATGACGTTGTCATTATACAAAAGTCCTTTGAATCTATCTTTCAAGCTGTCAATAAGATTTTCCAGTTATTTGGTTTTCAAAGCACATTTTTTTCTGAAAGCAGTAAACTTAGTTGAAATTTATCCAATACTTCTCTAAAAAAGCGCGTCTTCAAATCTTCGCCGATTGTATCCAACAGAGGAATGTACACTGAGACCCTGCGGAAGTTCTCACGTAAAAATTTTCGAGTTAGGTTAGTCGGCTGCCGATTCTTGGTATTTCTGCGTCAACTTTCAGTTCTGCCGCCATTTTGTTCGTGTCTGAATAAATGGATCGAAAATGTTCTCAGCTTTTTGTCTTCGATTTCGGAACGTTACAAGCAACGTATCAATCATATTTGATACCTTTGCCAAATCGATCGATTCTTTCAGAAGAATCACGCTGAGTAAATGAGTTGGAAATAGAATAGACAAAAAACTTAGTTATAAATTGATAATTGCACACAGCTGCGATGAGTATCGTTGCTTTTCACACTGTTTCATTATTTTCGCAGTTACTAGTTTATCTATTTTGGAAAACTTAGAGGATAAACCGCGAAGAATGTATCAATCGATGGAGCTGAATGCAGCATCTATTTTAAAGGATTTGTCCGGAAAGTAAACGGATTGAATCGATTTAAAAAAATTATTGAACCAATCGTTAAAATTCTTTAAAATTTTTTAAAATAGGCTCTTTGTGCATCGATGCAGCGCTGCCAGCGCGATTTACAAGCATTGAAGGCGTCTCGGAAAGCATTCCCCGGAATAGCTTTGAGAGCCGATGTACATGCTGCTTAGATCCCCTCTGTCGTTTCAAAATGCTTCTTTGTCTCGGGATCATACTCAAAGATCCATGACTCGTCATCTGTGATTACGTTATTCAAACTTTCACTTCCACACATGTTGAAATTTTCTTGGCACACTTCACCTCGCCGCAATTTCTGAATTCAAAATTTTGGGCACACGGGTCACATTGTCGGTGTTTGTCAAAGTCGCAGATCGCTCAGCACGGTCTTCATCAGCGACCTTGTCCCTGCCCTCCAAAAAGATCTGGCGCCACCTAAACACACCATTTTTTGCTAAAGCAACATCTGGGTAAGTCTGTTTGATAAAACAAACGTCTCTGTCGCAGATTTACCGAGTTTCACACATTTAATCGTGTACCTCTGCTCTAACGAACGCTGCATTTTCGACTTGCACTACTAACAGAAACACGTCTCGCGTAAATGTTTGTCCTGACTCTCAGTGCTAGGAGATAATTGACCAGCCGCTCGTTCGTTAGCTAGGAACGCCCTCTCCGAATCCAGTCGGAGTACAGTCGCGGCGGAAGAAAATCAGTCCTATTACTTTCCGGACAAACCCTGTAAGTTCTCAATTGGTATCTTAGCATTATTTATTATATTCAAGAAATGGAGACAGTCGAAAGACGATTCAGCTCTCTTATTAGCTTCGATTGACAGAGCTGGTCATTAACAGTTTGCGCAAAAAACGCGTCTGATATTTCTTGGTCCTCTTTTTCGATTTCAAGCACGCATTCAAATTTGGAAACTGATAGATCAATTTTTTGTCGACAATATGAAAATTTTTCGAGTCTAAAAACTGAATCCTCTCAACATATGTTTTTTTTTTTTATAGTAGGGGGAAGCATCGAAAGCCGGAGTGCGGAACTTTAATCTGCTAAACCTAACCTACTCCCAACTCAAGACTCTCCCACGGAACCACCGGTTAAGTATTACTTCGTGGGAGGGACAAGACATTTACATAAGTCTCCTTTATTGCGCGGACTGACGGATGCCTAGTCTGTTGAAGAGATCTCTTTGTGGAATCTGAAAATATAGCTTCTCAAGCATCCATGTCCACTAAGTATTTCGGTCAGATGAAAGTGTAGATCCCCATGTCGTCTGTCTATCAATGAGTGGATGTCTGGTATAAGTTGGTGAGTCCATCGCTCTTTGGATGAGGAATTCCACCACTCCTGCCACATTTTAGTGCTCTTGTTTCTCTCATCTATCCTTGCCGATACTGTTTTAGGCGTTGATAGCTGATATAGACGCTCGAGTTCGTCTCCCTGGATGTCAAAAGGCGGCATGCTGGCTAATACTTCAGCAGCGTCGGTTGATATAGGCCGGAAAGCACTTATTACTCGAATTTCAGAAAGCCTATGCACTGCAATTACTTGTTTAGCATACGCTTTTATAACCATTGCCTGTATCCATACTGGTGCCGCATACAGTATTACGGAACTCATTGCTTTCGCTATTAAGAATCGCCGGCTGGAACGCACACAGCCTCTATTGGTCATCATTTTCGATAGGGCATTATAAATTTTGTTTGCCTTCGCGGAAGAATACTCCAAGTGTTCTTTAAATTTTAATTTGAGATCCGATATTACTCCCAGATACTTCAGTTGCGGCTGCGAGGTAATCTCGCACTCCCCTATAGTGAGCTCTATTCGTTCTTCTATCTTCCTAGTGCTTATGAGTAAAACTTCTGTTTTTTCCTCCGCCAGTTTCAGACTCATAGAAGAGAACCATTGGCGTAGACTATTTAAGCACTCATTATACTATATTTATTACTCAGGTCGGCTTATTGTTTGGCGACTGCTACAACCATGAAATCATCCACATAAGCTATTAGTTTAACGTCTGCTGGTTGCTGTCTTCTTAGCACCCCGTCATACATAAGGTTCCATAATAGTGGGCCTAACACTGACCCTTGGGGTACTCCACTCGAGATAGAGTTCGTATCAAAAATGAGCCTTCTGTTTTTAAAATAACTCATTATTATGTTTATGAGGTATTCAGGAGCCCGTACTTCATCCAGGGCTTTAATTATATCTGCCAATTTTGCCGAGTTAAAAGCATTCTTGACATCTAGGGTAATCAGCGCGCAGTACTTTTTTGTGCCACCTTTCCATTTTCTGCCACTTACTGCACATTTCGCAGTATCGACGACTTCTCGTAGTGCGTCAATAGTGGATCTCTATTTTATAGAGCCGTATTGTCTCTCTGATAATCCGCCGACTTTTTAGATTGCAAACTCCAACCGGATTCGTATTATACTTTCGTACACTTTACCCATTGTGTCGAGCATACACAGAGGTCGGTACGATGACGGTTCTTCAGATGGTTTCATTGGTTTTGGGAGCAGAACCAAACGTTGTACCTTCCAAAAGTCGGGGAATACCTCTTCCTTTATACAAGCGTTGTACATTTTAGCGAAAACTCGAGGTTTTGAGCTTATGGCTTCCTTCAGAGCTCTGTTTGGTATGCCATCCAACCCAGGCGCTTTGGCGTTTTTGATTTTCTCTGCTACTGCCAATAGTTCATCTTCCGTGACTAGCGGGTGTGACTCTGCAGCTTCGTTTCGTCGCTTGGCATATGAAATCCGGTCGTGTTTCGGGAATAATGTTTCGACGACCTTTCCCATAAAATATGCATCTTTAGGTTGCTGCTGCTTGTTTTTAAATCTTGACCTACATATTTTGTAAGCAGTACCCCAAGGGTCAATGTTTGCTTCCTCACATAGCTTCTCAAAACATGATTTTTTGCTTCGGGTAATTGCCGACTTCATTAGCTTCTTGTGGCTTTTAAATTCTTCCCTAAGGTGATTTTCGTTCATTTCATCCCGGTTACGCTGTAGACTCCGTCTAGCTGAGTGACAGAGCTTTCTCAGCGTGGAAATTTCCTCATTCCACCAATATACAGGCCCCCGCTTGTTATGATGTGACGTTCTACGCATCGGTGCATCGCATGCTGCGACCAGTTCTTTTCGAACTGCTGATACCAGGTGAGCGGCGCCGTCACCTGATGCCTTTGATGCACTCCAGACTATCTCAAACAGGTCTGGGTCGAATTCTTGTTGTTTCCAGCTTCGCTTTCGGCAGGGGTTTCTGCTAAAAAGTTCTTGCTCTCGGGAGTACGAAATTTGTGCTATAATGCCATATGATCACTGTTTGTGTATATGTCAGACACCGCCCACTTAATGTGCTTGCTCAGCGAATCGTTTGCAAACATAATGTCAAATATGGATCCTTTATTGCCTTTTTGGTAAGTGTTTCGAGTTCCGGTGTTCATTATTGTTAAGTGCGTTTGACACAAAAATTCATGAATTAGCCGCCCGCGGTGGTTTGTACCTGGGAATAGGCGAGTATTCTCGAAGGCGACGGACTGACCACCCAATCATTATTTTTCCCAATTTGAGTGCGGCCTTATCATCTTGAGCGCGCATGCATATAAGTACTATTTGTGTGCCACTACGCGTTTTTCGCAGACTTTTGACATTTGTTGTCTCCAGACTTTGGATTCCACACTCCCTTTTCAGTGCTGAGCAAATTTCTTCTGGAGTTGTTATTTCCTCCAGGTCTTTTCATACAAAGGTAACGTTGTGGGTCTTAGGCTGTATCATAGCCATTTCTCCAAACACTCCTTCCAAGACGCTTTGGAAAGATTCGGCTTTCGTGTCTGCTCCATTTTTCAGTTCTAAAAGAAGGTCTCCCTTGAGTGTTTTCCGAACATAGGTTACGTTCGAACCCAACTCCTCAAGCCCGCTGTCACTCTTTATTTTCCGCAGAATATCTGAATAAGACGCCCCTTCTTTCTTCGTGATAATGATGGCATCCGGTTTTGTTTTTATTTTCTTTTCTATCGGATTCCTCTTTTTAACTACATCTACCCATCTTTCATTTGCGTTTTGGAGAGTCCTTGTATCCTTTTGGGTGTTTTTTACTGCTCCACTATACGACAATTGCTCCTTTTCAGCTACGTGGTAAAAAGCCTGATGCCTCTCGCATTCTTTTTGGGGTATTATCATCTCTACCAATAGTGTATTATCATCTCTACCAACATATGATGCAGTCGCATTTCCGTGCGTGTGTTCCAAAACTTAACAAATCGGTTGAATAGTTCGAACGGAATTATGTATGCCAGTTTAAAAAAGTGTGTTTTGAGAAAAATGCATCTAAAGTGTCAGAGGTGCACTCCGAGAGCTTCGAACGTCGAGCGATATTATTATTTTGAAAAAAAAACCCCTACTGACCCCTTAAATCATATAATTCAAATAGCGAAAGATGTCAATTGCAAAGGGACTTAAGGGCGGAGCCTGCTCCCGAGCTTCAAAAAATTCAATTTTTTTTTTGCTTAAATCTTTTTTAAAATTGTATGTTCTTAGAGTTATAGATTGGAGTCCGAAGTATTGTCGAAGCCAGAACGGAAATTATGACCGAGCGTACAGTAGATATATAAGCGCTTTGGCAAAAAGCGATAGGATAGATAAAAAACTAATCATCGCATGGAATTGGGGCGAAATTTATTATCTTTGGTATTAAATCATCTTCTATCTAAACTAAAATAAACTAAGAAAACTCAAGTTTGAACATAATTTTAAACAACATAAATTAAAATTTTTTCAATTTTTAAAATTTTTTTGTAGAATTTTACACTTTTTTTTAATTTTCTTAGTTTGACTAGAAGATACGTTATTAACAAATATAAATCTCTATGAATTTTTTGACTCCGATAAAAATTGCGACCTGCATCGTGCCCGCCGTCCGACCATTGCACATGGGAGATGCATCGGACAATTGCTTTTTAAAGGCAGAATATCAAAGACTTCGTATCCAAAAAATTTTGGGATGATGTTTAAATATATAACAATAAACCCTAGAAAAGTCGCTTTAATAAATTATTTCTTTCCCTCCTAAAAAAATTCTCAAAAAAATCGATTTTTTTAAACCTCTAAAGTAGGCTCCCTCCTTAAACAATCTAGTTTCTTGGGGTGTTAGAAATGACATGGCATTGAACCTTAAAAAATGTAAAACGATGTGCTTTTCACTTACATCTGTAGACCCTACTTAATAAAAAACTGTAGGTTGGAGCAAGTATCCAGTTTTGTTGATCTGGGAGTAACTATGGACCCCAAACTCAATTTTAATCTTCACGCATGTTCTACAGTTTTTAAAGTTAAAGGCGATCTGTGGTGAGGCCTATATTAGAGTATGCTTCTGTGGTTGGAACCCTAGTTACCAAGTCCATTCCGATAAGTGAGAGTCCGTTCAAAAACAATTTTTACTTTTTGCCTTAAATCATTTGCATTGGGATTCCAGTTTAAATCGTCCCCCTTACACTAACCGTTTAAACTTATAAAACTCCCGACACTCGCTAGTAGTAAGAAGATGCTTGGTATAATATTTCTTGTAAAACTCAGGAATTGGTCAGCCTGTAGCCCATCTCTCTTATCTGATATTAATTTTAACGTTTCCGCTCGCTCTACCAGGTAGTTTAGACCTTTACTATTGAAACTTTCTAGAACAAATTTTGAGTTAAACGAACCATTCCGCTGTATATGTCACGATTTCAATTCTCACACCAGCACATTTCATCTAACAAACTCACTTTTTACCATTAAAAAAAATTATTTTATCTGCTCTTAACAAGTAACATTTAAAATTAATAAACTTACTTTAATCTAATTCTTAATTTTGGCTGTTGAAATTTTTGTTTCTGTAGCTGAATTGTTCGATAAGGTCTGGCATGAAAGCCTTTTATGGAAAATCATATTAAAGAAATACGAAATTTACAGTTAAAGTAGCAGACGTCATATCAGAAGAACGAGCAATAAGAAGGGTTGGTGTACCTCAGGGTAGCGTGCTAGGTCAAACCCTGAACATAATACTATATACAGCAGGCATTCCAACAGCTATTAACGTATTGACATCCCCTTTCGCGCATGACACAGCTCTAGTAAGAGTATTAGAGCAGCACTTAACTTTTGTCCAAGAACGGCTAGCCAACTAACGTATAAATATTAATTAGCAAAAATGTAAGCATGTTAAATTTTAGCTAATACCAGAAACGTGTCGGACACTTAAAATAAACAATGTCCTAGTACCCCAAGTGAATGTGGCTTATCTTGGGATTCACATGGATCGAAGACTCACGTGGCAAAAACAAATAGCTAGTAAAATAACTTACATGAAGTTAAGAGCAGAAACTTTAAATTGGCTTTTAAACAAAAATTCTAAACTTAGCCTAGTCAACAAAGTCCTATTATACAACGCAATCATAAAACCGATTTGGATGTATGGTATTCAACTGTGGGGTAAGACCTGTGCAAACTACATGGCTGCTTAAACAGCTTCAAAGGATTCTGCTCTCCTTTTGTTTTTTAATAAGCGAGTCACCGAATAATGCCTCCAGTTGCTCATCTTTAAACCTTGGCTTTGTACATTTCATTGTATACTCTTGCAACAAGTTGCTACTAAAACTAATGGAGATATACATATGTATATAGGATTAAATTTATGTATAAATGATCAGGATGAAGGGTCGAGTTAAAATCACACATAAAGACATCTGCAGTTTAGCAAGTATTAAAAAAGAAGCGTGGGCGCGCCCTCTATTACTAACTTTACACCCAATAAATTACGAAAAAGCCTTATAGAAGCCGCTGTTAAAATAATCGATCGGTGTGCCACCATCCTTTTACCTAAGTAAAAACTTTTCACTAAACAAATCAACTTTGCACAAATTCAAGTTTAAAACTGTCACAATCGGACCAACACTGTTTAAACCACAAGTTACTGAATATGGGACCTTAGTCCGTATTGGGAACTTATTACTGGAGATATTGGTCTATACTTCCGATACGTTATTGCAATTCAAAGCTAAATCCTTGTAGTAAACCTGTATATCAAAAATGGATAGAATCGGATCAATAATATCCTTAGTTCCCATATACCTAACAAAAAATTGGTGAAAATTGGTTAGGGCAAATTATGTAACTAATATAACTAACTAAAATATATGGTAATGCCAAAAATAGCTAATGTCAAATATGTACAATAAGATTTGAATTCTGTCAGTTTGCTTTACATCGTAAGATATCTTAGCTAAATTAAGTGAGCGTATAATATTTGATATACGTAGGGCTAGCATATTCCATTGGAATTTTGTACCGAAAAAAACCTGCGCGAGTTGAACTCGGTCGAATTTTGGAACGCAACCAAGAATGATACGATTCATGTAAATGCATCCTACGCGTGGCGCCCAAATTCAAAACGCCCAAGTAGACTAAAACGCTGTAATGCTTACTTTTTTCACGACCTCGCTAAAAAAAAAAAATAATAATTAAAAAAAATCACCGATTCAGGAGAACAAGGGAATCAGTGCATTTTGAATGAAAATTAGGGAATTTTCACGAAAATCCGGGAATATCAGTACCGGAGGTTAAAATCAGGGAATTCTCTGATAAATCATGGAATATGCTAGCCCTACGTATATCAAATATTATACGCTCACTTAATTTAGCTAAGATATCTTACGATGTAAAGCAAACTGACAGAATTCAAATCTTATTGTACATATTTGACATTAGCTATTTTTGGCATTACCATATATTTTAGTTAGTTATATTAGTTACATAATTTGCCCTAACCAATTTTCACCAATTTTTTGTTAGGTATATGGGAACTAAGGATATTATTGATCCGATTCTATCCATTTTTGATATACAGGTTTACTACAAGGATTTAGCTTTGAATTGCAATAACGTATCGGAAGTATAGACCAATATCTCCAGTAATAAGTTCCCAATACGGACTAAGGTCCCATATTCAGTAACTTGTGGTTTAAACAGTGTTGGTCCGATTGTGACAGTTTTAAACTTGAATTTGTGCAAAGTTGATTTGTTTAGTGAAAAGTTTTTACTTAGGTAAATGTGGCCGGTGGCACACCGATCGATTATTTTAACAGCGGCTTCTATAAGGCTTTTTCGTAATTTATTGGGTGTAAAGTTAGTAATAGAGGGCGCGCCCACGCTTCTTTTTTAATACTTGCTAAACTGCAGATGTCTTTATGTGTGATTTTAACTCGACCCTTCATCCTGATCATTTATACATAAATTTAATCCTATATACATATGTATATCTCCATTAGTTTTAGTAGCAACTTGTTGCAAGAGTATACAATGAAATGTACAAAGCCAAGGTTTAAAGATGAGCAACTGGAGGCATTATTCGGTGACTCGCTTATTAAAAAACAAAAGGAGAGCAGAATCCTTTGAAGCTGTTTAAGCAGCCATGTAGTTTGCACAGGTCTTACCCCACAGTTGAATACCATACATCCAAATCGGTTTTATGATTGCGTTGTATAATAGGACTTTGTTGACTAGGCTAAGTTTAGAATTTTTGTTTAAAAGCCAATTTAAAGTTTCTGCTCTTAACTTCATGTAAGTTATTTTACTAGCTATTTGTTTTTGCCACGTGAGTCTTCGATCCATGTGAATCCCAAGATAAGCCACATTCACTTGGGGTACTAGGACATTGTTTATTTTAAGTGTCCGACACGTTTCTGGTATTAGCTAAAATTTAACATGCTTACATTTTTGCTAATTAATATTTATACGTTAGTTGGCTAGCCGTTCTTGGACAAAAGTTAAGTGCTGCTCTAATACTCTTACTAGAGCTGTGTCATGCGCGAAAGGGGATGTCAATACGTTAATAGCTGTTGGAATGCCTGCTGTATATAGTATTATGTTCAGGGTTTGACCTAGCACGCTACCCTGAGGTACACCAACCCTTCTTATTGCTCGTTCTTCTGATATGACGTCTGCTACTTTAACTGTAAATTTCGTATTTCTTTAATATGATTTTCCATAAAAGGCTTTCATGCCAGACCTTATCGAACAATTCAGCTACAGAAACAAAAATTTCAACAGCCAAAATTAAGAATTAGATTAAAGTAAGTTTATTAATTTTAAATGTTACTTGTTAAGAGCAGATAAAATAATTTTTTTTAATGGTAAAAAGTGAGTTTGTTAGATGAAATGTGCTGGTGTGAGAATTGAAATCGTGACATATACAGCGGAATGGTTCGTTTAACTCAAAATTTGTTCTAGAAAGTTTCAATAGTAAAGGTCTAAACTACCTGGTAGAGCGAGCGGAAACGTTAAAATTAATATCAGATAAGAGAGATGGGCTACAGGCTGACCAATTCCTGAGTTTTACAAGAAATATTATACCAAGCATCTTCTTACTACTAGCGAGTGTCGGGAGTTTTATAAGTTTAAACGGTTAGTGTAAGGGGGACGATTTAAACTGGAATCCCAATGCAAATGATTTAAGGCAAAAAGTAAAAATTGTTTTTGAACGGACTCTCACTTATCGGAATGGACTTGGTAACTAGGGTTCCAACCACAGAAGCATACTCTAATATAGGCCTCACCACAGATCGCCTTTAACTTTAAAAACTGTAGAACATGCGTGAAGATTAAAATTGAGTTTGGGGTCCATAGTTACTCCCAGATCAACAAAACTGGATACTTGCTCCAACCTACAGTTTTTTATTAAGTAGGGTCTACAGATGTAAGTGAAAAGCACATCGTTTTACATTTTTAAGGTTCAATGCCATGTCATTTCTAACACCCCAAGAAACTAGATTGTTTAAGGAGGGAGCCTACTTTAGAGGTTTAAAAAAATCGATTTTTTTGAGAATTTTTTTAGGAGGGAAAGAAATAATTTATTAAAGCGACTTTTCTAGGGTTTATTGTTATATATTTAAACATCATCCCAAAATTTTTTTTGGATACGAAGTCTTTGATATTCTGCCTTTAAAAAGCAATTGTCCGATGCATCTCCCATGTGCAATGGTCGGACGGCGGGCACGATGCAGGTCGCAATTTTTATCGGAGTCAAAAAATTCATAGAGATTTATATTTGTTAATAACGTATCTTCTAGTCAAACTAAGAAAATTAAAAAAAGTGTAAAATTCTACAAAAAAATTTTAAAAATTGAAAAAATTTTAATTTATGTTGTTTAAAATTATGTTCAAACTTGAGTTTTCTTAGTTTATTTTAGTTTAGATAGAAGATGATTTAATACCAAAGATAATAAATTTCGCCCCAATTCCATGCGATGATTAGTTTTTTATCTATCCTATCGCTTTTTGCCAAAGCGCTTATATATCTACTGTACGCTCGGTCATAATTTCCGTTCTGGCTTCGACAATACTTCGGACTCCAATCTATAACTCTAAGAACATACAATTTTAAAAAAGATTTAAGCAAAAAAAAAATTGAATTTTTTGAAGCTCGGGAGCAGGCTCCGCCCTTAAGTCCCTTTGCAATTGACATCTTTCGCTATTTGAATTATATGATTTAAGGGGTCAGTAGGGGTTTTTTTCAAAATAATAATATCGCTCGACGTTCGAAGCTCTCGGAGTGCACCTCTGACACTTTAGATGCATTTTTCTCAAAACACACTTTTTTAAACTGGCATACATAATTCCGTTCGAACTATTCAACCGATTTGCTTAATTTTTTTAATGTACATAAAACGCCTGGCTATCTATCATCCCTATATTTTTTATAATTTACTAACAATGTTATGACAAAATTTATCTAAAAAACATGGGAAAAAATTTAAAAAAAAAATGTTAATTACTTATTTATTTATCAACATTTTTTCATGATTGTAGTAGGGAGAATAACCATTCACGTATTTTTAAGAATAAATTGGGTTTTTGTGTTTCAGATGATCCAAACATGAGAAATCGTGTCCGCCAGTGAAAAAACGCATCTCATTCACCCAGCCATTTATCCGACAGATGTCATCAAAAAATTCCGACAAGATTAGTTTATACATTCTACGATATACCTCATGATATGTGAAAAAAGTTCTATTGTAGAATAAAAATTTCTATGAAAAAAATGTTCCCTTAAAAAGTTTTACATCGTCATAGATTATGTCAGAAAAAGTATCGTTAAATATGACTTGTTGAAATCTATTACTAAGATAAGAAGCAACCCATTTTAGAAATATTGGTTGAAAACCAAGAAGATCAAGTTTATTCAAAAGAATTGAATGGTTTACTTTATCAAAAGCTTTACTAAAATCTGTATATATAACATCAGTATTCTTATTCTCCCTAAAGCCCGTTGATACATGTCATACAAATTCAAGCAAATTAGTTGTGGTAGATTTCCCTTTACGAAAACCGTGCTGAGAACAAGAAATTAGTGGAGAGATCCGGAAGGTTATGTCGTCTGTTATAATTGCTTCAAAAAGTTTAAGTATTGATCACAACTTTGCTATTTTTAAATGGATGACCTAAATCCACTCTTATGTAAAAGAATTATAAATGCCTTACTTAAGATGTGAATTAAATAGTTTTGTTAATGGTTGGTATATATATTTGGCACATTTTTTAAGAAAGCATGAGGGAATCATATCTGGGCCGTAATTGTATGATTGTTCTAACATATTTAACTGATTTAAGACGTCTACTTTGGAAATGGTGGGTGCATTAATTACAGAAATCGGACATAACTTCTCCTGATGCGAAACATTTTTTGGAGATTTTGGAGAGTAATTGGACCTAAAGAATTCAGCAAACATACCAGAAATTGTGTGATTGTCACTGGACATAGTAAACTTATATTTCATCGCGGACGAAGAATTAGAAATCTTGCGTTTGGAGTTGACGAAACCATAGAACAATTTTGGATTTGGTATAATATTATTTTTTACTTTGTTTATTTAATTATTATAACTTATTTTGATAAGTTCAGCAAATTGTCGACGCAATTTAGAATATTTTGAATAGTCAACAACTAAACTAGTTTTTTTTTTAAGTTTAAAAGTACCGGATTTTCCATTTTTTATTTTTCATAACTGTCACGAAAACCATAAATTAGAACTCACAACACATTTCGTATCATATTTTTCAAATAAATTTAAAATAGTTTCATTAAAATGGGAAGCACTAAATTCAATATTGCCACTGTAATCTGGCCAAGTTACTTTAGGAAGCTCATAATTAATCTTCTTAAAATTAGCTTTCATAAAGTTGAACCGAGAACAAAGGTCTTGTGTATTGTTATGAACTAAGTTGGCTATGATTTCGGTATTAATTTCCAAAGCAGGATGATACCAGTCCTCGGGCAGTACCAAAAGATTCCATCGGACAACAGAGAATATTGAAATGTTATCAACGTAAACCAGATCTAAGAACTTATCGAACTTGTTTAAAATTAAATTAATTTGGTTAAGACCTAACTCCATCTAAGAACTCGATAAAACATAAACGAGTACTAACGGGAATGATGTTTTCCTGATTTCGTGGGTAATTATATTTATGTTCTCGCTTTACAATGCCATGTTTAACCCGAAAACCGAATGCGTTGGTATTATATTATTTTCGTGGAGAAAAGGAGTCATCTTTGATAGTATTACTTTTTCAAATATTTTAGAAATACAGAGTAAGAGACTTGTTGATCTGTAGAAAGACGGCTGTGTTAAGTGATCTGCGTCTTTTGCCACGAACTTGGATAGTATCCGATACCAAGAATTTTATGAAAGAGCAAGGAGAGCACCATTATAGAAATATTTTGTAACTCAATTAGTATTTTTGGAGTAATATCATTGTGTCCTGATGCCTTTTTCGGATTTAAAAACTTCAGAAGTAGAAGTCCTAATAGACGGTAGCGGTATTGGGCAAAGTTGGCAACTTAAAGTTGTTCTTTGGGCAATTAGGTTGAAACACCTTTTCTAATTGATTTGCAAAGCACTTTGCATTTTCCTCATCACTACGTACCCAATGCCAAATGCAATTCAACTGTATTGGGAGCATATTGGAATCTGCTGGTGGCTTAAAAGATTTCAGTTGAAGCAGAGTTGAAGGGGAGCGACTCATTTCAAATTTTCCTATTTGATTATTAGTGATTTTTCTAAAACCAACTGGTTTATTGTTTCTTTTTGGTGTTGCCACTACAGCTGTATTAGTTATTACATCACTAAATTCTACTATACTTTTACCAATGTCTCTTCCTGTATTTATTTTGCAATCAATATTGATATGGCTGCTGATTTATTTTCTATACTTCAAACAGTTGGTTTTAAGAGATGTTAGAGAAACTTTTGGCTCACATATCATGGGCTGTTCCTATAACTTTAGTAGTACAGTAGAATAATCAGATAATAAGTCTGTACATGTATCTGCTGTCACAAGCCTATATTTTTGACTACGGCAAAACCTATTAAGTCTGGTCTTTTTATCTAGAAATCTTTGACCTAGAGTTCCAAAAAAGTCTTTAAATTCGCTATCTATAATTTTAAAACGAGGTGGACAGTATATAGCCGTAAGGTTTGAGTCACAACCCTCGATTTTTTAGGAATATTGTTGTAGCTTGTAACTGTACTGTAGCATGAGATTTTAGAGCAGTGTTTCCCAAAGTGGGCGATAACGTCCCCTTGTGGGCGCTGCAGGTGTCAAGAGGGGCGGTAAGAGACCCAGAAAGAAAATGGGGGCGTTGTGTAGAGGTCTGGAAGGTTATTTGTAATTTTATTTAGCTAGGAGGCCTATTAGACAACGACTACATGAGCTCTCGATTCTTAACAACAACTTGTGAACATCAACTAATATGAATTAAAAGATTGCTCAAACTCGGTTCTATATTTCTCTCCGCGTAGTTCATATATCTGTCCTATTTTACTGAATATAGCAAAAATTAAAATCATGTCAATCGGTTGCTCCGTTTCATAACAGGACATCTCGACAGGATAGAATTTATAGAATACTAACTGTCAAACGTATTGCTATTGCCATTGCCAAATCTGTATGTGGGCATTTGCTATCATAATATTATCATTTGCGCAAAGGTGTAGGGTAGGTAGGTTCGAGCTGATGTAGCGCATGCTTTGAGCTCTTGAATAATTTATTTTATCACTTGCGAAATGACGTCGGTTAGGAAGCTGATGTATCGCACGTTTTGAGCTTTTGAACTCTTTAAATCTTTTATGTGGAAAATAAAAAAAGGATCTTTATCCTTTCTTACAAATGTATTTCTGGGGAAAAATAAGATAATGAGAAAAGGAGAAAGATCCTTTTTTTACAAATTTATTTCTAGGAAGAATAAGAATTCATATTTTTGGACTACTATATGATAATTGTGCTCAAGCATTCCTATAAAAACAATGTAATATTTATTTTATATTCATTTTGGAGAGAGACTCCGTCGCCGAGTACTATCATTCACTCCGGTGAATGAACGTCTAGCCACAATCCGCATCAAAGCGAGGTTCTTCAACATATCGCTGATTTGTGCCCACGCTCCGACGGAAGAGAAGGACGATGTGACCAAAGATGCCTTTTATGAGCGCTTGGAGAGCGCTTATGAGAGCTGCCCCGCCACGATGTCAAAGTTGTGCTTGGCGACTTTAACGCCATGGTGGGCAAAGAAGGTATCTTTGGCACTACGGTCGGTAAATTCAGCCTTCACGACGAAACATCCACAAATGGGTTGAGGCTGATTGACTTCGCCGGAGCCCGAAATATGGTTATCTGTAGTACTAGATTCCAGCATAAGATGATTCGGATCGAAAAACTACCAACCAGATCGATCAATTTGTGATAGACGGAAGACACGTCTCCAGTGTTTTAGATGTGCGTGCGCTCCGGGGTTCTAACATCGACTCGGACCACTATCTTGTTGCAGCCAAGATTCGCACCCGCCTCTGTGCAGCAAAAAACGCACGACAACAAACACACGGAAGGTTCGACGTCGACAAGCTGCAATCACAACAGACAGACAGCCGAACGATTTTCTACTCGGCTTGCACTCCTGCTCTCTGAGAGCACGCGTCAACAACCCGGTATAAGGGAACTGTGGGACGGCATCTCAAATTCCTTACGTACAGCAGCAACCGAAACCATTGGTTTTCGGAAAGTGCAAAAGAACAGCTGGTACGACGAGGAGTGCCATGTCGCAGCGGAGAAAAAACAGACTGCCTACCTCACAACGTTACGATCGACCACAACACGTGCGGGATGGGATAGATACGGAGAGTTGAAAAGGGAAGCGAGACGCATTTGCAGACAAAAAAAGAAAGAGGCTGAAATGCGTGAGTACGAAGAGCTTGATAAGCTCGCCGACAGGGGTAATGCTCGAAAATTCTACGAAAAAATGCGGCGGCTTACAGAAGAAGGAAGACCGGAGTATACTCTTGTAGAAACCCCAAAGGTGATCTAGTGACCGATGCCCAGAGCATACTTAATTTATGGAGGGAACACTTCTCCAGCCTGCTGAACGGCAGTGAACGCACAACGCCAGGAGAAGGCGAACCCGATTCCCCAATCGATGACGATGGAACAGACGTTCCATTACCCGACCATGAAGAAGTTCGAATAGCAATTGCCCGCCTGAAGAACAACAAAGCGGCGGGGGACGACGGATTGCCGGCCGAGCTATTCAAACACGGCGGCCAAGAACTGACAAGGAGCATGCATCAGCTTCTTTGTAAAATATGGTCGGACGGAAGCATGCCCAGCGATTGGAATTTAAGTGTGCTATGCCCAATCCTTAAAAAAGGAGACCCCACAATCTATATAAGGTTCTATCGAGCGTATTGTGTGAAAGATTAAAGCCCACCGTCAACAAACTGATTGGACCTTATCAGTGTGGCTTCAGACCTGGAAAATCAACAACCGACCAGATATTCACCATGCGCCAAATCTTGGAAAAGACCCGTGAAAGAAGAATCGACACACACCACCTCTTCGTCGATTTCAAAGCTGCTTTCGATAGCACGAAAAGGAGCTGACTTTATGCCGCGATGTCTGAATTTGGTATCCCCGCAAAACTAATACGGCTGTGTAAACTGACGTTGAGTAACACCAAAAGCTCCGTCAGGATCGGGAAGGACCTCTCCGAGCCGTTCGATATCAAACGAGGTTTCAGACAAGGTGACTCCCTATCGTGCGACTTCTTCAACCTGCTTCTGGAGAAAATAGTTCGAGCTGCAGAACTAAATAGAGAAGGTACCATCTTCTATAAGAGTGTACAACTGCTGGCGTATGCCGACGATATTGATATCATCGGCCTCAACACCCGCGCCGTTAGTTCTACTTTCTCCAGGCTGGACAAGGAAGCACAGAAAATGTGTGTGGCAGTGAACGAGGGCAAGACGAAATATCTCCTGTCATCAAATAAACAGTCGTCGCACTCGCGACTTGGCTCTCACGTCACTGTTGAGTCATAACTTTGAAGTTGTAGATAATTTCGTCTATCTTGGAACCAGCGTAAACACCACCAACAATGTGAGCCTGGAAATCCAACGCAGGATTGCTCTTGCCAACAGGTGCTACTTCGGACTGAGTAGGCAATTGAAAAGTAAAGTCCTCTCTCGACGAACAAAAGCTAAACTCTATAAGTCGCTCATAATTCCCGTTCTGCTATATGGTGCAGAGGCTTGGGCGATGACGGCAACCGATGAGTCGACGTTACGAGTTTTCGAGGGAAAATTCTGCGAAAGATTTATGGTCCTTTGCGCATTGGCCACGGCGAATATCGCATTCGATGGAACGATGAGCTGTTCGAGATATACGACGACATTGACATAGTTCAGCGGATTAAAAGACAGCGGCTACGCTGGCTAGGTCATGTTGTCGCCGGGGGAAGCAGAGGAAGAGAAAGACCTCCACTCCGTTGGAAGGAACAAGTGGAGAAGGACCTAGCTTCGCTTGGAATATCCAATTGGCGCCCCGTAGCGAAAAAAAGAAACGACTGGCGCGCTGTTGTTAACTCGGCTATAATCGCGTAAGCGGTGTCTACGCCAATTAAAAAGAAGAAGATTTAATAATTGTGCTTAAGCATTCCTATAAAAACAATGTAATATTTATTTTATATTCATTTGTGGTTTTGCGCGCAATAGATGAGCATTACTTACGCCTCCTTTACACTACTCGCGAAGTTAAACGTATTTCTCTAAGCAAAACAATGTCGGAAGTAAAAAAGAAGAGACGGCAATACTGTGCCGAATACATTAAAATCGGATTCATCGGCAAGATCATTTGAATAAAATGCATCCAGATAAGAGAGACAAGAATGTAGCATATTTTCAAGACCTAGAAAAGAAGCAAAATACTCAGCCAAGTGTAGCAAAACTATTTTCGGCGGCTGCTAAGCAGATGACGGCGGACTTCGAGCTTCGTACAATATCTCTTTGTTAATTGCTCAAAAAGGCAAACCACATAACATCGCAGAAGATTTAATACCGTATTGCCAGCAATAAATGAAGTAATAACTACCGTGCTTCCTAAACCGGCCGCAGGTATTATCCGAAAAATTCCTTTGAGTAATAATTCTGTGCAAAGACGAATTGATGAAATGGCTGAAAACATTGAAGAATCATTGTGCGATCACCTGAGGACAAGCCAATTCTCAATTCAGCTCGATGAGTCCACTTTACCAACTAATGAAGCATTGTTGTTGTCTTACGTGAGGTTTATTAAAGATGAGAAAATATGTGAAGAACTATTATTTGCTAGAAATTTAGATACCGATACAAAAGGCGAAACCATATTCAATATATTGGAAAAGTTTTGCGATGAGAAAGAGATTCCTTTGAAAAATATTATTTCCATTGCTACGGATGGCGCTCCGGCTATGATAAGGTGCCATAAAGGCTTCATAGCGTACTTAAAAAATAAAATTCCAGATGTCCTTGGTGTACATTGCGTTATTCATAGACAACATTTTGTTGCTAGAAACTTAAGTGAAAAACTATTTCAATCACTGCAATATGTCATCAAAGCAGTCAATAAAATCCGCAACAGCTCTTTGAATGATAGATTATTTCATCAGCTTCGTGTTACTAATGACGAGGATTTCAATCGTTTGTTGTTTCATCCTGAAGTTCGTTGGCTATCAAGAGGCAATTGTCTGACTCGATTTTACAACCTGTTTGACTCTGTTATAGAGTTCTTGGAAACTAAAGATACAGAATTTCAAGACAAGCTCATAACATTAAAGAATGATATAGCTTACATGACAGACATGTATAAATTGTTCAGCGACATGAATCTCCAACTGCAAGGCGATAAACAAAATTTAATTAAAACAAAAAGCGTCGTTGCCGCTTTCGCAGCCAAACTGCTTCTACACAAAAAGAATCTGGGCAGACGTGAGTTTCACAATTTTCCGAATTTATCAGTACTCGTATCATGCAGTAACGACGAATTGTTTGCCTACTGCCAACTTTTGGAAAACCTCCAAATTGACTTCACCGAACGATACCAGGACATTTTGAACTTGGAAATAGCAGAGTGGGTGTTGGATCCGTTTTCAAATGTCAACACAACAATGCCACCTCAGCTGGAAGAAGAACCTTTAGAATTGACAACAAACGAGGAAATAAAAATCAAGTTCAAAAATGGTTACCAAGAATTTTGGCTACAAAAACCGATCTCGCAATTGTACCCTGGATTGTGGTCAATCGTTTAACGATTCTTGACAGCATTCCCATCGTCACATTTGTGTGAACGTGGATTTAGTGCTGTGACAACACTGCTTACTAAAAATAGAAATCGTTTGCTTGTTACCGAACGTGGCGACTTGCGACTGTTCTTGAGTAAATTGGAACCCGATATTAACAAACTTAATAAACAGCATCAGATTCATCCTTCACATTAGTTTTTATATATGGATCGATTAATTTAGTTTTATTTTTAATAAAAGATTCTCTTTTTTAATACTATAAAGTTGTGTTTCAATAATCATTCTTATTGCCAGGTGGAGCCCGTAAGAATTAACTTGAGACCTAAGCGCCGTTGTATGTTACCTACTGCGCTCAGGTTTCAAGTTGCTGGTTATAGTAAAAGTTTCGTTTAGAATTCTCCGTTAATATACATATATAGGTCACAATAATTAATTTGAAGTTATAGTGGTTTTTAAATAGGTGGGGGCGCTAAAAAAATATTTATTCTCAAAGTGGGCGGTAGACAAAATAAGTTTGGGAACCGCTGTTTTAGAGTATAGTGGTTTAACCGATTTCTAACCAACACTGCCGTGCCACCATGCAACATATAATCTAAATCCTGGTATATTGAAAATATTTTATTTATTAGATGAGTTTCTGATATAAGCATTACATCTACATTTTTTCAAACAGGAATCTAATAATCTCTAATTTATGTTGGTTAACACCGTTAGCATTCCATATACAATTAGTACGCTCATTTCATACATAATATATTTTATAGCATTTTATTTTATAAAATCCTGGATCATGTTTTGCATGGTACACATAAATTGTGTCATACACTGTGTAAGATTTATAATCATAGTTTCATTACGTTCCTTTGGACGATTTTGCGGCAGTTGCATTTATAAAGTGTTGCCTTTCATTACATTTGCATAGCTTCCTTCCATAGTTTTATTCTTAAAAGTAATAGGATTGAAACTTTTATCTGAGATTGCTATAATTTTATTACGTCGTGTTTGTAATACTGGGTACCGACGGGCTTGAATGCGCTGTAACAACTTAGATTTCAAATCTTTATATATGGGACAACTTCAGCTGTTAGCAGTGTGATTTCCTCCATTATTGCTGCATTTTTTTATTTAAATCGTCTTTTCTAAGGCTGCATAGGATGTAAACCGCCACACACCACACAAGCACTGCGTAGAGTGCCTAACGATTTGATATGCCCATCTTCTTGGCAGTTAGCACATTGTACCCGACCATTTCTTTTATGTATGTATGTAGTTCTTTAACAGTTACTCACACGTACTTGGATAGTATCTGATACCAAGAATTTTATGAAAGAGCAAGGAGAGCACCATTATAAAACTTCTTATTTACGCAGAAAATAACAAGGCCCGCATTGTTGTTTATCGGGATGTGCTGTAGCAAAATGCTTTCTACCTCTCTATGACCCGAGACAAAAAACAATTACACTAGCCTAATCAACTCTCCCGCTCTCTCAGTCATTAAAGTTTATACATTGATCTTTCCGATATTCTAATTTAAATTATCTTGCTTCCGCAAATGTGAATGTGTTACCGCGGGTAACACGGCGGGCAAAACTATGTTTACATATTTTTCAAATAATTTAATATAATTTTGGTTGACGCGATTAAAATGTACTAAAAAAGCTAAGTAAGTACATGACCGTCAATTTAAGTTATTAAAATACCTAATTTTATTGAGTAAAAAGTGAGATGTCAACAACTGATGAGTCGACGTTGCGAGTTTTCGAGAGAAAAGTTCTGCGAAAGATTTATGGTCCTTTGCGCGTTGGCCACGGCGAATATCGCATTCGATGGAACGATGAGCTGTACGAGATATACGACGACATTGACATAGTTCAGCGAATTAAAAGACAGCGGCTACGCTGGCTAGGTCATGTTGTCCGAATGAACGAAAACACTCCAGCTCTGAAAGTATTCGACGCAGTACCCGCCGGGGGAAGCAGAGGAAGAGGAAGACCTCCACTCCGTTGGAAGGACCAAGTGGAGAAGGACCTGGCTACGCTTGGAATATCCAATTGGCGCCACGTAGCGAAAAGGAGAAACGACTGGCGCGCTGTTGTTAACTCGGCTATAATCGCGTAAGCGGTGTCTACGCCAATTAAGAAGAAGAAGAAAAAGTGAGATAACTCGATGAAACATGGTATGCGCCTTCCTTATTAAAAAAAAAATTAACCAAATTCGTCATGCGCAAATGTTGTACCTACCGACAGTGTGAAAATAAATGAAATCGGATGATAATTCCCCTCGCACCCCATGTAACAGTACCGTTAAAACCTACTAAAAGCGCGATAAATAAGTAACTAAATACGCCGGAGACATTAAATTTTACACCCGACATGGCATGAAAGAGCTTTACTGGAGCCGGTGTGAAAATTTGACGAGGAATGTGGCACCACTCACTTTTTGGTGAAATCACATACCGGGTTGTTCAATTGAAAAAAATTTAATATCGTGCACAGATAAAATTGTTATTTTTTTAAGGCGTAGCACCAGAAGAAATTCACGAACGTACATATGTTAAAAGTGTATTAGTATAATGAATGTTCACCTACAATTGGAACAGTAGAAAGATGGGTGAAAGTTTGGGTGCTGGATTCGCTAACAATGGAACAAAACCACATTGGAATGCGACTTTCTCAGAAACATTTTGAGCGTTTTAAAAAGGATAAAGTGGATTTTGTGCATCGATTCATCACTATGGATGAGACTTGGCTCTATCACCATGATCCAGAATCAAAAGAAGAGGGTAAAGAGTGGTGTGAACCTGGTTGTTCGGGTTCGAAACGAGTTCGTGACCGGAACTCGGCCAAGAAGGTCATAACCATCAGTTTTTTGGGATACAAGAAGTATTTTGTTTGTGGATTACTTGCAAATTGGTAAAACAATTAAATCTGTATATTATTGCAATTTTTGGACCAGTTGAAGGAAAAAATTCGTGGAAAAAGACCCGGTTTGTAGAAGAAAAATATCCTTTTTCATCAGGACAATGCACTGTGTCAAAAGAGCATTTTGACAATGGCTAAAATCCATGAACAAAAGTTCGAAATGTTGGAGCATCCACCGAATTCACCAGATTTGGCCCCTAGCGACTTCCATTTTTCATCAAATGGAGAGGTCATAACGGCTGTTGAAGCGTATTTTGCAGACCTTACGGATTCCCACTTAAGAAACGAAATCCACAGATAGGCGGGTCAATGGAGCAAGTGTATTAAGGTTCAGGGAGATTATACTTAATAATAAAGTGTATTTTGAATCATAAAATTATGTTTTTCTTATCAACCATCTTATTTCTTATTTAGTACCAGTCATTCCTTTTTCGTTTTCCGATGTCACTCTGTAAAAATGAGCGAAATCGGGACAACCACGCCTACTTTCAATACAGTACAATTTTAAACTTACTAAAGTTTAATATTTACCGAAAATATCGGTTACTCTATGCGGTGAACAATTGAAATCCAGAGAGAATCCTTTCCTGACAATAGTAATTCTGTGTGTCCGAAATGGGTTGAACTGTTTCAATACTTCTCTCAGTCCTCTTTTACCTAATACTGT
The DNA here is from genome assembly GCF_024586455.1 of Bactrocera neohumeralis. Classification (NCBI taxonomy): domain Eukaryota; kingdom Metazoa; phylum Arthropoda; class Insecta; order Diptera; family Tephritidae; genus Bactrocera; species Bactrocera neohumeralis. Next base: position 25,482,997 of record NW_026089622.1, read on the forward strand.
ATTTATCGACCAATATTTTAGTTATGTTTATGAAAGTGAAACAGCGTGTTTTACTAATAGCAGTGTATCTTTCTGCCGAAAATAGATAAAAGTGTGTGAAAACTTGGCCTAGACTCCATTTAATTATTACCAGAATTTTCGAACATCCGCCTGACTTTGCTCTATATAATTGGTGACTATATATGAGGTACCTTAATGAATCCCAAGGAACATGTATTAAGTGTTTGGCTGATAATAGTTAATAGAAAAAGTCGGGTCGATACTAAACCAACTCCCATTTAATGATTTTAGGTTTTTCTAACAATCAGTGTATGAGTTATGTATATACTAGTAATATACGTATGTATACATACAATTGCTTAGATTATGATCCTCTGGTTGACGATTTACATCGTAAGGTATTTCCCTGGATTTGATTTTTTCAAGTTGCAAGAGTAAAAAAGGTTACACCCGAACTAAGCGTTTTTTACCTGTTTATTTCTGACCTATGCTAGAGCTGAATATGACTGAAACAGATCTAAATCTCATATACTAATAACTGATAATATAAGTTGAAAAGATACCAGACTTTATTGAAGATCATTCGTTTTTTTCTAATATTGGATATTCAGCTCTAACGTAATATTCTTATACTCTTAAAACATGTTGTTAAAGAGGATAATAGTTTGGTTCATCTAACAGTTTTTTGGATGACATAGTCGAGATAGACATAGGGTTATATATGTATATATGTACGTATAAATGATCAAGATGACAAACGTAGTTGAAATTCGAGAGACGGTCTGACCGTCTGTCCGTCTGTACGTACCGGCGCCCACAAAACGCCATTAGTCGAAAACATATAAAATGCCACAACCAAACCGCAAATTGAAATACAAATGTGCAATTTGGTACTACGAATCGCATTATTGGTGACAGGTTTAATATACATAAGTATCTTCTAAAAATGTAAGGTACACCATTCTTACAGGACATATCATTGAACACCTTTCCCAACGGCGTGAAAATAGGTAAAATCGGACTATTTAAAGTGCAATGAATCAATATGTAAATGCGTCATTTAACAACCAGGATGGCACACTCTTTATTTCACGACCTACTCTATCGATTTCAACCAAATTCGGTATATAATACTATGCTGACACTTCGACAATAAGGCGAAAGCGAAATCAGACAAAAACGACGTCGAATTCCCATATAACACAATTTACAATTCCATCCAACTCCTATATAACAAAATTAAAAATTCCACCTGATTTGTTCCTTTCCAGTGTATAAATCCAGAACCAATCAAAAGAGCTCTCAAGGAATTTCATCTTACGCCCACAACAAACTTGGTTAAGCCATGGTCTTAATTTCATATCCCTAATATCATCAATTATTAGCGTTTTGCGCATCACCTCAATATATTAAATTTATCCTCTTCAGTTAAAGTTGCGTCAGATATGTATATCTCATTATAATATATAATTTTCGCTATTCACCAATTGAGTATATGGCCAGTGGCGGATTTGCCATAAGGCCTAGTAGGCCCGGGCCTAGGTCGGCCACATGTTAAGGGCTTAAGATTAACAAGAAATAACTCAAATGCAAAGTATCATAACCGTATGCTTATATAATCGCTAAAGAAAAAGATGATAAACAAAAGGATACGATTAAAAAATCGCGGAAATTAAAAAATTTCTTTGGAAAACCGTATACAGATATTCAAGATCCTATTATTGACCCAACAATCGACATTCTAAGTAGTAGTGGCGATCCGTCAACTGATGATTCTGCAGTGTCTTAAGTGTCTTCAAGTGAAAATACTTTGATCAATGTGCCAAGTATATCAAAAGAACAAACCGAAGATATCCCACTCGTACCAGGAGTGACAGGAGTAGGAGTGCAGTCCAATCCTCCGGACCAGGAGCTCTACGAAATCAACGACGATCCAGCTAAATGGACAATCGACGAGTTCACGCGTGATCACATTTGTAAGAACGGAGCAAATCAAAACATACAAAATGATTTTCCCAAGAGTGAGCGCATTTACAAAAACCGTTCCGTGGCTAATTTATTCCAAAAGTACTGGATGTGTTTTTTGTGGTCCTTGTTTGCTTTTTAATGGAGGGGAGAGTAAGTTCGACAAAAAAGAAGGTTTCAACGACAGACTCGAGTGTCATCTCATGAGAAATCGCCTACTCACAAATTATCTGTTCTACATATGAAAGAACGAAGAAAGGTGTTAAGTCGCATTGACCGCGCATTAACAATGCAATTAGATGAAGAAATAAATTACCGGAAAAACATTCTGAAAAGAGTAGTTGCATGCGTAAAAGCACTTGCATCACGTGGTTTGCCTTTCAGAGGACACGACGAAAAATTTGGATCAATCCACAATGGAAATTATTTAATGTCCTTAGAGCTTATTGCCGAGTTCGATCCGTTTTAAGCTAAACACATTACACGTTATGGAAATCCAGGCTCAGGATTTACGAGTTATCTTTCTTCAACAACATGCGAAGAGTTCATTCGACTTATTGGAAACAAAGTTTTAGAAACAATTGTAATGGAAATATTAACAGCAAAATATTTTTCTCTGATCATTGACGCGACACCGGATATATCTCACGTAGACCAGCTCACTTATGTAATCAGATATGTCTTGCCTAATGGATCACCTGTAGAACGGTTTCTCATGTTTATTCCAAACACAGGCCACAAATCACAACAAATGACAGATGCTGTTACTTCAACTTTAACTGAATTAGGAGTTGACATTTCAAACTGCCGCGGGCAATGATATGACAACGCAGCTAACATGTCAGCCAATTATAATGGCCTGCAAGCTAAAATAAAGGAAATTTCACCCCTTGCCGACTATGTTCCCTGTTCAGCACACTCGCTGAATTTAGTAGGTGAATGTGCAGTTGAAAGTAGCCAAGAGGCTTGTTCGTTCTTTTCTCTACTCCACGAGTTATACAATTTCTTTCCAGCGACAACTCAGCGTTGGGAACTCTTTCAAACCCATTTCACCGTCAAAAGTCTATCAACGACTCGTTGGTCAGCTAGTGCAGACGCATGCAAAATTTACGCGAATCTTGGAATGAAATCCATAAAGCGCTAGTCACCATCTAAAATGACACACGACAGAAGAGAACCGTTATTTGCGAAGCAAGAGGTATTCGTTTGAAACTGGAACGTTTTGAAACGGCCCTCATGGCTGTGGGGCATGTTTACCAGATCGCATTAACGCCACAAGTAAAAAACTTTAGAGTATGGAAATTGACATTACCATTGTCATAGAACTCTACGAGGCCTTAATACATTTTGTTGGCGAAACAAGAGAGAATTTCAATGATTTCGAAAAAAAGCGAAAAACTGTCCTTCGTACAGGAATATGAAAAAGATTTTCGACGCAATCGAAAGCGTAAGCTGCTTCCTGGCGAGACAAATACAGGTGAAGAGATGCAACAAAAAAATGGCCGTGAAAATTTTAGAATAAATACTTTTTTAGTAGTAATTGATACATTGACAGAAGAACTGAAAAGATGTCGGGATGCTTATAAATTACCCTACAATAAATTTTACTTTATTACCAACCTGACGAATCTAAACATCTCAGAAGTCGAAGATAAAGCCAAGGCATTGCAAGTGATTTATTCTACTGACTTAGAAGACGATTTTACAGAAGAATGTCTTCATTTTCGTTCTCACTGCAGCATAAAAATGAGGAACGAAAGAGTGCAGTCAGTTTGTTGAAATGGTTACGAACCGAAGGTCTTCAAACCATTTACCCAAACGTGGACATTGCTTTTCGTATGTGTGTGTGTACACCTGCCAGTAATTGTACTGGAGAAAGATCGTTTTCTTGTTTGCGGAGAGTGAAAACTATTTACGCACAAAATGACGGAGCCGAGGTTAAACGATCTTGCTTTGCTTAACATAGAAGCTGATTTTTTAAGCAAATTGGATTGCGAAGATTTGATTAATGGTTTTGCTGCTCTTAAGTGCAGACGAGTTTTGTAACACATTGTACGAGTCGAACATTTATTTTATTAAAAACAAAACCTAAAACCACTTTTAAATGTTTTATTTAAGTATCCAATCATCCCTGAAATCTCGGAAGCCCCGAGAGCTTTTAGTTAAACAATTTTCTGAATCAATTAAAAGTGGGAATAAAGTAAATTCATGAATTATGTCTTTAGTCCATAATGATGGTTGCTGAGAAAGGGGCGGCACATGGCCTGGGGCCTAGAGCGGCTAGGACTGCAAATCCGCCACTGTATATGGCCTATCATATAACTTAATAAAATACCAAATTTCATACTAATTCATTCACGTTTTCATCGAACAATGAAGTTGAATTCTTTCGCAACTATTTTTAAAATGAAAAGCCCTTAGCCCTTCCTTAATTGTTTAATATAAAGTTTTGCAAAACCTGAAAGTAATCCTCCGCCCTTGAAACTTGTTAAGTGCGAGAGTGTGATATTATCGGTTAAATACGAACTTGTTCCTAATATTTTTAGTGAAATTTGGAGGTTTAACTCTTACATTTCTTAAAATAGGCCAAATGACTTAGCAGTTTCAATGCTCAACCAATTTAATGTACATTATAATAGATAAATAAAAAATTCTCTAGGAATGGTGTGCAATTTTTTTGACATTGCTGGACATCATAACCAAAAACTTAATTCAGTTTTCATATTACAATACTAAAACAGTTCCGGTAAATTTATAACTTTGACTTAAGTAGTTTTCTTTAGAATATACATTACAATTTTCCTCCTTACACTTGTCAAAAAGTTTGAGAGGTTTTTCTCTTATATTTTAGTTAAGAATATTAAATATAGTCCATATTTTTTTTTAGTTTAGGTACAATTTTGCAAAAATTTTGTAATGTTAAATTTTATATTTATTCTTCCACATGTAAGTTTATTGAGCTAAGCCCATCATTATGTTCTTATCATGAGTATATATAAATATATGTATGTCTTAAAAGTATACGAGCACCTTAAAACCATCATAAGTCCAACTTCCTATTTTTAGTATGCAAGTCTGAACATCATATGGAAAATGTGCAACATCGATTGAACAAGATGATTTATAGACCACAGGCGGTTGCCACATAACAATCCCACTACTATGGACAGTTGCTTTTGTCAAAAGGGTGATTTCATAATGACCATCAGCACTGAAAAATATATGCACATATATATAGATATCTAATTTTACCCTTTTATAAAGTTTATTTTCCTTTTATATCTAATTTTATATATACCATAAGTATTTCATAAGAGTGTCAAAATATTAAAAACAAGTTAGGAAGGACTAAGTTTGACTGTAATGGGGTGGTAACAATTTACAAAGATTAAACTTTCGGGTGTTGCAAAACATTAAACTTGTATTACTCGTTCTACAACCGCTTTCCATCGTGGTTCTTTAATTAAATGCTTGTAGTGCATTTGCTTATTGGTTTAAGAAATACCCATTATAAGGGGGTGGGCGTGGTTATTATTTTCCCTTTTTCTCAGCGACTTCTAGTCTGCAAGTTTGTTTGATTTATCTTTAGCGGTTGAGAAGATATGTTTATTTTAAAAAAGCTTGCTCCTTAATTAAGTGTTTAGTCCATAAGTTTTTGTTTCATACAGTTTTGTACAGCTTTATACCGCATCTATTGATATCTCAATGAAATTTAGAAATAATCTCTTTAGAATAACAGTATATATTCTAGCCTGCAATTGTAAATAATGGATGATTTCCCTCCTACTTTTAATTTAAGTATTTACGAAAATGCTACACCCGAACTTTAGCCCTTCCGTACTTGTCCTTTTACTCCTAACGTTTGTTTGTATCACCCAAATCTTGATGATATATAAAATAATGATTTGGTTGACGAGATGTCTTAAGTGGCTGTCTGTCCGTTCAAGCAGTACCTTGAATAAGCATTGAGATATCTTTACAAAACTTGGTACATACCATATGTATACTATATACACTCGTGGCCACGCAAAGCTTACCACTATACTTACTTAAATTTTTTTAGGTTATTGGTTCATTCATTTTCTTAATAGTTGATTTTTTTGTGTTAAGTTTTTAGTAAGCAGAAGTAAACTAAATTATATTCTATATTTATAATTATAGTTTTTAATTTATTACGTAATAGAAATGAGTGAAACACAAACCAGCTTTTCTGTGCTTTTATAAAAGCGGACGATTTTTATTGTTTTTAAAGTAATACCGCCACTAAACTTCGTGTTTCAATTAAATAAAAATAATATAAAACATTTATTTCAACTATAGTGTAAATGAAATTAAATTTAAAAAAATTTTATTTTTTCATCGCCTGTCAGCCTCTTACATTTCGAGCTCATTTTGTAAAGATCACTAATTATACCCTGAACAGAGTATATTAAGTTTGTCACGAAGTTTGTAACACCCAGAAGGAAGCGTCGGAGACCCTATAAAGTATATATATAAATGATCAGTATGTCGAGCTGAGTCGATTTAGCCATGTCCGTCTGTCTGTATATATACGAACTAATCCCTCAGTTTTTAAGATATCGTATTGAAATTTTGCAAACGTCATTTTCTCTTCAAAAAGCTACTCATTTGTCGGAACTGCCGATATCGGACCACTATAACATATAGCTGCCATATAAACTGAACGATCGGAATCAAGTTCTTGTATGGAAAACTTTCACATTTGACAAGATACTATATATTCACGAAATATGGTATAGATTATTTCCTAAGGTAACAATGTATTCTCCGAAGAAATTGTTCAGATCGGTTAACTATAGCATATAGCTGCCATACAAACTGAACGATCGGAATCAAGTTCTTGTATGGAAAACTTTCACATTTGACAAGATGTATTCACGAAATTTGGTACAGATAATTTTTTAAAGCAACAATGTAATATCGGAAGAAATTTTTCAGATCGGCTCAATATATGTAGCAATTATTTCTAAATAAAAAATTTTTATACCGCAAAAAGTACCGCTATAAAGTGTTGTCAAATATGCACAATACTTGAAAATTTTGAGTGGTAAGTCTTTCGTGACCACGAGTGTAAATGTATGGTGGTCGGTATTGATGGGCGTAATCGGATCGGTAAACGAAAACATAAAAAGTTTCATAAGTGAGCATTTAATTAACAATAAACCTACCAGTACAGTTAAAATTGACCGTTTTCAAACTTTTGTATAGCTTATCCGTTTTTATACGTTATAACACCGTTGTGAAACTGTATGACAATTCGTAGAATATGCATATAATACAAGAATTTTTTTCATTGTTTAGGTTTAGTTATTTTTTCTATTTTCCAAGAAAAATTTGTTACGTGGCCTACCATTATCGGTCAATAAGACCGGTGGGAAAAAATATTATAAAATGTACAGAAGATGAAGCATTTTCTGTTTGCTCGTGGCATATATGAGGCAAAAAATTTGGATATCTTATATTTGAGGAATAAAAATTGGGGACAAGCTTTTTTTCAAAAACAATGAGTCAAACGACTTTACTGAAATTATGAAGTTTATACGATTTGGTAAGAAGAGCGAAAGAAGTCAGCGTTTACATACCAATAAATTTGCCATGATATCTGCACTATGGGATTGATTTATTGAAAATTCACAAAATTGTTATTAACCTGGTCCATTGTTGCATTGCTGTTGATGAGCAGTTGTTTCCGTTGAAGACTAGGTGTAGATTTACACAATATATGGCAAACAAACCCGACAAATTTGGAATGAAGTTCTGGTTGGCATGTGACGTCAATAGTAAGTACATAATAAATAGGCTTCCCTATTTGGGAACTTAAGGAGTTCGTTGTCCTAAGCCTGATGGAAAACTTTCACAGGATGCGGAAGGATATATATATCATTAGCTTAGAAGTTACTTACAAAAAAACTACAATTGTTCGAACAGGTGGTGGAAACAAGAGAGACGTAGCCAAAGAAAGAAAAGACAAATTTGGTGGTTTTTCAAGCATATTATATAAATCAAATTACATTACTTTGACAGTGTATAAAATAAGCCGAAAAGAAATACTTTATAATAGTACAAAATTTAGTGTAAATGTGGCAGACCAGATGGCAAAAATATATAGCGTGAAGTCGAAAAGTTTTAGATGATCACTGCAGTTATTTGTCAGTATTTTGGAAATAGCTGGCATAAATTACAAACAAACAACGCGTGGAAACATCGCTTTCGAGGCAAGAATTTTTGATCCAATTAGCCTCAGAACTCGGAGAAGTATATATAAAATCACAAGAAAAAAAGCTTTTACCAACACCGTCCTCAAGTTCTGATTTGTATTTACGAAAAACATGTCAATTAAATTTTTGTAAAACAACCATAATTTGTTCGAAGTGCGAAAAATACATATGTTTGCCGCAAATGCACATCCCTGACTAAAATATTTTATTTATTTATTGAAAAATAATAATACAATTATTATCTTCCAGAGTAAGAAGCAGGGGCTTACGGCTTACTGCTCTAATAAAACTACATTGTCTTAGAATATTAATATATTAGCCAGTAAAAGGTTAAAAAATAAAAATAATTGATGTTAGTAAAGGCAGTTATTTGGATCTAAGATAACTTACAATTAGATAATTTAATTAACTTTCTAAGGCCAGTTTTGTACAAAAATTCGGCTACCTTGTGGGTGTTTTCCTTAGAAAAAACCTTGAGCGTATTTGAAATGGGTTGGTCATCAAATAGTGCGTTTCTAGTTGCACTAAACTTAGTGCATTCATCGAGAAGATGTTTAACTGTAAACGATGGATAAGTGTAGAAATCGCAGCGTGGTCTATTTGAGCCGTTTAGCAGGTGCGAGTACGTGGCCATGGTATGCCCAATCCGAAGTCGAGTAAAAGCATTAATGTCATTTGTTCGGCAGGTGGGCGGAATATGTGGCTGCATGCCAGTGTATTGAAGTTCGAGTAATAGTTTTGCACACTATTCCAAGAATTTGTTTCCTGTTCTTTAAGGAAGTTTTCAACGAGTAGGAAGATATCTTTCCTCACAATATAATTAAAGGTAAATAATGGCTCCATTGCTACGGATTTTGCTTACAGATCCGCTAATTCGTTGCCAATAATTCCAGCATGACCAGGAATCCACATAATTTCGATTTCTTTGGCTTTTTGTATAAGTTTGGAGCGTATTTCAGAAATTAGGGGTGCCTTGTTAGTAATATTCATAATACTAGCAATAGTTGGCATACTGTCTGTGCAGATTATCGTCCTGTCGTTAGATTCTGAGGCTGCTAGTATTGCGTTGTATACTGCAACCGCCTCTGCCGTATACACTGTTCCAAAATTTGGTAGATGCCCTGCTATTACTGTTTTCCCATCGGCTTGGATCACAGCGAATGACGTCTGGTTCTTCGACTTTGACCCATCGGTGTAGTGCATTTTCCATTCGTTCCGAAAAGGAGCTCTGTATTCTTCAAAAAGGCGCTGGAATACTGTTGGGCTTGTGGTTGACTTGGCGTGATTTGTTAAACCGATAAGGAAAGATGAGTAGCTTAAGTCCCAAGGTGGTGAACTGACGGGAGGCAGAAAAGATGGTTTCGAGTCTATTCCTAAAACTTTAGCGTATTGCAGCACTCTGTGCAATGTTGGCGTGCGTCTTGGTGTTTTATTAGCGGCTCATATCGTTGTTACAGTGTCATATATAATACTATTTCTGCAGAGGAAGATCTTTGGGATAACCCTCATAGTGGTATAATCAATTCTTTCTTGTAAGGTAGGCATTCCAGCTTCGGCTAAGATGCTTTGAATCGGGGATTTTGGGAAGGCGCGTATACTCCTTCGAACGGCTGCATGATACGTCGAAGAGACCAGTTTTATATTACTCTTTGCACTATTTCCGTATATTGGTAAGCCATAGTCAATCTTCGACAATAGTATAGCCTTAGTAACATTAAATAAAGTGTTTGGGTGGATCAGGCAGTGTTTAGAAGATAGATATTTAACCTGACAGCTAGGCTTTTTTTAACCTAAGACAGTGCTCTTTAAAAGTTAAACGTTTGTCGAAAGTAATTTCGAGAAAACATAAGTTAGAAACATTTTAAATATTAATATTATTATGAACTAAGTTTAAATCCGTACATTTATGTTTGCGGCATATATGAAAATATTTGCACTTATTAAGCGACAGAGTCGCTCCAGAACAATTTGACCAGTTAGAGATATCGGTTAGTATTTTTAAAAATTTATTTTTAACAGTGTTTAGATTGCTTATTTTAGAATAGAGTAAAACGTCATCTGCAAATAGCAAATAGCATTACGGAAAGAGGGGATCCTTGTGGGATTTCATTTTGTTGGTTATCTAAACTGGAAAAAACGTTATTTACTTTTACTTTAAATTTACGGTTGGTGAGAAAAGACCTGATAAAATGGTATATTTTATTACCAAATTTCCATTTTTCTAATTGTCGTAGAACTAAGTGAGCTCCGACACGATCAAAGGCCTTTTCAAAATCTAGACTGAGCGTAGAGATACGATTGCGGGAAGACAAACCATATGAGACGAAACTTTCAAAAAGAAGGAGCGCGTCGGAAGTTCCTTGCCCCTCTTTGAAAGCGAACTGATGGGGACTTATTAAACTATGTTTGGAGGGATACCACATAATTCGTTTTGAAACGATTTTTTCTATTAACTTACTCATGCAACATATAAGTGAAATGGGTCTATAATTTAGAACTTCTGAGGACCGGTTAGTAGACTTTGGTATGGGAACAATTGTTGCTATTTTCCAGTTTTCTGGATAAATTCCGTTTGTTAAAATTTGATTGTACAGATTAATTAATCGTAATTTGAGCGGTGGAGGCAAGTTTTTTATCATATCGTATGAAATTCTATATGCGCCAGGAGTTTTCCCTGACAGATTTTCATATTTTTTATCTATAAAAGCGGAACCAAAGTTCCCGTCGCTAGAATACGTAGACCAAGTGGAGGCAAACTGTTCAGCTATCGCCTTGGGATCGAATATTGGACCAGTTGGGCTATTAACAAAATTTATATTGACTTAGAAAGGCGAGCCAGTTAGCATTTTAATGTCCGACCAAATCTTTTTAGGATTAGAACTGGGATTTACTTCTGTAGGAAGTTTTTCTAAGCACATTCGTTTTCCTTCTTTAGTTTTTTTACGAAAAATAGCATTTGCTTTTTTGTATAAAATCAGGTTGGCTTCTGTTCTGGAACGCTTGTATTATCTCCAATTATGCTCTTTCAAATTTCTTAAGCTCTCCAACTCCTTTGATCAGTAAGGAACAACTTTTTTATGGGGTGTAGAAACAGTTTGCGGGATTGAATGGTGCGTGCAGACCTTAATATTTTGGTGATATTAACCGCCTCTTTATTGACCCAGATTTGATCGCAGAACAGAATTGCCTTTTGCGTGTATTTAGGCCAGTCTGCTTTTCCTGTCAGGAACTTTGGTTTAGGAAAGGCCTTTGGAAAGGATGACGTTGCAATTTCAGTTACTATTGGGTAGTGGTCACTACCACACAAACTATCTAGCGTTCGGCTATTCACTTTTGGAGCTATATTGGTAGAGCAAACAGATAGGTCGATGTGCGAAAAAGAATTATGAGTTGAAAAATGAGTCGGGCACCATCGTTCAATACGGTAAGATTCTCTGTAAGAACTAAGTTTTCCAGAATTAATCCTCTTTGGTTGGTTCGGGGGGAGCCCCATAATGGGGACCACGAATTCATATCTCCAACCAGGATAACGGGCTTGGGTACTAGGGTGGGTCGATTCGGGATTCCTAATAGTGCGGAAAAGTTGCCTTAGTACTTCCTGATTCCAATGCAACTTTTGTTTTGAGATCTGATTGCAGCTTCAACCCCAACTCCGGCCTTTAAATTTCGGAAATCCCCCTAAAATCGTGAAATTGTCTACCTAGCGCCTGAAATACGCATTTCAGGGCAAAATGTACAAAACAAAAGTTATTTGTCACGTCATTTGCTACCGAAATGGTATACGTGATCATGGCCGTAGGACGAACCGTTCCCGAGATACGAGCGAAAATGCGGTGCGCCACAGCGCAAGGTGAAAATCGGCTTGCGGTCACACTTCTTGACGTTGATTTCGCCGAGTGCTATCACTCACATTCATTCACCTACGCCAAAGGACACGTTCGGATAGGTCTCTACACAAATATTTTTTCATCGAGTTCCTTCACTCTTGTCGGTAATTTCGCCGAGTTCTATCACTTACATTCATTTCCCTGCGCCATACGACACGTTCGGACTGGTCTCCACATAAATATTTTTTCATCGAGTTCCTTCACTCTTGTCGTTGATTTCGCCGAGGGCTATCACTTATATTCTCCAACAGAACACAGAACTCAAAATGTCTGTATCTAAATTTAAATTTCGACAGAAATGTCCTGTGTTTGGCATATATCCGTACAATCTCTCTGAGTCCCAGTTACCTACTTACCAGAATGTTCTTTTGTGTTATCAGTTTGAAAGATTTCGTATAGGGCGACTCCGAGGCGACAACTATTAACCTAGGAGTAAAGAGGTTACAGAAATAGTTGCAAAAAGGTTGAAAATTCTTTCAAAAAGTTATCTATTCCGATAGTTTCACACACCAGAGTTGTACAAATGCTCACCACATTCCATAAGAAATTTCTGACTCTTAAACAAATGTTTTTAAAGAACCCAATAGGTTTGAGCTCTAAAAGAGACGACTTTGTCCCTTGTGCAGGAAAATTATTTGACATCGCTGCTTGTAAATGTTCCTATCAACGAACAACCATTTCCCTTTGACCAGAGAACCAGAAGAATTGATCGCATTGGAAGTGTTGATCTACCTGAAACAAAAAAGATTACAAAGAAAAATGAACGTAAAGACAAGCTTTCAAAACGTCATTCAACATCAACACTTACCAGAAAAGTATCAGCTAGAACACGTGACCATTCAGATCAGCCAGACTCTCATACAGACGACAACAATGTAGGTGCGTCGCACATGGATTCTTCCAAAAACAATGCTGATGATGAATTTTCTCTTCCATCCTCTAAAACCAAACAAAACACACTAGTATTAGAACACACTGCGGCCTTGATTGTTTCATCTGGTTTTCTGGATGCCAAAAAAGCAGGTTTGATAAAAGGCGATCAGGCTAGCTTTGTCACTGACAAATGCAAGATTAGTCGGGCAAAAAAAGTGTTGGAGTTAAGCTCCAAAACACCCAAAAGTATTGACTCTGTATGTGGGCTGTATTTTGACGGCCGCAAAGACAATACACTTACACAAGTCAGCGAAGGTGAAAAGTACTACCGCGACACTGTCAAAGAGGAACATATTTCTCTTATAGGGGAACCTGGTTGTCATTACTTTGGCCACGTCACCTCTCCTTCCGCGTCAGCTGAGGATGAGACGCAAGCTATATGGCAACATTTACAAGACAATTCAGTTGATGTCGAACATCTAGAAGTTGTCGGTGCTGATGGTACACAGGTTGGAAAGGCGGAATCATTCGGAAACTAGAAGAAAGAATAGGTAGGCCATTACAGTGGGTTGTTTGTCTTCTACATTTCAACGAACTTCCATTTCGTGCTCTTTTCGTCAATGTTCCTCAGATTTAGCGTCGATGCATCCAGGTAACATGTGCAAATCTCGCTGGCTCACCTGTGCAAATAGAATTCTGAGATTATACATTTCTACTGACAAAACAACAAAGGAAATAAAGATTTTGGTCAAGTACATATTTACAGTTTACTCACCTTTGTGGTTCTCAATAAGATTCAACAGTTCAATCAAAGATGGCTCGCGCCATCTCAATGCTGCAATTCAAAGGTCGAGATACTTACCTGCTAAACTGCGCAAGGTTGTCGATTCATCCATTCAACAGAATGCTTTCTTTGCTCTTCCAGAAAACATTCTCCTTAGTATGATGATTGACGAATGGATAGAAGTCAGAGTGTTAGCCCTTGACCGTCTTCTGGCAGCCAGAGAAGCAGAGTCTGACACTGTAAGTGGAAAGGTTAGATGTAATAAAGTGCCAAAGCTGAATTTCAAAGCTAATAATTATTACGATATGATTAACTGGAAGACTATTACCTTGACTGTTCCACCAGTTCTTTGTTCAGTTTCTAACGAAGAACTCATAAAAGGGCTGTCGGGAGACACTGCAGAGGTATGGAAATTTAGTGACTTCCCCTCTCACACCGTGGCAGTCGAGACTGGTGACAGAGGCATCTTCTAAAGTTATTGGCTCCCAATCTCGTGATCGTTTTTTACGCTCTACACTGAAATCTAGGCAACAAGTGCCAAAGTTTAGTACAAAATCTGATTTTATCAATAAATTTGACACAGATTCAGACTAAAACAAGCCTGACATATTGTTGGTTGGGTTGGGCTTGGGAGGATCCCGAAGAGCAGCCACCTCCACGCGGTGGGTTCTGGGTGACCAATACAGGTTAGCTGAGAGCTGCAACAATTTTCACCTTGCGCTGTGGCGCGCCGCCTTTTCGCTCGTATTTCGGGAACGGTTCGTTCTACGGCCATGATCACTTATACCATTTCGGTAGCAAATGACGTGACAAATAACTTTTGTTTTATACATTTTGCCAAGAGATGCGTATTTCAGGCGCTAGGTAGACAATTTCACGATTTTAGGCGAATTTCCGAAATTTCAAGGCCGGAGTTGGGGTTGAAGCTGCAATCAGATCTCAAAACAAAAGTTGCATTGGAATCAGGAAGTACTAAGGCAACTTTTCCGCACTATTAGAAATCCCGAATTGAAAAAAGTCCGGAATCGACCCACGCTATTGGGTACTGAGGAGAGAATTTGCTGAAGCTCAGTAAGCGTGAAATTTTGTTGTGGGGAATATACAAGCAAATAATGGTAAATTTAAATTCTATGGATATCTGAATGGCTAAAGAAGCTATATTTGAATGGATTTCGAGGCATTTATGTGGAATGTCTTTTCTTACTAAAACAACAATACCTTGTTTGTTTGTTAAATTTTGAGGTAAATTTAAGAAATAGCTAACATACTTCTTTGGTACAAAAGCGTCTTTATTTACGGAAAGATATGTTTCTTGCAAAGTAATGACGTGTGGTGAAATTTCTTTAATGAGAATTTCAAGTTCAGTGTAGTTGTTGTAGAAGCCCTTTATGTTCCATGGAAGTATGTATATTGAACATAGAGCAAATAGGACAAAGAAGAATGGATTAAATTTCTTCATCGTCGAAAGTTGGCATAATATGATCATGGTCTGGTGACTGTATTGTTGAGTAATTAATGGGTTGGTTTGTGAGTTGTTGATAAAAGCATTTGTAGTGTGGTTAGATTGTAGTTCGCTGATAAATGAATGAGTGGAGTTAGTAGCTTGCGGTGTGGAATTATTAGCAAAGCTATTAAGAATGCTGTGGGAGGAAGAATTGAGAGAAACAACTGGGAGAGATTGAGAGTTTACTGGATTTATTATGTTGCTTTTTTCTGGAACATAATTTAGTTTTAGAGCGTAAGAAGAGGTTGCTGAAGTATTTATGTCGTTGTTGACGTTTGGAGTAAAATGTGTTTGAGCAGTGTTAGTGCTCTTTACAGTGTCAGGGTGAGACTCTTCAGAAGAAGTTTTATTGGATTCGGAAGGTACATGATTGGAATGGGATGTAGGAAGTTTTGAGTTGTTGTAATTGTTTGATTCGGTTTGTTTTACTTTTTCTGCAAAAGTAGTGTTAGGAAGACTGGGCACTTATGCTTTATGTAATTTTATAGCCTCACGCATCGTGCATTTGTTCTCAGTTTTAATTTTGAGGATTCCTTTAGATTGGATGTACTTTGGACAAGTATTAGAATATGATGGGTGCTCACCAGCGCAATTAGCGCATAAGGTGCGCAAACATTGTACTGAGCCGTGGGGAGAGAAATTACAAGTTTCACACGCAGGTTTGTTGTTACACCTTTTAATGGTATGCCCTAAGAGTTGACATGATTTACATCTCATTGGATTTGGGAAATATGGTCTTACACGTGCTGAGCGCCGTGAAACCTCCACTTTATCAGGTAATTCATATAAGTCGAAAGTAAGAAGGGTAACTCCAGTGTGAACGAAGGTATTGTCCACCTTTTTTTGAATTTATAGACTCCTACTACACCTGGCTCCTTCATGTTTTCAATAATTTCATTTTCAGGGACATTATTGAGACATGGTGCAAATATTGTAGCTTTGAAAAAATTAAGGTTGTCTTGATAGCTTACTTTTACTTCGCAAATTCCATTCAATCGCTTTGTAGTTAAAAACCTTTGTGCAATTGTTGGATTTTTTACCAGTAACAACAAATTAAATATATTAGAAATATAAATAGAAATTATTTCTTTGCTTATAGCTTCCAATGCTTTATGCACTGCAAAAACACGAGTATTTTGATATTGGTTTTGTTGAATCACTTGCTGAAATTGTAAGGAATTTTGGATTGTTCTGTTTGGTTTTAGGTAGTTCGGGAAAAACTAGGGGTTTATATATTGTTTTTTTACGTTTTGCTTGGGGACATTCCGCTAACAAAGCGAACCTATTGTCCCCCAAATTTGGTGGGCCGGGGGCCATTGCAGATAATTAAAGCACAGACACTTGTAGTGAAGTTAACACGTGTGTTGTTAGAACTTTAAAATTACGCGCACAAGAATAATGCTTAGCGGAAAGCAGAAAATTGATGAGCACCACAGAGAAAGATTAGCCTGAAAATACGTCCACTCGCGATGAGTATCAGTCGGAGACTGCAGACTAAAATAATATGTAAACAATGTGGGGAAGCTGAATAGAGTATATTATGTATGCATAACATTTTGTTTAAAAATTCTATTATTTGCTTTTTTTATAATGAATTTTAGAAATTATGTTAAAAAAAAATTTGACGAAACTTCATTAAAATTGTTTTGCTTTACATACATATATTTAGCAATAAATCAAAAATTACCTTTAATAAAATCGATAACTTTTAAAATTACCGGTCAATTTGACAGCGCGCGGTGGGCATAGGTCGGAAAAAAATTGCTTAAAGCGGGCGTGGCCCTTGCTGATTAGAAGCAATTTTTCCTACATAAGTAATGAGTAAAATTAGATAATAACGACGCTTACTCCCCATGCAACGGTCATCTTTAAAACTTACCATAACTCACTGAGTAAATGTCCAGCAAACATTAAATTTCTCAACAACAAGATTGTAAAAAATGGGTCAGCAACTTCTTGACCAATTTCATTTTGTTATAGGCACTTTCCGGGATGACCTTCAACTGTCGCATTGAATTTGTTTTTATCAATCATCACCATCATTTTAATTATCAATTGAGTCGAAGCGTGTTCCCCGAAGTGGATATTTCAGTGTGAAGAAAGGTAAAAGTCATATGGATCTAAATCAGGGAGATTCGGTACTTGTTCAATGATATTTGTTGAGTGTTTGGCCAAAATTAAACACAAATACGTAAAAATTTTTAAAAACACTGGTTGGCAGATCGCGCTAATTTTTGGCATCATAATTAAGGACAGTTATACCAAACCAAAAAAAAAATTTACCTGTCTTTCATATAAGCGGATGATATGGAAGAAATGAAGAATTCAAGATACTTTCTTGACAGAACCTCTTAATTGTCTTTTATTTATTTCTACCATTATTATCAACAACAGCAAAAACTTATCATCGCCCCTTTCCATTACTTTATTAATAATCAAAATAAAAACTAAAACATTCTATATATTCAAAATATTCTGTAAAAAATATTGCCGCAATGTTGCTGCAAACAATCAACACACAAGTAAAAGGGTTGCCTGTGTTTCTGTAATTATTTAACAGTTTACAACCGCCAATAAATTGAATTTCTTCTGGATGTTCGTCCAAATGAAAAATTTGGGAAATATACGGACATACCTTTCCCTATATAACGGTTCTGATGAAAACTCCTGAAAGTGCGATAACTCACTAACTTAACATGTCAGAGATACTAAATTACACACATACTTGTAAGATGCAACTACATAGGAGTCGGTGTCAAATTCCTCAAGGCGACATTTCACATTTCCAAACCTACTCGATTTATTTCAATCATTTTAAGTAGGTGACACTATCCTGACATTTCCATGAAACAGTGTGAAAATAGTATCCGTTGGACTACAAACACACCTACTTCCTATATAACACAGCTTTATATTCCATCTGATTCCTTAAATTTGCCGTAGACACAGCAAGCACCAATCCACAAATCGATAAACCACTTTGCACAAAGAGTGCCTTTGATAGCATATCTTAATTCAAAAATTGTCCAAATCGGTTAAAAAGGTCTTGTGTCGGTTTCATCGATTTCTTTCAAATTATAATAATAAATTCATCAAACATGTGGCTATCGCCCGAACTGGGATTTTTTTTTCAGAAAAAGTAGCAAAAAATTACAAAATTTTTGATTTTAAAGCTTAAAAACATTCAAACAAATTAATTTCAAGATTTGTAAACTATCCTAGTTTTTGTAATAGCTTCCTATCTACAAATTAACATTCAATTCCTTTTTTGGTTTTAGATTAGTCAGTCTGCTGTAATCATGGACGCCGATTGTCTACCTTTTATTTTCATACTGCTCTTTACTGCTTTCGTCATGAAAAGTCGGAGGACCAAGATTTGCTAATACGTTTCTTCTTTGTTACTTTTGGAACTGGTGTTACGGCTATTGATTTGCATCTACCTCGTCAACCACTAACACCATGAATGCATGCTTAGCAGGACTTTTTATAATGGCTGAATTCTAAATCCAGCTCCAAGGACCAAAAAAAAGCAAAGAAATTGATTCATTCAAATTATTTAGAATCTGAAAATATAATTTTTCACACTTATCAGCTAAAAGAAGATAAGCCCTACAGAATTGTTATAAAAAATATTCACTTTTCCACACCGATAGATGACATTAAACTTGGCTTAGCTCAACAAGGCCACATTGTGAGAAACATTGTTAATGCTAAAAGTAAAGCAACAAAAATGCCAATGTCAATATTTTTTGCTGACCTAGAGCCATCAGCAAACAACAAAAGTGCATTCGACATTAATCGCTTATGTAATGCAGTAGTCAAAATTGAGCCTCCCCGAAAATTTAATGACTTAGTTCAGTGCCATCGTTGTCAGGAGTTTGGACATACTAAACGCTATTGTAAAAAGCCATTCAGGTGTGTGAAGTGCGGTCTAGACCATTCCACCGCTCAATGCGAAAAAGACATCGGTACTCCACCAAAATGTGTACACTGCTTGCAAAATCATACTGTCAATTACAAGGGTTGTCAAGTCTATCAGGCACTTGTATGCAAAAGAGATCCAACTAAGTCGACTAATAATAATCCAAGGCCTAAAGTCGGTACTAGTTTAAATTCCACTTTACTTTACACCAACTTAAGCTACGCAGATATCACAAGAGGACAACAAAGCACTGCTGCATGCAGTCACAACAATTTAGAAAAGCTAGAAGCTCTGATCTCTAAACAAATTGAGCTGACCTCAGCGCTATTAACCATGATGTCTTCCCTTGTTGCAAAATTATGCAATTAAGTCTAAAGATGGCTATCTGGAACGCCAATGGACTAAGTAATCATAGATTAGAAGTCGAACATTTCATTGTAACTAAAAACATAGATATACTTATGATATCCGAAACTCATTTCACCATCAAGTCTTTTTTTAAAATTAATGGTTACGACCTTATTACTTGCAACCATCCTGATGGTAAGGCACATGGTGGATCTGCTATTATTGTCAAGTCCGCTTTAAAATATAAGATACTAGAACCAATCTCGTTGCCTTCAGTTCAAGCAGCCTCTATTGAAATCACAAGCGTTAATGGAGGAATCGCCATAACCGCACTTTATCTACCTCCGCGTTTCAAAATAGATAAAAAGTCATTTATTACGTTTTTCAATAAACTGGGCAGTCGATTTCTGGCTGGTGGTGATTTCAATGCCAAACATACATGGTGGGGATCTCGTCTTACTAATCCGAAAGGACGCGAACTATACAAATGTATGTATAACAGAAAAAAATCTTAACGTTCTTTCTACCGGCAGGCCCACTTACTGGCCCACTGATCCTAACAAGATACCTGATTTAATCGATTTTGCTGTACACTTAGGAATTGATTCCAATCTCCTCGAAATAATCAATGATGACGATCTTAGCTCAGATCATTCTGCTCTCATTATTAATTTTAATTCGCCTGCTTTAGTCACTGCTCAGAAGCAGCGTATATTAAAAAAGAGATCTGACATAAAACTTTTTCAAGCCCGACTTGAGTCCAATATTAATCTCAACATGGAGATTAACTCAACAAGAGATTTAGATGATGCTGTGGAAATATTTACCAACAAAATACACGAAGCCGCCTTTTTAGCGTCAACGAACAGTTGTAAAAAACCTTGTCGAACACAAAGAAATAGGCAACCATATTCTGATGAAGTCTCTAAATTGGTTAAACACAAGAGGCGACTTCGAAGGATTTGGCACAACAGCAGGAATCCAAATGACAAAACAGCCCTTAACAAAGCAACCAAGGAGCTTAAAACTAAGTTGGCTGAACTTAAAGAAGAATCGATAGGAGAATACCTCAAAAATGTTGATCCAAACAAGGACGGGGACTATAATATATGGAAGGCCACCAAATACCTAAAACGGCCCACCGTAAGACAGGTTCCGGTAAAAGATGCCAGCAATTCTTGGTGTAGATCAAACACAAGCAAAGCTCATGCTTTTGCCAACCATCTGAAAGCTTCATTTGAGCCATTTAACTTCAACAGTACCAGCCAACGCCGGGACGTTGAAGAATACATCGACAGTCCATGCCCAATGGATAAACCTCTAACAAGCGTAAGACTCTCAGAAGTTCAGTCGGAAATTTCGCGGATAAAAGATTCAAAGTCTCCAGGTCACGACAATATCGACGCATGGACAATCAAAAATCTTCCCAAGAAATGCCTGTTATTTCTAGTGTTGCTTTTTAACTGTAGCTTCAGGCTAAGTCATTTCCCTACGCAGTGGAAATGCGCTGAAATAACTATGATACCAAAGCCAAACAAGCCGGAAAATGAGTTATCTTCATATAGACCAATAAGCCTACTGACAATATTCTCGAAAATACTCGAAAGAATATTTCTTCGAAGACTACTGCCAGAGCTGGAAAGGCAATCGATCATCCCAGATCATCAATTTGGTTTCAGACAAATGCACGGAACACCGGAACAATGCCATCGTATTGTGAAATCTATACTTTGTAGTCTGGAAGAGAAGAAGTATTGTTGTGCGATTTTCCTAGACATTCAGCAGGCGTTTGACAGAGTCTGGCACTCAGGCCTACTGTACAAAATTAAAAAAATACTACCTACCCCGCTCTATCTCTTCCTCAGATCCTATCTGAGTTTCAGGCATTTCTACGTTAAAATTCAAGACGAAATCTCGGATATACACGAGATAAAAGCAGGAGTCCCCCAAGGTAGTGTTCTGGGACCAACGCTCTACACAGTTTTTACCGCAGACATGCCAATACTAGAAGACGATAAATTAACAGTTGCCACCTACGCAGACGACACTGCTATACTTTCATCCTCCTACTCGGCTAGTGAAGCTGCTGAAACCGCACAAGCACAGCTAGATCAATTGCAATCCTGGCTTAGAAACTGGAACATCTCGGTAAACGCCTCAAAATCTGCTCAAATCACCTTCACATTGAGAAAAGAAGAGTGCCCCAGCGTAAATCTTAATGGAGTCATAATTCCTAAATCCAATAGTGTAAGATACCTCGGATTACATTTAGATAAAAGACTTACTTGGCGTGAACATATCAGAGCCAAGAGAACACAGCTCAAAATTAAAACAAGAAAAATGTATTGGTTGCTTGGCCCCAAGTCTAAACTTAGTCTGAAAAACAAAATGCTTCTCTACAAAGCTGTGTTAAAACCTGTATGGTCTTATGGCATTCAAATTTGGGGTACTGCGAGTAAATCCAATATAAATATTATTCAAAGATACCAGTCAAAAACTCTTAGACTGATTGCTAAGGCTCCGTGGTATATCAAAAATATCCATCTCCACAAGGATCTGAACACATCTACGGTGATTGACGAAATAAAAAGATACAGCTCTAAATACATCACAAGACTAAATTTCCATCCCAACACACACGCCATAAACTTATTAGACAACAGTGAGGACACACGACGACTTCAAAGACTGCATCCTCTAGACCTGCCCTTTAGATCGTAAGAACTAATTAAGTAGTTAAGGCAAAAATAATCATACGATACATTTACTGATCACCCTTACTTTAAGGCCAAATTGCACTTAATGCATCAATGTGAATTATATCAGTCAATTACATTTACTTATTGTTTCACGACAGATTGTAAATAAAGATATGCAATATAAAATTCTGATTTCATTTTGGGGCTTTACGCCTGTATATAATATTTTTAATTATATGTAGTTTTGTTCAATACCGGTTATTTACGGTTATTTGTATCACTGCAAACTAATCCAGATAGATATGCAGTTAGAGATCCACTACTGACGCACTACGAGAAGTCTGTGCAGTAAGTGGCAAAAGATGGAAAGAAATAATCAATGCCATGGATGAAATACGGGCCCCTGAATACCTCATAAACATAATAACGAGTTATTTTAAAAACAGAAAGCTGATTTTTGATACGGACGAAGGCACCAAGAGCTACTCTATCTCGAGTGGAGTACTCCAAGGCTCAGTGTTAGGCCCACTATTGCGGATTTTTATGTATGACGGGGTGCTAAGAAGACAGCAACCAACAGACGTGAAACTAGTAGCTTTTGCGGATGATCCCATGGTGTTAGCAGTCGCCAAACAATTAGCCGACCTGAGTAATAAATATAGTATAATGAGTGCTTAAATAGTCTACGCCAATGGTTCTCTTCTATGAGTCTGAAACTGGCGGAGGAAAAAACAGAAATTTTACTCTTAAGCACTAGGAAGATAGAAAAACGAATAGAGCTCACCATAGGGGAAGTGCGAGATTACTTTGCAGCCGCAATTGAAGTATCTGGGAGAAATATTAGATTCCAAATTAAAATTTAAAGAACACTTGGAATATTCTTTCGCCAAGACAAACAAAATGTATAATGCCCTATCGAGAATGATGACCAATAGAGGCTGTGTTTCTTCCTGCCGGCGATTCTTAATAGTGAAAGCAATGAGTTCCGTAATACTGTATGCGGCACCAGTATGGATACAGGCAATTGATATAAAAGCGTATGCTAAACAAATAATTGCAGTGCATAGGCTTTTTGCAATTCGGGTAATAAGTGCTTTCCGGACTATATCAACAGACGCTGCTGAAGTATTAGCCAGAATGTCGGCCATTGACGTCCAGGGAGATGAACTCGAGCGTTTATATCAGTTATCAACGCCTAAAACAGTATCGGCAAGGACAGAGGAGAGAAACAAGAGTACTAAAATGTGGCAGAAGCGGTGGAATTCCTCATCCAAAGGGCGCTGGACCCATCGACTTATACCAGACATCCACTCGTGGATAGACAGACGACATGGGGATTTAGATTTCTATCTGACCAATGTGTCAGTCGACTGATAAATGGAAAGCTGTCAGCGAAGCGTCAGCGTTCATAATGACCAAACTGAGATCTTTTCAACAGACTAGACGTCCGTCAGTCCGCGCAATAGAGGAGACTTAAATGTCTTGTCCCTCCCACGAAGTAGTACCTCGCCGGTGGTTCCGTGGGAGAGTCCTGAGTTGGGAGTAGGTTAAATTTAGCGGATTAAAGTTCCGCACTTCGGCTTTCGATGCTTCCCCCTACTAGAAAAAACAAATATATGCAGTTATACGTAGGTTGCGGTATATATTTCTGGCCTAATAATGTAAATAGGCATATTTATCAACGAAAATGTTTTTTTTATTTATTTTTTTTTTTTTTTACTTAATTTTTTTTTTTATTTTTTTTTTTTATCGATTGCTGTTTTGTTTCGGGCTCATACGCATAGACCCATTATTCGTCACCTGCACTATGGTCTGAAATTCAAATTTTTTGGCATAAATTAGAAGGAGTGGTACTAGGCCATTGAAATTTCGCATACAGGTTATATATGACTTAGTTAAGAAAAATTCCAAGAATGGATAAAATTGGTCATTCTCCAGGGGTACCTCCTTTGGACCTATAGTAAAAATTTTTGAATTTCAGCTCCAAAAATTGCGATATCTTCACGAAAGTTGGTAAATATGTTATTCTTGTAATGCGCATCGACGATACCAAAAATATTTGAAATCGGCCAGTCCCTAGGAGTAGCTCCCTTGGACCTATAGTAAAAATTTGGTTTCATAAAATGAAAAATTTGCATATGATAGACAAAAGTGGTCAAATAATTTTATTATCCAAATATTTATACATATGTTTTTACTGAAACAATTATTTTTATAATACCATTGACTGTACATCTGAAATGAGAGAGAAGTTACAGAATTATTAAATTCACTTGAATATAATATAAAAAGTTATATGTACCAAGCAAATCATTCGAAATCACAGTCTTCCGTATCTAAAACTAAAGCGTTCTCCACAACGTCTGCTTCCGATATATCGGAATCAGAATTATCCGAATCGTATTCAGATCCCCCTGGCAAGTGGTTGAAAATTTGAAACTCACTTGAAGGTGTAAGCAATTGTATTACTTCTTCTGGTAGCTTCTCTCTTTTCCGATATTTTTCTCTAACGGATAAAGACAAGCTTGAAAGAAGGGGGTCTGAGGAATCCATTGCTCTATTGAAAACATCAGTCATATTATTTTTTCTTGTATTTTTTCTTGCATGTGCGTTGCGATCTCTCTTGCATAATTTATTTCGAGCTTCTGACGCATTTTCACCAAAACAACCAACAGGCATTACGCAATTTTGTATAATCTGTGAGCCGTGAACCAATATTTTATGAACTGTTGCTGACATTGGAAACCATAAATATTTTTCCATGTACAAGAAGGCAGTTCTTTTGCAAAAATCTTCAAACTTTGTGGTATCTATAGGATACTCGCAGGAAATAGCAATTAATATAACTCTAAAGTTATTCAAAATTTCTATATCAATATTTGTAATTAAAGAAAGGAGTTCCAAATTGTTAAATACTTTCCTGGCAGTATTGCCGTCATTTGATGTTCCACCACCATTTGCTTTAGGCTTATCTACATGAAGGCCCATTTCTTCCCAAAACCTCTTTTGTACTTCTTGTTTACGAAGTTGGAATGCTTCTTTATCTGAAGCTTCCCTTATTTGCCATTTTTTTAATTCGATTCTATAAGCAATGTGTACAACGAATTCAAATACTCGAATCCATGAATGTAGTGGGCTAATACCATATCTAAGAGATGTAAGTTTAGGTTTAAAAACATCAGAATTAAAATTTTTAGTTGTTACGAATTGTTTTGGTGTAGCACCACATATTGGGCATTTTTGATTAGAATTGGTGTTTGTTATAACATTTAGTACTTTTCCATCAATCAAAGTCATATGCAAATCATAATTGACAATAATTTTTTTTTCCGTTATCAAGATAATATTCAAATGGATTTAAATAAGATATTTGCATATCTAGCTGACTATTTTCTGATAGAATTAGAGCCGTAGATTCTTTTGCTAATTGCATTTTTAATGGCCTGCAAAACCGCACTGATTGCGTAGTGCGATTCCTCCAAATAATTTTGCCAGAACTGTCCAACATTTGTAAAGGTATAATGGTAGTTACAAACAGTGATTGGTCAAAAATTTGAGGTGTACTTGTCTCAAACCTTTGTTTAAACATACTTTGTCCCCTTGTACCGTCAAACCCATAGCTAGCAATTAAAACAACATTCGAAATTTCTGCCATGACGTGCAAGACATCTTTTTGGAATAAAAGAATGCGTTGTGCGGTATGGTCTAAGATATTTTGCAGTGATACTTCTGCTGAAGACTCCGACACAGATATCTCCTTAGGCCGGCAAAGTAGCTTACATTTAATTACTTCCTCATAGCTTGGATATATATTGCAATTCCTTTCTTTATTTAACAACCTCATGTTGATATATTGTCTTTTGCTTAAATCATTTTCAAGTAAAAATGCGAGAGCTTCTTCCGGAGTAAGTGGAACTGCTTCGGGTTTTTTGGAGGTAACAGCTTTTCTTATTTCGCTTTGTTCTGCTTGATGTACAGTTTTCTTTAAAATAAACGCTAAATCACTTTGTTTTGATTTTTTTGCCGCCACAGCAGCTGCATGAATCAAAAAATCAACATCGTCATTGTTTTCACAATAAAGATCACTTGCCAGCTTCCCCTTAAGCGGATCTTTTGCATCTGTGTAGCTAACCTTTGGTCGTCCTGCTTTACTTGAGCAGGGTTTTTCAAAATCATTCTCAGAAATTTCAATAATAGTTGTTGCGGAAACCCACTAGGGGTATTTCTCTTTAAATCTATTAACCATACGATTACATTTTGATAATTTTTGGCTAACATATGCTAATAAATTTTGTTATTTTTTTTCTTATTTCATCTTTTTTCTTTAAACTTAACTCATTAGTATTAATTTTTTTAAAAACCCAATCCAAAACAACATTAGTTTTGCGATCGCCCTCTATCCAAACTTTAAGCATTTCTTCATGTTGGAATTTGAAGGTTGCTGAAAATTACAAATATACCTAAATGGGGCAAAAACGGGCCAATGTTACATACTTGCTTTTAAAGAACATACCCCAAACTTCCACCGAACATAAAAATCTGGAACAATACGGGACAATACTCACAACTTTCACTCCACAGAACACAGGTTAATACGAAATTTTCGGTTAAAAAAGCTATCAAACAAAACTCCACACTATTCAGATATAACACAATAAACCACATTTTTTTCCATTAAGTTAAAAAATAGATACCTTTTTTATATTCTTCCATTATAAATTTATTTCTTTTTTTTCCTTTTTAACTATTATCGAACAGCTGTTTTCTTACAATATTTTACTGAACTGTTTACAAGTTTGTTGTTGCTTCAGAAGCATCATGTTTTACAGCTCATATTTAGAACAGAGTTGCCATATCCAAATAATTTTTTGTATATTTTAGACCACTGAAATGTCTCAATTAATACTGCGTACCTATTTTTTTGAAATAAGAAAAAGTAATTTTTGGATTTATGCCAAAAAATTTGAATTTCAGACCATAGTGACCTGTGACGATCTTATAAACGTCTTTTGAAGCACCGCGATCGTATTTTTTCAGCATTTCTTTACAGCAATCCACACGAGCCTTTTTTTGAGCGATTGTCAAATTGTGCGGGATACAACGAGAACAAACCTTTTTTACGACCAGGTGTTCATGCACAACGGAACCTTCACGGAATTCGTCTTTGAGCAAGCGTCGGCCACGATTGAATTCGTTGTACCAGTTTTTCACAGTGCTATAAGATGGTGCTTCATAGCAATACAAAGATTTTAGTTCATCGATGCACTCTCGTCGTAATAATCTACGTCGAAAGTTGTGAAAAATGATCGCACGAAAATGTTCACGAGTTAATTCCATTTTTTGGCCGAGATGAATTTTTTAATTCCCTGTAAATAAAACAATTCACGATTAAATGACAAAACGTTCTGAGTGATGTTATGCTAAAAAATGTCAAACTTTCCAATGGAAATGTCAGATTGCACCTGGCAACACTTAGTGTTGCCCTAGGCCGGAATATATATAGCAGCCCTCGTATAGATAATGATCAGGATGTGGAAACTTGTTGAAATACATGAGCGTAATCACACCATTGCCATACTCATAAAACGCAATAACTAAGCACTAAATTATTATAGAAAACTATAAAAGAATCGCCTTAACGAGGGTGAAAACAGGTAACAGGTCGTATGATAACCACGTCCGGTTTTGTTGAAAACTTCTACAGTGCGATACATCTAAATGCATAAAAGACATTAAAATTTACACACAGAATGGCTCAAGAAGGCGTTCTAGGAACTGGTGTTAAGATTTGACCATGGTTGTATTGCAACCCACCTTTGGATAAAATCATATATCTCCGAACCTACCAGACCTATTCCAACCAAATTAATAAAGTATGTAATAAGTAGGTAATATTATCATAACGTTTTTAAATTTCAGTGCGAAAATGGGCGACCAATCGACCAATAACTACTACCTATATAATTATTATTATTAATTTTAAGTTATGCAAAGCAAGCACCAATGAATGCATCGGAATAAAATTTTGCCCGAATAGTGCGTTTAAAGTTGACCAATTTATAACCAAAAGTTGTCAAAATCGGACTACAATTGTTCAAGCCCCCATATATCGAATATTTAGACGCCAGTTCCCACCGCGAAAATTTTGTCGAACGATTATTATGATAATAAAATTAAATAATTCGTAAACTTTGTACTTCCGTATATTTTTCCATGATGAAATTGTAAACATTACGGAATACGATGAAAAAACTCACAAATCATGACATATTAAAAAAGTCCGAAGCGACACTTAAAAGTCATATGATTTTAATATAATTTTTGTTGACGCAAATATATAGTATATAAATATATTGGATGATGGAGTCATGTGTACAGTGGCCAGAACGATTCTTTTAAATATGGCTCAAACAGCTCACGACTTCCGGTCTTAGATCATGTATCCTCTGGGTAGCCTAAAAACATCCGTTTGAAGGCGAGCTAAAGTGAGAAGGCGAAACATCCCCTCCACAGGGTTGTGCGCTGTGTTTGGGACCCGTCATGTAAAAAAAACTACTAATAACAAAGTACGTACAGCCTCGGATGAGAGACCCCCCTTTTGACCTCCCTTTTGCGGGCATGCACCTGGAATGTCCGGTCATTTAATTGGGAAGGCACCGCTGCCTAGCTGGTAGAGTGAAGGCTGATATCACCGCCGTCCAAGAAATACGATGGACAGGACAAGGACTGAGGCGAGTAGGTCGTCGTGGCATTTATTACAGTGGCCATATAAAGAAGCGCAAGTTTGGCGTGAGATTCGTGGTAGGAGAGAGACTCCGTCGCCGAGTACTATCATTAACCTCGATGGATAAACGTGTAGTCTCAATCCGCATCAAAGCGAAGTTCTTCAACATATCACGGATTTGCGGCCACACCCCTACAGAAAAGAACGCCAAAGTGAGCAAAAATGGCTCCTATGAGCGCTTGGAGTTCACCTATGAGAGTTGCCCCGCCATGATGTCAAAATCGTACTTGGGGAAGGTATCTTTGGCACAACAGTCGTTAACTTCAGCCTCCACGAAGAAACATCCCCAAATGGGTTGAGGCTGACCGACTTCGTCTTGGCCAAAAATATGATTATCTGTAGTAGAAAACACGTCTCGAGTGTGTTAGACGTGCGTACGCTCCGAGGTCTTAACATGGACTTGGATCACTATCTTGCTGCAGCCGAGATTCGCACCCGCCTCTGTGTAGCAAAAACAGCACGTCAATAAACACAAGGAAGGTTCGACGTCGAGCAGCTGCAATTTCAACAGACTGCCTCGCAAAGTTACCAGCGACCGCAACATGTGCGGGATGGGATACAGAACAACAAGGCAGCGGGGACCGATGGATTGCCGGCCGAGCTATTCTAACATGGCGGCGAAAAACTGATAAGGAGCTAGCATCAGCTTCTTTGTAAAATATGGTCGGACGAAAGCATGCCTAACGATTGAAATTTAAGAGTGCTCTGCCCAATTCACAAAAAGGGGGACCCCGCAATCTGCGCCAACTACCAGCGGATAAATCTCTTAACATCTTTTATTGTGTGAAGGATTAAAGCCCACCGTTAACAAACTGATTGGACCTTGGATCACATGTCGCTGTTGACAGTCATGACTTCGAACATCAGCCAGGTTCGAAATCCAACGCAGAATATTTCTTGCTAATAGGAGCTACTTCGAACCGAGTAGGCATTTGAGAAGTAAAGTCCCCTCTCGACGAACAAAAACCAAACTTTATGAGTCGCTCATAATTCCCGTCCTGCTATATGGTGCATAAGTTTAGTTTGGACGATGGCAACATCTCAACATTTGTGTTCCTTTGCGCGTTGACAACGACGAATACCGCAGTCTATGGTACGATGAGCTGTACGAGATATACAACGACATTGACTCCGTTGTACGCCAATAAAGATGAAAAAGGAGCATAAGACTTGGATGTACTCAAATGTACTTAAGCTGAAATGTAATATAGACGTGCAACGGAGCACTTTTGGTTATACTCTTGCAATTTGTTTCTACAAAGTACTTGGATTTAGATTTTAGTTGTTTTTAACAAATCTGCTAATTAGGAAGTGGGCGTAGTTATCGTGGATTTTACCTTCTTTTACGCTGCGGAATAACTTTTTAAAAAATTTCTGTGCTAATTTATGGCATTTTTATAATGGAGTTTTGTTGGCGTGGCAGTAGTCCGATTACGGTCATCTACGAAATTAACCAAATTTTTTTGCTAAGGAGCACGTGACTAAGTTTCATTACGATATCTCAGTTTTTAACTTAAGTTACAGCTTCCGAAAACAGACGGGCGGATGGGAAGGCAGACACCCAAACTTCAACTCCCTAGTACTGATCATTTATATGTTGCCTTCTCATTCACACTGATTTTGTCAGTTAATTACAGCGGTTTATATCTGGCATCCCACCTTTTCTGATATCAGCTGTTTGAAATTCCCTAATCTCCATCTCTACCAACTTAAGGGGGGAGATACCTTTAGTACTGTCAAAAAAGATATGTTTTTCCAATTTTATTATGGAAGAAAAAAAAACAGATCACATCCGATTCTGCATATATGTATGTATATTAAGAGATAGTATTGAACTACAAAATAAAAACTATTTTATGTCAAAAACAAAAAAAAACAAAAATGGCGGAAATATCAACGATCCCGCTGATTGGTATTTTTTTTGCGGCTTTCAACTTTCTGGCTAGGACTTTAAAAAAAAAAACTTTTTTTAATCTGGAAGCTTTTATCAAGTGCATAGTAGAGGGGTTTTGATATTTTCGACAAATCGGGAATGTCGACCAGCATTTTGTAAAAAGTGCAAATTGTTGTTTGAGATCAAAATACGTAAACAGCTGCCAAAATGTCATTTTTTTCGGAAAAGCGATCTATCACGTACTTGAGAATAAAATTATCTATAAAATACGCCTTAGTTCAAGTAAATCGGTTCAATAATTTGCTAGCAATTTTGACGGCCGGATGAAAAAAGTTAGTTTCGAGAAAACGAGCCTCAAAGCATGAAATGCAATGGTTCTAGGCCCTATTTCTTCGAAAATATTAAGAGGAGGCCAATGAAACTTCGGGACTATATTTTTGAATAGTTATTCAATTGATTAGGGCGAAATTTTTTTTTAATTTTTTGGAAATTCTAAAGGTATCTCCCTGGTAATCAGAGAACACGTTTCTGAGCAAAATGAGAGCCAACAAGAGAGTTTCGTATCATTTTATCCATGCTCGCGACGTCGTTGTTGAACTGTCATATTCGAAGTCGTAAATAATTTTATCTATCTTAGTACCAGTATTAATACCAACACCAATGTTAGACAGCGGCTGCGGTGGGTAGGTCATGTCATCCGAATGGACGAAAAAACTAGAGCTCTGAAAGTATTCGCCGTAGTACTCGTCGGGGAAGCTGAGGAAAAGGAAGACCTCTATTCCGTTGGAAAGACCCGGTGGAGAAGGACCTAGCTTCGCTTGGAATCTCCAATTGGTGCCACATTGCAATAAGAAGAAACGACGGGCGCGCTATTATTAACTCGGCTTTAACTGCGTAAACGATGTCTTCGTCAGTAATGAAGAAGATACCATCCAATTCATTTCCTTATCAAATTTGCCAATCATTCGGCATTTGATTACATTTTTCCATCGCAAGCTTCTGTCTTCTGGGACATATATAGAGATACCATACATCGCATTCGGATCGCTAATCAATATTCCAATTTAGATTTTTCATCTGAAATATATACCGAGGCGATAATAAAGATTAAAAATATTTGCATTCTGATTATACGAATATGAATAATTTCGGTATGCCCTCACTTTACCGCCCCGCGATAAACATCATTAACAACGAGATTCAGCGCGAACAACCGCTCAATAATGTCACTTTAACTATTTTCATTGAAAATAATAAGCAACTGCTCTCTAAGGAACAAAATAATATATACGATCGAATTAACTTGTCAATTTCTGCAGAACCAAGTGGATCCCTTTTTTGGACGCAGTTGGTGTTACTCACCCATTCCATTCATACGTCTGCAATTTTCAATTCGCTTGGCATCTATCATGACCATTTATATAGTAAGTAACAAAGCCAAACAATGTCGATTTCTGGGGTGGTTCTACAAAAATCAGTATTTTCAAATAGCCAATTTTATGATGCGTATTCTCGCATTAGAGGTTAAGTTCGGGTGCAACCGAACATTTTATACTCTTTATAGTTTAAGGTGTAAAACCAATCAAATATAGCAGGGTCAGCCGGATGTTCAAAAATCCTGATATAAGTTATATAGGGGCCATACCAAGTTTTCGCTCAAATTTACCTATTTTAGACAGCAAGATGCACGGTTTTGAATAAAACACGCTCTCTTATTTTCGTTGGAATACACAAACACAAAACAAACCCGAAAATCTTCATATTAAGTATATGGGGGGTAAAGAAAGTATTGATCAGATTCAACCAATTTTTGGCATACAAACATACCATTATAAGAGAAGGATTATCCCTTAATTTTAGTTATATACTTGCATATCACACATTAACCGACATTTTCGATCCAAAGTCAACTATAAGTATAGGGGTCCAAAGATTTGGATTTAAGTTTTGGTCATAAGGTGGCATATACTAAAGTCATTACTCGTGCAAAGTTTAATCCCGTAATATTGACTACTTCTTGATTTGTGGACTGGAAAGTAAAAGAATCAAGTG
Organism: Bactrocera neohumeralis; assembly: GCF_024586455.1. Lineage (NCBI taxonomy): Eukaryota > Metazoa > Arthropoda > Insecta > Diptera > Tephritidae > Bactrocera > Bactrocera neohumeralis. Next base: position 25,515,948 of record NW_026089622.1, read on the forward strand.
AAATATAAAATTATGCTATATGGGAAGTAGGCGTGAGTATTGTCCGATTTCGCCCATTTTACACAGGGTAATATAAGAATATGAAAGAAGTGGCAAGTACGAAATTTTAGTGAAATTGGTCAGTCGGTTTTCGAGATTTGGGATTTTACCAAAAAGTGGGTGGTGCCTCGCGCATCATCTAATTTCCACACTAGCTCCCATAAAGTTTTTTTATTACATCTCGGTAGTAAAATTTAATATCTCTGGGGTTTGTCTTTACTGATTTATCGCGCTTTAAATAGTTTTTAACAGTAGCGTTATATGAGGATTGATCGGGATTATCCCCCGGTTTCATTAATTTTCACACTGTCGGTAGAAGTTCTTACAAGATTTCTAGTCAACAAATTTTATTGTAGTAGCTTCAGTGGTTTAGGAGATATGTATGTACAAATTACAGCTTTATATTTTAATTTAGTGCTTAGTTATGGCACTTTATATGTTTACGGTTAATGGCGATTTGTGGGTGTGGCAGTTCGATTACGCTCATCTACGAACTCGATTTTTTTTTGTACTAAGAGGAACGCACATTCCAAGTTTCATCAGGATATCTTAACTTTTACTCAAGTTACAGCTTGCACGGGACGGATAGACAGACAGTCAACCGGCTTTTCTCGTCATCCTGATCATTTATATATATACATTAGGGTGATTCAAACAAAAATTTTATTTTTTTTTTCAATCGGTACTTGCAAAAATAGGTTCCTAGATACCTCTAAGAAAGCCTCTCCAAATATGAGTTTTTAATTTTAACGGGAAGATCCTCCGCCTAACGGTTTTCTATTTTTTCTTATTATCAGATAGAAAAATTTATATCTCGCTTCCAACTACTTGAAAAAATATCTTGTTAATTAAGTTTTGTAGGAAATTGAATGCTCTAAAATATGGTCTCTTATGATTTTTTCGTAAACCCAACCGTTTAAAAGATATTAACGGTTGAAATTTGACTATTTTTTGGGAAAATTATTTATTTCTTATTAATTTTATAAATTTAAGGTACGTCATTTCACCTCTCAAATTTGACAAAGTCGGACTAAAACTATTCAAGGCCCCACTTATCGAATATGTGGACCACATTCGTATTGCTGACTTTGGATGAAAAACCGGTCAATCTGTGAGATATATTATTGAAATTCAGGTGCATGTATTTTGATAATAAAGTACCCTTTTGTCAGAAATGATATGAATCTGGTCAATATTTCCCTTAGCCTAATGCAAAGATTTTCGATTTTACCACATGTACATACATACATATGTACATATCTGCCAACATGTGAGCTATTTCAATTACATTTTTATAGCGTGATTTCCTGAAAACAGTGTACCTTTGTGCTGAAATCAGGTGAAAACTTGATAACTGATATTGTTTTCAAACATTCAGTTAACTTTACTTCTCATGTCTTGTCGATGGCAAGTGAGGTGCATTAATGAAAAACAGAGAGTATATTTTTCCGTTAATAATATGTGGGACTTGTGTAAAATGACACGATTAGTGCGCTAAATAGCAGTAACTACAGCATTTATGATTGAAAACTGAAAGTAAACCGAGGGCATTATTATCAACAAAGTCGTAAACACATTTCTTTGTTCTAACCAAATAAATAAGAAGCATCTACAAAAATACCAGGAGAGAATCGCTATTCCAATACATTCTAATTAGTAATCTAACAAGCTCATATTCATACTCCCAAGGTCACCAACTTTTCGGGTTGGGAGGAAGTCTTGGATTTCATGCTATGACCACAAATAGATAGCCTGATCGTCAATGACTGGAGGGTATCCGAGGAGTCATTTATGTCGAATCTCCCTTCGATACTCTTCAGCATTCGCAAGAAATCCAGTACTCTCCTCATATGGGATTCATTTATCAAGGGTTTAACAAAAAGTTAGATAAAAGCAGGTTTAAGAATAAAATTAGTATTTCTCAAGAACTAGATGCAGTAGTGGAAAAGTTAAAAAAGATCTTAACCATCTCCGTCAATCAATCCACACCATTAACTACCATCAATAAAAGGAAGTTGTCTTCTTGGTGGAACAGTAACCTTAAAAACCTTGGAAATTAATTGAGAAAAGCCTTCAATGATAGTTATACGACTAAAATCTGGCAACCGTGTATGGATATCTATGGAAGAAGAAAACAAAAAACTGAGTAAAATACTGTCTGAAGGCACATTAATAACCGGTGTATAGATACAACTTGACATATTTGCAAATGCTGCCTCCGACCTAATAGTAAATAAAAACGCTAGCTAGCATCGAGCGTCGAGTCCGAATTGGATCACCAGCATTCCAGGAACTAAAAGAATATGTGGTTTTAATAGTGGAAAAGATATATAAGGCCAGCTTCAAACTATCCTACAAAAAGTAAGTAATTATTATTACTTATATACTTACTATAATTATAATTATTGATTAGCATATGCAGATGAGATGAATTGGTGAGTGGTGGAAAGAGCTATACGATGGTTACACCTATGGGCTGTGGAAGTGATTGTTTTTTACGAATAAAACCAAAATACATGAATTTAATTTTCCCTCACTCGTTGGTACAAAAATTCCCCTGTTCCCCACCTGAGGATTGAAATCGATAACAAAATGAATTGAAAAATTAACATTGAAGAAAAACAAATAAAGCATATACACCCAGTCAAGAAAGTATCGGGAATTCTTTATTTCCCCCTTTCATCTCCCGCTTATAATGATGATATAATGATGTTTACAGTAGCTGTTTATGTCAATCGACCTCAGCTCTCGCGTCAAATTTGTTTTGATTTGTTTTGTTTTTTATTTAACCCATTTACAATCAAGGAGTCAAAAAATAAGTTTATTTAAAATTTTCAGTTTTTTATTGATTTATACCATCGCAGAGATGAACAAAAAAATTTTTATTTTTTTTTCTTACATATACGAAAATTTTGATGTACCCACACGAGTACAATGGTCAAAAGTGTATAAAATATTTATGAGTGGGCTATTTTAAAACAGTCGCGTTCCACGCACAAAGCAGTACCACATACATAGCTCGCAAATTCACCTGATTCGTTTATGGCAGACAATATTTTATTATTGTGGTCGTATTTGGTCTTGAAATATCCTCTTGCTTGTTTTTGGAAATATTTTTTTGGATTGAAAGGACATTTTTTAGTTCTATTTTCTCTCGTTGCTACTACGGCTTTATCAAACAGTGTCTAAAATACCTCAACGGGACTTCTACCATCCAAATCCATTTTCATTTTCATCTTATTTTCTATATATATAGTAGTCGAATCCATTGTCAAGTTGCATGCTTCGTTGTTCCAAATAGGGCTTACAGAACGTATTTCAGCACCCATTCTTTGTAGCTGGGCAATCGGTATTTCATCTTCGCTGTCAAAGTTTATGCTGTTATTGAATACTTCAACGCATCCAGCAACGTCGCCAGGCAAGTTTATTTCATTTATGTTATCTTCATCACCTTCCTCTTCGTCAGTATTGACATCGACATCAGGAGGAATCATAACGATATCGACGTCATCTGCCTCATCATCATCCGCAATGTCAGCTAAAGCCTGTGAAAGTTGTTTATATCTCTTTCCATAAAAACACGAAGTGGAAATAGCCATCCTAACCAAAAGATACAATTTTTTATTTCACCTACACATTTTGCCATTGTACCTAAGCGGGTACACAACTTTTAAAAGGCACATACCTCAAATAAGAATAGGTTTTTCAAATGGGTTTTTTTGTAAAATTTATCTCTTTGGTCTTATCTCACACAACACACAATTTTAAAACTAACAATTCACAAATAATAGCTCATCAACAGCAAAATAATGACTAAAGACACAAAATCACACAATATGAAAAAACCGCACAGAAGTTGACGCCACAAAAAGTGCCGTTATGAATTCGCGTGAAGCGAATGTATTTTTTTTTGTTGTTTCTAGGAATAAAGCTACGCATATGATCAAAAATTTGTGTGCAAATACTTAGCATTGAGTTACGCCACATGCCTAAACTTGACTGATTTTCTGTACACAAGCGAGTACAATGGTTGTAAATGGGTTAATACTAGCTGACCCCGCAGTCGTTGTCCTGCGTGAAATTATGTGTTTAGAAATGAAAAAGTTGAAATTATCATTTCAATGTATCGCAGCTTGATAAACAACATTTTTTGGTTTCTGTTCCGGTGTACTATAGAAAAGATGGTTTTCCAACTCGTGAGCAGGCCACGTAGTGAAAAACATAGCATTTCCAAATGTATACCATACACTATGCGACTATCCTTGTGTCTCAAATGTAATTTTCACTGGAAACTGAATACGTTTGAACTGAAATGGCAAATCGTTAGAACTCAGAGGAATTCATAGAATCAAGCATTCCGCCCCTTTGTATTCGATAGCTGCGTCACAATCAGTCAGGTTCCATTACACAGTTTCAAAGATCCAACTTTGAGACGCAAATGATGCGGTGGCATACCAAGCTTATTCAAAGAATTTAGAAATTCCACGATCGATCAATATGTATGAGCGCGAGTCTCCCGGAATTTGACTTTGAATCTTCCAGTTTAAGTCAACAACATCGGTATTTTTGGCAGCTAACATTGCGCGTGCACTTAAGGAATTGTAGTTACGACAATTTGTCCAATGTCTGAATATTCGTGATGAGTTCATCTTTGGTGAATTGGTAAAGGGAAGATGGAATTGATATCAAACCACCGGAAGTATCAACCGGAATTTACCCATTTCCAATTCTTAGCGAATACGATGTAAAATGTCTTCGGCAATGTCAATTTTGTTCGTATTCCATAACTGACGCTAATTTGATGGCTGATCATCGCGAAAAGTGTGCGCACTTCATTCCAGTGATTGTCATGTTCCAGCAATTGTAATTGTATGTATAATATCAAGATATTTCCGAATAGAGCACGTTCTCGCAAACGGTTCACTGGTGAAAGTTGAGAAAAAACTCGTAAATGTTAATTTTGTTGCTGGGGGTGTTTTCTCTGTCTGTACTGTATTCTCTGTGTTGAAATAGACTATTTGGTCACTCTCCAAATTAACTGCGAGACGCACAACAGTGGGAAAACGTTCATGAATCGCAAAAGTAAATATCATACAAAGCGCTTTATTGCAGTTCACGTATCGACCGTATCGTTCAAGATCAGTAACCGCCATGTTGCTTCCTTTGGTGACGTATTTACACACGTATTTTATCGATTACACCAAACTGCAATACGCAACACTGACATGACTTTTGAATGTGAATTAGACAACAGTGGCGAATATGGTACGATCCATATGTTGTCGACTTCGATGTGTTGTTAACTTCGATATTCACGCCTCTAAATTGAATGCTAAATGTTCTGCCATTGTCATCTGGTGAGCGACGCTGATACATTGGATATCCATCATTTCTAGTTTGTGTTTCCGAAAGAAAAGCACCTGGATAGTAACAGATAAAGTTTACAAAACATCGCGACAGTTGTTTGAAAAGTTGTCCTCTGACATCGTGACGATCGCTTACTGATTGCCTGCGATCCATAATTTCATTCGTATGTCATCGCATCCTGGGAATACTCGGTCATGTGCCATAGGCTGTCAATATACATACTTATGTTGATGCCAAAACGGACGCGACCTCTTCGTGGCATCGTAACAAATTTCAATCTGTAATTGAGCATTTTGTGTGAAACACATAACGTTTTCACGGAATAAATTTCAATAATTTTTTTTTGAATAACCGCAATAAAGAAAGCAAACGACAAATTTTACAATTGAAAAACAAAAGGAAAAAAGTTAAAAAAAAAAATTTTGTATAAAAAAAAGTTATTATTTTGGAATTGTCCAATTTTCCGACTTTTTCTCACGAAAAGCATACGGTTTTTTTATTTTTAAAAATTTTTGTATGAAAAAAGTTATTTTTTTGGAATTGTCCAACTTTCCGACTTTTCCTCACGAAAAGCATACGGTTTTTTTATTTTTAAACTTTCTTCGATCCACAGCGAACAACCTCTGAAAATTTCATCAAGATTGGTTCAGCTGTTCTCGAGCATTAGCGTTACTAACAGCATTCATTCGTTTGTATGGAAGAAAAAGGGCTCTTTTTAGGGGTTTTCCGGCAATTATTCGAATTTTTTTCGCCATAAAAACCATCCTTGAGCCTCAACGAACATTTAAAAAAAAGAATTGGAAAAATTGGTCCAGGCGTTTTTGAGTTATGCGCCAGCATTTAAAATCATGTTCGTTTTTATTTCCTTTTTAAAATCGTATTTGAAAATTTATTTTCTTCGTAATTTTTTTTTTCGGAAAATTTTCCAGAATTTTCTTAACCCATTCAAGCCCACTGTTACATATATGTAACGCACCGCATTCAAACTTTAAGCGCTGGCTGAGAGCAGCATACTTCTACGAATCAGAATTTAGGTCTACCATTTATTAGCACTGCAAGCGATTGGTTTTGAAAATCAAGTCAGTTCTCTTTTCAATTTCAACGCAGTTACTTGTGCGCGAAGTGAAGTTTTTTAGAAGTGGTAAAAGCGGAGAAATGACGTCACGTCGAAGGTAAATATAGATATTAATATATTTATATGTCTGATAAGATGAATATTGTTTATTAAAAGTTATTGATAAATATGCAAAGAAAGTTATAAAAATGAGAGAAAAAATATTTCCTGGAAGGAGTGCTCCCTGAAGAGCCGATAATGAAGGCGTTACATATATGTAACAGTGGGCATCCCCCGTACTTTTTGCTGGTTTTGTTAGGTATTAGCAACAGGGAACTTTTTATCCGTGTGCATAACTACACAAGAATATTATAACTTTATTTTCATGTGTGTGTCATAAAAGTTTATATTTATGTTCAGATATACTTGTTTGACATTGGAGGAAGCAACAAATATCCTTGAGGAATTGATGTTAGATGATGATGGGGATGAGATTATTGAAAAAATAGTTATTGAACCTCCGAGCGGTAAAAATATTGAAACAGATGAAGATTCTGGCGATGAGGATGGCAGTGGACGACCAGATAATTTGCCTAAAGCACAGTTAACGCAATCCTGCCAAGTTATCATGCGGAATACTGCTGAGGAAGATTTCTTGGATGAAGCGCTAAGGGATGTCTTGAACTATTCGTCCCACAATTTGGATGTTGATGTCTTAGATGCCACTTTACCAACATTTGAGTCGTCAACTTCCAGTTTGATTTTGGAAAAAACACCAAGTAAGATTGTTTGTAAAAACGTATTACCCTCTGAAACCAAAAAACGGAGTCAACGACCACCAACTTTAAAACCGACTGCTGCTCAGAAAAAATTGCCAAAGCAAAAGAAAAAGAAGCAAGGACCAACAAAACGAGCTAAACAAAGAAGAGAACCTATAATTCAGTGGGTTGAGGATAATAACACAAGGTACCAACAAATTTTTCCAGAGCCAAGCTATCTTGACTGCGTTAACCTATCGCCCCATGAGCAATTTGAAAAATTTTTTGACGACGAATTGATTGAAATGCTTTGTACGGAAAGCAATAGCTATGCCGTATATTGTGGTCAGGTGAACCCACAAATAACAACACAAGAAATGCGTGTTTTCATTGGAATACTTATAGTCACTGGTTACTCCTTTCTTCCTGTAAGAAGAGGGTATTGGTCAAATGAAACAGATTTTCTGAATGTGATGATTAGCGATGCTATGCGCAGAAACCGTTTTGATACAATTTTCCGCAGCATACATTTCATAGATAATGCAAAGCAGCAGATAAATGATAAAATATGGAAGCTACGACCATATACTGATGCCTTGAAACAGTGTTTCCAGAAGCACTTTCATCCCGAGAGGAACTTGTCGTACGATGAATCGATGATAGAGTATTATGGGCGTCATGGTTGGAAACTATTCATAAGAGGCAAACCATTAAGATTCGGTTACAAAATGTGGAGTTTGAATACCCCTCTTGGATATTTAATAAATTTTGAAATGTATCAGGGAACAAATCCTCGTATGAAAACAGAATATCATAAATATGGCAAAAACATAACGCCGTTGTTTTGCATGTTGGATGAATTTGATGAAACCATCAAACATCTAGAGTTTTTCCTCCACTTCGACAATTTATTCACTACTACCTCGGCGCTAGTTGGACTGAAAGAACGGGGTTACCAAGGAACAGGCACCATTCGAGAAAATATGATTCCAAAATCATGCCCTCTAAATTCAAGAGAGGAATTGAAAAAACGAGAGCGGGGCCATGTGGAAAGTGCAATAATGAAAGATACAGGCATAAAAGTGACCAAATGGGTTGACAATGCAGTCGTAAGTGTTGCTTCAACCATACATGGCAAATTACCATTGACTACCATCGGAAGATATTCGCGGGCCGAAAGAAAAAGGGTAATGGTTCCTTTGCCACATTCCATTTTGCAATACAACAAATTTGTCAATGCAGAACGTCAATGCATATAGGATTGGTGCTCGTGGAAGGAAATGGTGGTATTCGATTTTCACATGGCTTATAGACGTGTCGGTTCAAAATGCTTGGCTTTTGGCATCGTAAAGGTGGGGAAAGCGTAACCCAATTGGATTTTCGCAGAGCTATTGCCTCCAGATACTGCAAAACTTTAGGAGTTACAAAGCCTCCTCAGAGTTATCGCCGAGTAGCCAGTGATGAAGTGAAATACTCCAGCCGTTTTGATGGACTAAATCATTTTGTGGTCGAAATACCCGGCAAAAAAAGGCGTCGTTGCGCTGGTCTTAAATGTAAATCACATCCATCTTCTATGTGCAAAAAATGTGATGTGGGCTTGTGCATAAAATGCTTTGAAAAATACCATTATTTTGAAAATAATAAAATATAAGTATGAACAACAATGTAATAAGAGTATGAGTGTTCATTATTCTTTCAATCTGAATTGCTTTATTTTGCTAATGTTATCTTGATTTTCGCCAGAATAATAGTACTAAACATTAATTTTAATAAAAAAAATTATGAAAATTGCATTTTACGTGAAAAAGGATGAAGTCAGAAACTATAAGGTACTGCCCACTGTTACATATATGTATGTAACACCTTCCAGAGCGGAAGCCAGATAAACTATGAACACAATTTTTATTTTCCCTTGTTTCTAATCTCAATTGAAAAAACTTTCTTAAATTTCGCGCCCCTAACCCATCAGGTTCGCCGTGGGCTTGAATGGGTTAATGTTGGGTTACATTTGAACTTACTCATTATTTATTTCTTTAAAATAAAGTATAATATATAGTTTTTCTAACACCCAAAAGTATTACCTTATCTTTGACCCTTTCAATTTGCAGGAGTATAAAATGTTCGGTTACATTTGAACATACCCATACCTACTTCTTCTTCTTAATTGGCACCGCTTACGCGATTATAGCCGAGTTAACAACAGCGCGCCAGTCGTTTCTTCTTTTCGCTACGTGGCGCCAATTGGATATTCCAACGGAGTGGAGGTCTTCCTCTTCCTGTGCTTCCCCCGGCGGGTACTGCGTCGAATACTTTCAGAGCTGGAGTGTTCTCATCCATCCGAACAACATGACCTAGCCAGCATGACGCGGGTGTTGAGGCCGATGATATCAATATCATCGGCATGCGCCAGCAGCTGTACACTCTTATAGAGGATGGTACCTTTTCTATTTAGTTCTGCAGCTCGAACTATTTTCTCCAGAAGCAGGTTGAAGAAGTCGCACGATAGGGAGTCGCCTTCTCTGAAACCTCGTTTAGTATCGAACGGCTCGGAGAGGTCCTTCCCGATCCTGACGTAGCTTTTGGTGTTACTCAAAGTCAGTTTACATCGCCGTATTAGTTTTGCGGGGATACCAAATTCAGACATCGCGGCATAAAGGCAGCTGTTTTTCGTGCTGTCGAAAGCAGCTTTGAAATCGACGAAGAGGTGGTGTGTGTCGATTCTTCTTTCACGGGTCTTTTCCAAGATTTGGCGCATGGTGAATATCTGGTCGGTTGTTGATTTTCTAGGTCTGAAGCCTCACTGATAAAGCCCAATCAGTTTGTTGACGGTGGGCTTTAATCTTTCACACAATACGCTCGATAGAACCTTATATGCGATGTTGAGGAGGCTAATCCCACGGTAGTTGACGCAGACCTTACTTGTTTTATATAATGTTCTGCTAACGACCCCAGATTTTATTCTTGCAATTTGTAAGAATATAAGGTTATATCCAAACTTAGCCCTTCCTTACTTGTTTAACTGTCAAATTATTACATAAACAAAAATAGATCCTTTGAGCCGTTTAAATATATATTTCTCTCTTTAAAATATATTGGAACAAGTAAGGAAAGACAAAATTTAAGGGAAAGAGAAAAAAAGGGTTAAACAATTATTCGCTGCTAAACTAAAGAATGTTAAAGTTTTTTTTAGATAAATTACAATTGGACGTAAAGTCTTTAGAATAACAAGAATCATTATGTAACATAAAATAAAACAACATGTTTTTACTTAGCAGCACTATGTGCTTATGTTGGCTTTATTACAAAACTGAAAACTTAATTCTATTGTTGGTTTGCGCGTGTTTCGCTCAACTACCTAATAATTGGGAGAGCGGATGGGTGTTTAGCGCATTCCATTAGGCTAAAAGTGTAATAGGGGTCTCAATTGTAAGCTGACTCCAATTATGCAGACATTGTTGTCAGCGAATTTATGTTGTGTCAACTCCTCCCTCCGAAATTCCAATCGTCCTGATTGTTCTTTAAAAGTATGGTTTGTCGTTAAGACTTTTATGTCTTGCAACTTTCCTTGTCGGCATATGAATCGCCTCCGCGTTTTGAATAGTGATTTTGGTCATTTTCCGTGTCCGGATTTCAAGAGCTATAATTATGATTATAACAAAGACCAAAATCACTCATTTCGGTGAGTTAGCACACTAGACTTGACTAGTAAATTTAGAGAGCTATTTTTCTTTATATTTTTAATATTAAGCTCATGAACTTTAGAGATAGTACTTCCTTCTTCGTACTCGGATCGATAAATTTCCTTGAAAGTTATTTAGTAAAATTAATTCTGCTTTTAGTTCTTCAATGTTTCTCACATGCTCAGTATTTGTAAAAATACAATCATAAGGTCTGTTTTCTATCAAATTTTTAATACAATTTTCGTTTTGTAAATCTTCAATTTGGTCTTGTTTGCATATTTTTACATTATTTATTTGTTTACAATCATTTTCTACTCCATAGTAATTTTCATTACATTTCAAAACAATTTCAAATTTTAATTTCAAAATTGTTCCATTTTTGCTTATTGGTTTTATCAAAATGCATTTACAGATTTCATTCCTTGTTTTTGGTACTTTTATTACATAAATTAGTAGATTTTGTTTCATAGCGATTTGAGTATTTGCAAAGTTTAATGATTCTTCTAAATCAACCGGAATGTTTTCTTCAATAAATATGTCATTTATCTTGTGAGCCTCTTCATTCGATATTATGAAACTGTTTATTATGTTTGCTTTGGTAAGATGTATTGCTCTGTTAATGTTTTCAATTTCTTCTTTTATTATATCAATTTTAAATTTATACTGAAGTATTAGTGAGGTTCGAAATTCATTGCTTTTTGTAGTGTTTTTAATATGCTGTTGCTTAGTTGGGTAATATTTTTAATTATTTCAAAAACGTTTATATTAATTCCTAGCTGTTGATTATTGTTTTCTACGATTTCTTCGAATTTACTATTGATCGCTACAAGGTCATCATGGTCGAGATTTCCCGCAATCCATTTCCATGCTGATCCTATAAAGTTTAATGACCTCTTTTCTCTATATTTTGGTGTTATATTGTTGATAGTAATATTAGTTATTTTAATTTCTTCTGCAATGAATGGGTGCAAGGGATGGGAAGGTGGGATATTTTTTGTGAAGTGGGTATTTATGTCATCTAGAATTATAGAGTATTCGGTAAGGTTGATGAAGTGAAGGATCCTGTAAGTTCCAGACTGCACTTTCCCGATGCCATTTTCGATGGTTTCGGATTGAGAATAATCGAGTACTTCAACCGAAGCATAGCAAAGGATGTGAAGGGTTACGGAAATTAGTGATCTAAAAGAAAATATGATTATATTAGTTTCTTTAACAGCGAAGCACCCAACGAAACAAAAAGACACAATAAAACGAATCACCATAGCGGACGGACACATAGGCGCCAAAAGCAGCAGCAATATCAGCAGCAATAACAACCACAGCAGCATCAGCAGTATCAGCAGCAACAATTAGCAGCAATCATCTTCTCAACGCGGGAAAAACTCAACCACATCAGGTTAGCCATAAATTTATAATTAGATTAAGTATAATCATAATTAGTTTTATACATTATCATACAATTATACACATCCACACATACTCACCCAATTGTTTATTAACCCGTACACATACATATAATATATTTTATATTTATTCAAATATAATCAAATTGAATTGTTACCCGAGTTCTAATAGTTTTTATTTTATTTGGCACACCGGCAAATATATCGTCGATCACCCCGACATTTTGGTCCTTCGAGCCGGATTTTCCGCCTAATAAAATAAACCCACCCAATTAATCATCGTTGGAAAAGGATTTCGGATCATCAGGATTTGTGCACATAAGTACATATTTTCACCCACCCAATCAACCGTATTTTGGATCCTCCGGATTAATATTCACCTACCCAACAACCACCATCTTCAGGATATTCACCCACCCAATCATCCACTTTATCATCAAACCCATACGTGGAAAAATTGTAAGTACCCAAACTCAAATTTATTTAAAATATAATAATATAAATTAGTGCAAATCGGAATAAAAAACGGCAAAGTGAAACAAGAACAAAATTAATATTCTATTCCAAAGTAAATCTTTTGCTTAACCGGTATTAAGCACAAAGTATTTGCAAACTTTGTTATTGCCATATTCCGCTTTGCACTTTACCCGTTCTTATACATACATACATACGCATATAATTTTTGAGAGCCAAGTAGCGTTGCTTTGGCACCCACCCGTACCTACGCGTATATATGTTTATTGCATTACCCGCTCAACTAACAACAAAATAACGTTGACTGCAAGTGCAGTGTGAGCAAGCAAAAAACAGACCCGGTAGGAAAAATTTCATAAGACCCATTAGGAAATTTTTCGTTCTTCGAAATTTCACTCATTATATTTTGCGGTTCAAAATATACACAGCAAACAAGAAAATAAAGTCGTTGCTTATTAACTTATTCAAATTCAAACTTAAATAAAGAAATATTTTTTCAAATTTATTATTTGTTTTATTTCACTTTAATTCGTCGTCGTAAACCCGGTTAAGTGATTTTTTTAATAATAATGGAAGAGTTTAAATTTTGTATTTCCGATTTGTTCGAATACATTGAGGAACATTACGACACCCAACCCGAAGATGAGTCAATTTATACCCTGGAAATAAAAAGGGTTGAACTCAACGCGATATATGACAAGGCAAACAAGTCGTACGATGCCTTTCGTAGAACCCCACAAAAACCCGGTGAAACTATTGATTTTGCAAAAATCAAAGAACAATTTAAAAAAGGTCATCAATTGTATTTGAAATGTTTGGGATCCATCAATCAAGCTATTGATGATCTCAAGACCCCAACCCCAATAATAAAGGAACGAGCTTCAGAGGGATATACATCGCGGGACATAGGACCCTCAATTCACATACCCCCTTGTGATACGGATATATTTTATGGAGATTTCGCTACCTGGCCTTCATTCCGAGATATGTTTACGGCTATATACGTAAATAATCACAAAATCAGCAACGTGGAAAAACTGTTCCATTTGATTCAAAAAACCCGAGGAGAAGCAAGAGCAATTGTTAAAAACGCACCCTTAACAAATGATGGTTTCCTGATGGCATGGAGAGATCTGGTATCCCAATACGAGAACAAACGAGTTCAGGTCAACGCGCAATTGAAAATTTTATTCAATCTACCCCAAGCAACCCAAGAAAGTGGAAGCGCGATTAAACACCTTCAGAGGACCGTCAACAATTGTCTCACAAACCTGCACAACGTGTACATAGACACCAGTAGCTGGGACCCCATCTTAATATTCTTATGCGGTTTGAAACTACCCAAAGCCCTACTTCATCAATTCGAGGACACCCTAGAAGATAACTCGGAAATACCATCCTGGAAAACTTTCGACGCGTTTCTCACTCATCGATATAAATCTTTGGAAGCCGTAGGAAATTTAACTGAACCCGTTCCAGTGACCCAATCCGACAGTGGATCCTATAGAAAAGGAAAAGACAGGAAGTTCAGCACATTTCACGCCAATGTTTCCGGAACTTCGACCCTGGATTTTTCACAAGCTAGTGCACACCCAGTTAGAGGCAACAACCTTTCAAAAAAGCCTCAAGACATTGAAAGTTGTAAGCTTTGTAGAACACAACATTCAATTCGAGAATGCCCAAAGTTTTTACAAATGAATGTTGAGACCCGAATAACCACAATAAAAAATAATGGTTATTGCTTCAATTGCCTTGCATTATCTCACAGTTTCAGAGATTGCAAGAGCAAATATTTTTGTAGAATATGCAGAAAGAAACATAACACACTTCTGCATAGGGATACACCAACCCGTTCCCAATCCCCCCCGCAAGGATCAAGAGCTTCAAACCCACCTCTTGACCCAAACAGCAGTAGTACCTCCCAGACCCTTAATACCAATACCAATCCGCAAGCCTACACAACCCTCTTACAGTCCACTAAAAATAAAACCCAAGACCCTCAAAACTTCAGTGGGAAGCAGATTTTGTTAGGTACTGCTGTAGTCCAAGTTTTATACAAAGGGCAAATATTCACAGCTCGCGCATTAGTCGACTCCGGGTCGGAAGCCACTTTTATTTCAGAGAAATTCCAGAGAAAATTGGACATACCCACATTCAGGAAAAATGCACAAGTGACAGGATTGAACAACACCGTTTCGGCAACACCCTCCAAAATTTGTGAACTCACCCTTCGTTCATCAACAAGAAAGGAGTTTAAGATAACAACACATGCGTTTATCTTAAAAACTTTAACCGATAATTTACCCACTCACTCACTTAATTCGATCATCACTAATACAGATTTCGGTTTTAGTTTAGCTGACCCTCACTTTTATAAACCCAGACCAGTGGACATATTGATCGGAAGTGACCTGTACCCACAAATAATTCTCAGTGGTGTACGGAAAAATGTACTCGGGACCCTTCTAGCCCAAGAAACGGAATTCGGATGGATTTTATCCGGACCCACACCAGAAAAACCCTTATCACCCTCAATAATGTCATTTTTCAATAAGATGACCCCAGACAAGTTGCTCACACAATTTTGGGAAGTTGAAGAAGTTCCAAGGAAGCCTCTACCATCAACTTCAGATATAGTTTGTGAGCAAATTTATAAAAATACGACCCACAGAAACTCAGATGGGCGCTATGTGGTAACATTACCCTTTAAAACCCCGGAAAACATAGAATTGGGCAACTCAAGACACATAGCTCTAGCTCAATTTCTTCGAAATGAAAAATCATTGTCGAGAAAACCCGAAATAAAAGCGGAATACGACAAGGCCATCAACGAGTATTTGGAACTCGGTCATATGACCAAAGTTGAATACGACCCTGCGGATAATACGAAAACGTATTATCTGCCACATCACGCAGTCATCAAACCGGATCGCATAACGACTCAACTGCGAGTGGTATTCAACGCATCATGCCCCACCTCGAACAGGAACAGCCTCAATGATGTACTACATACTGGACCCATTCTGCAAGCAGACCTCGTAATCCTAGTAGTAAAATGGCGAATGTTTCGAATCGTATTCAACGCAGATATTCAAAAAATGTATCGCCAAATACTCGTTGAAAGCAGATACACTCCGTTTCAAAGAATCTTATTTAGGAAATCCCCTAACGACCCTATAGAAGATTTTGAATTACAAACTGTTACGTTTGGTATTAACTGTGCTCCATTTTTAGCTATCCGTACCCTCCTCAAATTAGCGGATGATGTACAAGGAACCCACCCACTGGCAGCAGAGATACTTCGAAACGGAATGTATGTTGATGATGTACTTGCAGGAGCACATGACATACCAACAGCGATATTGGCACGAGATGAACTCACTTCATCTTTAAAGTCCGCAGGATTCGCTCTACGCAAATGGACCTCAAATGACCCAAAAGTTTTATCTGGAATCCCACAAGAACATCTATTGGATACCAACTCACTCAGTTTACCAGAATCCAATAACACAAAAACACTAGGAATCAGATGGAATGCAAAAAAAGATGCTTTCTTTTTTCTCATCAACCCTATTCAGGATAAAACGTCATATACTAAAAGAGAAGTACTATCGATCATAGCAAAATTGTTTGACCCAGCTGGTTGGCTCAGCCCTGTTGTAGTCACAGCAAAAATAATAATGCAACAGATCTGGCTTGATAAATCCGATTGGGATGAATGTCTGAAACCCTTAACCCTCCATCGATGGAAAATATTCATAAAGGACTACGATTCCCTAAATCTCATTGAAATTCCTCGATGGACCCACTTTTCGACATCGGCGATCATCAATTTTCATGGATTCTCTGACGCATCTGAAAAGGCCTACGCAGCAGCCCTATATATCAGTGTTTCTACAAACGCAAATACCTGGACAACCCTTTTGGTATCCAAGACTCGTGTGGCCCCAATAAAAACTATATCATTACCAAGGCTAGAACTTTGCGGAGCAGTTCTTCTGGCGAATCTCGTGGATGCAACACTACCCCAATTAAGTATAACCCAATACCGTACTCACCTTTGGACGGATTCCACAATTGTTCTTTCATGGCTTAGCAAACCCCCATGTACATGGACAACCTTTGTATCCCACCGAATTGCCACAATCGCAGAAAAGGTTGGAACCAAAAATTGGACTCACGTCGAAAGTCAAGACAACCCAGCAGATCTAGCTACTCGCGGAAGCACACCTCTGGAAATGGTTAATAATAACCTCTGGTGGCACGGACCCCAATGGCTAACACTCGACCCAATACACTGGCCAGTTACCAAAAAATCAAGCGATACAACACTGGAACTCCGGCCAATCAAGACCTTCGTGAACACAACACAAGAGGATATCCTGGATAGATTCTCGTCCTTACCCAAAGCCATTCGAGTTGTAGCATATTTGTTACGATTCTGTTCGAATGCGTCACCCAATAAAACACAACAGTCATACACGACGTTGGAAATAACTCCAGAGGAGTTCAACACTACCCGCACGAAGCTAATTATTTTATCCCAAAAGAAGTATTTCCAAGAAGAGTATGAAGCCTTAACCCAGAAAACCAGCATACCCAAAAAAAGTACAATTTTGACACTAAACCCTTTAATCGATCCCAAAGGAATAATGCGAGTTAATGGTCGGTTGAGCAATTCAGCGGCATTATCATACAACGAGCGTTATCCGATTATATTACCCTATAGCAGTCGATTAGCCAAACTACTCACCCAATTTACCCATCTAATAACCCTTCATGGCGGCAACCAGCTAGTCTTACGACTTATGCGTTCGGAATTTTGGATACCGAAGTTGAAAACCCTCATCAAGTCTACCATTCATCAGTGCAAAACTTGCGTTTTGCACAAAAAGCGCAACACTACTCAGATTATGGCAGCACTACCCGCAGAACGTACCACCTTAACCCGTCCATTCGCAGCAACAGGAATCGATTTCGCCGGTCCCTATGACATAAAAAATTATACCGGCAGAGCATGTCTGATCACAAAAGGCTATGTATGCGTATTTGTTTGTTTTGCAACCAAAGCCATACATCTAGAGCCAGTAAGTGATCTCACCACCAACGCATTCATGGCCGCATTCGCACGTTTCTTTTCCAGGCGCGGATGTCCCGCCGATCTCTATTCGGACAATGGTCCGGCGAGAATTCATCATTGAAAACTCAACTAACAACTAGTGAAGCACACCAAAACATCAACTGGCACTTTAATCCTCCAGGAGCTCCACACATGGGTGGACTCTGGGAAGCAGGAGTGAAAAGTTTAAAGAGCCACTTGAAAAAGGTGTCTCAGAACCAGAAATTCACTTTCGAAGAACTAGCAACCCTTTTAACCCGAATCGAAAGTTGCTTGAATTCTCGCCCTTTAAGCCCATTAAGTGAAGACCCAACAAATTTAGAACCTTTAACTCCAGGTCATTTCTTAATAGGTACCCCTTTATTAATCCCAGCAGAACCCAACTTAGAAGATGCACATCTAAGCATCGCACAAAGATGGCAGAAACTGAAGATACTCCATCAATACTTCTGCAAACGATGGAAAGAAGAATATTTGCGACAATGTAGCAGGTTTTAAGTATATGGAAAAATATCAGCATGTAAAGAGTGCCTAGTAAATTTGGCGTTGCTGTCTTTGGTATTAAATGTTTAATTGGGTTTCTCTCGTATTTATTTTCTGTGTTTGCACAGTTTTTCACTACTTTTTCTGTGTCTTTATTTAGTTCTGCCAAGTAGCAGGTTTCGGTAATTTCTTCATAGTTGTTTCTTGCGTTTCTGTGTGCTCTGCAGACAGAGGTTTGCATATACATATTTGCGAATCCTTCTATAAATTTCCTATAATATGAAGCTAAGCCTAGAAATGATCTGAGCTCCTTTAATTTTGTGGGCGTTTTGTATTTGTTAATTGCTTCTATTTTGTTTGGGTCAACTGTAATTCGTCCGTTTAATGTGTCCTAGAAATTCTGTTTGTTGTTGAAAAAAGTTAGATTTTTCTTCTGATATCTTTATATTGGCTTTATGTAGTGTTAGTATAATATTGGTGATGTCCTTCATATGCTGTTCTTCAGTTTCAGAGTATATCAAGACATCATCTATATATACTATACATACATACGCACATTTGCCAATATATTCACGAAGAATGTCATCAACACATCTTTGGAAGATAGAAGGTGGGTTTTTTAAGCCGAATGGGAGTCTAAGAAATTCGTACTTTGCGCCATTTATTGAAAATTCTGTTTTTTCTCTATCTTCGGGTTTGATCCTTATTTGATGGAATCCTGACTCTAAATCTAGTGTTGTAAAGTACCTAGAGTTGCCTAAATTTTGTAGGGTCATGGTGATGTCGGGTATAGGGTATCTGTCAGGTATAGTTATTTTGTTCAATTTTTGGAAATCTATAACCATTCTTTTTTAGGTTTTCCTTCTTCTTGATCTGCATAAGGATAAGGGTACTGTTTAACCCAAACAGGATCATTAGTTTCTGTCCGTATTTCTGCTTGGACAATAGTTGTATATGGTAAATTTTCATTTTAATAATTATTTTTCATTAATTCTTTAATTCTTTCTTAATAGGTTTCGTTAGCTAACGTATAATTTATTTTTTTTCGTTTTACTAACGTTATTCAGTATTCAAATAGATTTATTGCTGCTTTTATTTTCCTTAGTGCATTTTCTCCTAATATAAAATTGAAATCTTTTAATTTATCAATTTCTAAAAAATCAAGGTCAAATCCTAGTAAATTAATTTGTCTTTTATATTTAACAATGCCACTACCATGCAAGGTGTTCGTTTATACTTTTTTATTTAAAGGTATTCTTTTCGCATAAGGATAATCTTGTTTACCTATTTACTTATAGCACCACAGTCTATTAATATATACACGGGTTTACCATTTGGTACAGTTCTTTGCAGAGTTGGTAAGCCGTGTCGTCTTTTAAGAATTTTTTTCTTGAGTATACTCACTTTGCGCTTCATTATAAAGGGATTGTGGGTCTTCTTCTTTCTCGTTGTTGTTTATTTGATTAACACGCTGGGCTTTGTGTTGATGTCTCCCGCTGTTTTCGTATCTCTTTGATGAGTTATGATGTGACCGTTGCTGATTCATCTGGTTGACTAGTAGTTCCGATATGTGCGTGGTATGTTGTGAGATGTAGGGTTGTTGTTGTTTTTGCCACGTTTATAGCTTGAAATTTTTTGAGACTTCTACATCCATGGGCTCGACTCGTTGTTGACTGTTTCTGTATGTGTTTTGTTGATTAAAGTTGTATTGTGGCTGATGACTCTTTCTCGGTATGTATTCAAGATGTTGGTGGCTCGTATCGTGCTGCACTGTTCTAGCGATACTGTATGCTTCCATCAAGGTAGTGCATCCACGGGAGTAAAGTGCATTTTTTATTGCTGGACTTCTCAATCCTTTTATAAATGTTCGGATAGCTTTCAGTTGCGTTTCATGACTCAAAGCTTGCATTACGAACTCGTTCTTGTGCGTAATTTCGAGTTTGGATAGGACAAAGTTAAGGGCTTGGTTGAGGTTGTAGTGATATATGCACATGTAGCGGGAAATCGCATTGTTGAATCTTCATCATATCCTCTTCCATGACGTATATGGGTCGTTTGTCACGGAAGTTTTGTTTCGTGTTGTGGATGATTAATATTTGGGCACCTTGTCCAGAAATTTTACCTCTCACCATAATGAGTGTTTGTGCGTATATGTTTTGACCCTGGAACTGTTTGATGCTTTCCATTAGCGTCATCGCCATCTTTCTTCAGTTCCTATATTTATTGTAGTCACCGGTAAACATAGTTAGATATTCGAAAATGTTCAAATCACCTTCATCTGGATGTGTATATCTACACAGATGCTCCTGGCTTGGTGGTTCAGGAATGGGATTGTTAATCTGTAAAGCGGCAATTTTTTGCTGAAGATCTAGCACTATTGTTTTTAGAGCATTTATTTCTTTAGCTGCATTTATTTCTTACTTTCCGTCATTTTTATTCGCTTTTCTCTCTCCCTTTTATTTGATTTCTTTCAGAAGAATTTAATTTACTCCTCTATGAGGATTATTGTTTTTAAGGATTATATATATCTATACATTCTGTCAAGAAAGACAGGTAAATTTTTTTCTGGGTTGGGTTTTCTGGAACCTCTTCAACTGTAAGGATTTTTATTCGAATCCTTCTATTGTTGGTTCCTTCCCCGGGCGCCAATTATAATTTGCATTTAAATAAGTTACACAAAAAATTTTTTGGCTCCAGTAGAGAGCGTTTTTTATTATAAGCTATCCGCGACTTAACATTCTAACGACTAAGTAAAGAACACAACGTATGTAAGTTGTGACTTCTATTTATAGTGGAATTTGGCTGTAGTGATCTGTATTTGCAGTTTTGCAGTTCCTTCAATTAAAAAAATATTGAGTTGTACAACTCGCTTGTATGACCTAACTGCGATGGAAAAGTACTGCGTTGTACAACTCGGTTGTGTGTCTTTACTAGTGCGACGACTATTTGTTTGATGACAGGAGATATCTCGCCTTGCCCTCGTTCACTACCAGACCCTTTTGCTTTGCTTCGTTATACATTCTGGAGAAAGCAGAACTAATGGCGCGGTTGTTGAGGCCAATGATATCAATATCATCGGCGGACGACAGAGCTGTACACTCTTATAGAAGATTGTACCTACTCGATAAAGTTCTGTCGTATGAAAGGGATTCGGCTTGTCTGAAAACTGATTTGGTACCGAACGGGTCGGGGAGGTCCTTCCCGATCCTAACGTCACTTTTGGTATTGCTCAAAGTCACTTTACACAATCGTATTAGTTTCGCAGGAATACTAAATTTAAACATCGTTGCATTAAGGCAGCTCCTTTTTGTGCTGTCAAAAACAGCTTTGAAATCCAAGAAGAGGTGGTGTGTGTCGATCCTCTTTTCAGGGGTCTTTTTCAAGATTTGTCGCATGGTGAATACCTGGTCGGATGTTGATTTTCCAGGTCTAAAGTCACACTAATAAGTTCCAATCAGTTTGTTGACGGTGGGCTTTAATCTTTCACACAATACGATCGATAGAACCTTACATGCGATGTTTAGGAGAATTATCCCACGGAAGATGGGATTGTGGGGTATCCCTTGTTGTGAATTGGACAGAACACACTTAAATTCTAATGGTCGGGCAAGCTTTCGTTTGAACATATTGTACTAACTCCCTCAACAGCCGGTTCTACGCACCGAAATTCACCAGCATTTTATCCGGCCAAGTGCTGTTTTTTCGGTGATCTAACCCCGTTTGTATTGGTAAGTGTTAATCTTTGTTTGTCGTCATTGGAGCAATGCCTTGCTGATGGGTTGCTCCGTATCCTCCTGACTCGTGCTGGCATTGAGTCCAACCCGGGCCCGGAGGAATTTTTCTGCTGCGTTTGCGCTAAAAGGCTCCATCCAAACTCCACCTCGGTCAGGTGTACTACATGCAATGGATGGAGCCATCTTAAGACCCGCTCAGGCCTTAAGACTCATAGGGAGTGGACCACGAGTTACGTGGCCCCATGTTGCCACCGCAATACTGCGTCACTAGACTCTACGGCTGTGCAATCTGCACATAGTTCTCGCACTGCGCCGCTACTCACCTCGAGTGGCCAACAGAAGACCTCCACGGTTCCCAGGAGCTCAAGCAGGCAACATAGCTTCCACTCTGACTAGTCTCTCCCCAACCTTCATCCCGCTTCAATCATAGTGCGAGAACCAATCAGCAACTTTTGGTTCCTCGCAGAGTTTCTTCTGTGTGTCAGACCGTCATACGTCGGAACGTCACATCAGTTAAGTGCAATTCTTGCACTGGCTGGTGTCACTTCCCGGCATGTTCCGGCCTGCGCACCACGCGTGAGTGGAGTGTGTCGTACGTTGCCCCATGCTGTAGGAGTCTGCCCCCGCAACACCAATCAACACCACAGTGCGACAACCGCATCTGCGGATTCCACAACTGCAAAAAACACCACCTACACGCCACTCCCTTACCCCCAGGATGACCCACGAACACCCGTGGCAAAACCGCATTCAACTGCAACGGACTCCAGAGCAAGATCTAGGAGATAGTTGCAGTTATGAACCGGGAACACGTATCGATAACTGCGGTCCAAGAAATACAGGCAAACAGCCGCTCATATCTTTTGAGTTGTGCCAGTTTCAATGTTATACGAAAGGATCGCGAGCGAGATTATGGTGATGCCCTAGCCTTCATATTGCACAACACTGAGCAGTATCGTCTAATCGATGAAGACATTCACCGCAGGAATACTACCCTAGAATGTCAGGGTATAGCTATCCGGCCAGGCGATGTCGAACGCGAAAGATTTAATATATACAACCCCCCAGCTACATGATGCCCTACAGAATATAGGTGCGCTACTTCGTGGTGAAAACCGTCTGGTACTAGTCGACTTTAACGCGCACCACGATCTTTGGAATTCCTGCCTGTCAAACGATCGTAGGGGGATGGAACTGGCGGAACAGATTGACGATTCGACGTTCTTCATAGCAAATGACGAAGCTCCTCCCAGAGTTATGGGCACCTATAATAGCTCGCCCAATATTAGCATTGCTCTGCTCTGAAAGTATTCGACTCAGTACCCGCCGGGGGAAGCAGAGGAAGAGGAAGACCTCCACTCCGTTGGAAGGACCAAGTGGAGAAGGACCTGGCTTCGCTTGGAATATCCAATTGGCGCCACGTAGCGAAAAGAAGAAACGACTGGCTGTTGTTAACTCGGCTATAATCGCGTAAGCGGTTTCTACGCCAATTTAGAAGAAGAAGAAGTGGTGGTCTGATAAATAGCATAACCTGGCGACCTGTGCTAACTCTTGCATCAGACCATCTGCCCATAATTATCTCGATCGAGAAACCTTCCGATTTTGTTTCTGTGGACAACCGCACCTTCGTTAACTTTTACAAAGCTAACTGGGTCGGCTTCACAGAATTTACTGAAAGCACCTTCATCGCTCTACCCATTCCTACGGACATATCCGTTGGCGAACGTTGATTCCGTAAGTTGATCGCAGCAGCTACTGCTTGCTTCACCCAGGCTAGAAGAATAGCGGAAATCCGCCCCAATTTCCCAGCCGAAGCAGCCGTTTTAGCTAATGAACGTGATACCTTACACCATGCCGATCCCGGGGATCCTCGAATAAGGAATTTCACATTGGAGATTCGGCGATTAGTAACATAAGCGGACGAAATGGATAGAGCACCTGAATTACTGCAACCTCTCCACCGGTGTGAGCAAGCTTTAGGCTACTATCAAAGCTTTGTCTAACCCGAAGAGACATGACGACGAGTTGAAGTTCAATTCAATTGTCATGCCTCTTCAGACCCGAAGAAGTGCGCGAGCTATTTTAGCCAGCAATTTACACTACACTCTTCGGTAGACAAAATCAAGCGATGTGTTAACCGACGGCTGAGCAAAATGCCAAACGATTGCGCGCCACTTACTTTCACTGATGAAGAGGTTCAGAACAGAGAGCTGCAACGAGTATGATAAAATCAAAACAAACAGTCGATCCAAAAACACAATAAAATCAATTCAGTTCAGCATAGACAACATTGTTAATCAATTCGAGTAGCCGCCAGCGTCAACTGATCTGATGCAACACGAACAATATGTTCTTCGGCAATCACGATCGTGTAAGCGGTATGGCTGGCTTCGGTTGCAATCGTATCATGTCAGTTCATAGCGTTGCGACGATTATTTGAATTGAAATGAAGCTTTGGGTAAACTATAAGTAAATCTTCGAGTAAATCTATGGGTAAATCTATGAGTACAGCAAACCACAACAATTTTCTGCTGGACTAATTTGAATCATGTGTGGCAAAATATGTATCAGCTTTGAAAATGTGCGCATGCGTAAACAATGGAAATTGCATCGAATACGTACATACATACATACATTTGTTGTATATATGTACTCGATGGAATTTCCATTATATATATAACATATATATATCATACATACATGTGTATACAAACATATATATTTGAAATAGAACAGAAGTGCACTAGAGTAAATCAGTGTTTAGGGGATGATATACAATCATTTCGATCATTTCAATCATTGAAGCCTGAGTTTGCACCACTTCGTGTATTTTCTGCTGATACGAACGTTCATAAACAAATCAGGTATAGGCTGATCGCTAGTGATACAAAGTTGTTCTCTATCGCTGATTTGAAGAAGAACAGTTCGCTTCGTGTACATGAACTGAATTGACAGAATCAGACAGAGTAACAGATCAGTACTTAAGTATAAAGAAAAATTTATTACTCGTTGCTGTTCTCTGGTTCAGAATGCCAACAAATCGAAATCTTCTAAATCCATTGGCCCTGATGCAATCAACATGCTTATACTAAAGCATCTAGGCTCGATGGGAGTAAGCTATATCACCTGTCGTTGACCACTCTTCAAATACCCGATTTGTGCAAAGTCGGAAGAGTGGTCTCACTAGTGAAACCTGGGAAACCCGCCAACAAAAGATAGTCCTATCGTCTGATAAATTTCCTTTCCCCGTTAGTGAAGACACTTGAGGCCTTGCTACTTTCGACCTTCACTCACCATCTGAGCCTAGGCAACCACCAGTATGGAAAAGTCCGAAAAGTACACAGCACCACCAAGATCTAAGGTGTAACTTTTGATAGTCTATTCTCCTTCATTCCTCATGCGACCGCGATTACCGCCAAGGTACAGAGCCGCAACAAAATCCTCAAGTCGCAAGCCGGCAGTACATGGGGAAAAGACAAAAAAACGTTAACATACAAGGCAATCGGCTCGCCAGTCCTCAATTACGCCGCACCAATATGGCCGCCGGGATGCAGTTGTACGCAGACGCATACATACAACATATATCCTGCATGCAATGAGTCTCCGCATGACACTGGCCACCTCTTTGCATGCCCTGCCAACCACACTCATCTAACACACCTTTCCCTTTGGTCCGAACCCGTCGAAACAGCACGTTTCCTGGGCCTCCCGCTAGATGACATCGACGGCAACCTGAATAACCCTTGCTTTCCTAACGGGGATTAATAACCGTTATAACAACAACAACAACAGCAGCATAATCTACAAATAACCTGATGCTTGACAAACTCAAACAAGACGGTAAAGAACTGATAAGGAGGTTCTTCACCGTCTTGTTTGACTCCTCGACTAGCAATCTATCAGCCCCCACCGCTTTGCTCTTCTTCAGGCAGGTAATTGCTATTCGAACTTTTTCAGGGTCGCGCAATGGAACGACTGCTCCATCGTCGTCGATTGGGAAGTCGGGTTCGCCTTCTCCTGGTATTATGCTTTCACTTCCATTGAGTAGGCCGGAAAAGTTTCCCTCCATAATTTTAGTACGCTCTGGGCATCAGTTACTAGATCAGCTCTGGAAGCTCTACAAGAGAATTCTCCGCTCTTGAAACCTTCTATGAGTCGCCTCATTTTTTTGTAGAATTTCCGTGCATTACCCTTGTTGGCCAGCTTGTCAGTTGCTTCATACCCACACATTGAGGGCTCTCTCTTATTTTATTTGCTAATGCGTCTCGCTTCCCTCTACAACTCTCCATCCCGCACGTATTGTGGTCGATTGTAACATTACGAAGAAGGCAGTCTGTTTTCTCCGCACTACGCAATGGCACTTCTTATCTTATCAGTTGTTCTTTTGCCCTTTCCGAAAACCAATGGTTTCGTTTGTAGCGGTACGTAAGGAGCTTGAAATGCCGTCTCACCGTTCCCTTATACCGAATTGCTGATGAGTTCTTGCAGCTCCAAACCTTCTATGTATTTGCTGAAGTGCATTTTTTGCAGCGCAGAAACGGGTGCGTATTTGCAATAAGATCGTCTTCCGTCTATAACAAGACCATCGATCTAGTTAGTGGCTTTTCGATCCGGAAACGGCCAGGAACATTGTTGAATTTTCTTATGCTGGAATCTAGTACTATAGATAACCATATTACGCCTCGGCAAAGTCGATCAGCCTCAACCCATTTGGGGATGTTTTATCGTGGAGGCTGAATTTATCAATTACAATACTTAGTACATTATTGTGAAAAAGATACCTTCTTTGCCCACCCTGGCGTTAAGGTCGCCATGCACGTTTTTGACATCTTGTTGAAGAACTTCGCTTTGGTAGTGTGAATGATAGTACTCGGCGACGGAGTCTCTCTCCCATCACGAATCCCACACCAAACTTGCGCACCCTTATATGGCCACTGCAGTAAATGCGACAAGGACCTATTCGTCTCTTTCCTTGTCCCGTCCTGTCAGCCTTTATTTGCACGAGGACATCAACCAGCTGAGCAGCGGCACTTTCCCATTTAAGGGACCGGACATTCCAGGTGCATGTCCTTCAATCGTGCTTAGTGCGTTTGCCATGGTCGTCATCAAAAGGGGGGCTTCTCTCCCGAGGCTGTTGGTTGCTTTTCATTGGGGGTGTGTTTTAAGAGGCGGGTCCCAAACTCAGCTCACAACCCTGAAGTAGATGTTTCGCCTTCTCACTTTAGCTCACCTTTAAATGGATGTTCTTTAATTACCCAGAGGATACTTGGTCTAAGACCAGAAGTCCTGAGCTGCTTGAGCCATATGTAAAAAATCGTTTCTGGCCACTCCCAAATGAATAGCAATCAGAAAATTTTCCTTAATTGCGTAAACTTCTACACATGACAATTTGCATAAAATTGCAAGGTTATGAAATCAGTAATTTGGGTTGCACGTGGTATAATACTCATCGACTGATTACTAAGCACTGTGTATTTCGTTGCAGTTCTATTCTCCTATTATTAGAAAATTAGATAATGTTATTGTAGGATATCCATACGAGATAGACATATACCATCGCGGAGTTTTCTTTTCAATGTGTACAATACTTAGTACATTATTTTGATGAACCTCGTAGAAGCCTGCGCTTGCAACGAAAATGGAAAGAATTTAATTATTTACGACATCACATTAGAAACCTTAAAACTAACAGTATTTCTCCACCATTATAATAGATGTTATTATGTGTAAAAACCTTCCTCTTCAATCAATTTTAAAGATTTAAACATACAAAGGGTCATAGGGACAGAAAAATCGACTTTCTTTTATACTACAAGTATGTATTGATACTCGTATACTAATTAACTATTTATTTCCTAAAGTTTTTTGGATTGCAACCAAAATAATTAAATTAATTGAAATTCTGTCATTACAACAACAAAAACAACAATACATTGAAATACCGAAGTTGCCGGAAAGCCAGGTAGGTGAATCTTTGTATTAATTTATATAGAAAGTGGAGGATTTAAAATTATTGTTTGTTTGTGTCTTTTGCTATATGAAATTTTATTTCATAAGATTTAGTGTAAGTGAAAAATGTGTGTGTTTAAATGAGTTAAGCATTCACCCACTCTAACCGGCAAAACTGGCGCACCCTAATAAGATAGCTTAATTCACCACAGCTGATGACATTACAACATAAAACCATTATAACACACCACACTCGTACGTAACCCAACTCACCAAACATGTACACCAACCCAACCAACAAAAGGAATGAACAAAGGGACAGCTGACACAATTCGTCTGCACAATTCGCAATCACCTTTCGCTCCGAAATATATAGTTCCTGCGTCCTACAGTCAAGTCAACATTAACGTAATACGACTAGCCTGCGTGATAGAATTTTTTGGGCACTTAAATCAATTGTAACATCGGCATCTGTATCCTTCCTAATGTTCGGTTTATTTTGTAAAGTAATAAACATTGGAGAGGTCATGTGTATAAGTTCACGCAAGTAAGGAAAGTTCTTTGACCGCCATTCATTTGGGAGTGGCCAGAAACGATTCTTTTACATATGGCTCAAGCAGTTCACGACATCCGGTCTTTGACCATTAAGGGTAGCTTAAGAACATCCATTTGAAGGCGAGCTAAAGTAAGAGGGCGAAACATCCCCTACATAGGGTTGTGCGCTGGGTTTGGGACCCACCACGTAAAAACACCCCCAATGAAAGGAAACAACAAGCCTGGGATGAGTGACCCCACTTTTGATGACGACCATGGCAAACGAAATAAGGACTACGAATTGAGGGCATGCTCCTGGAATGTCCGGTCTCTTAATTGGGAAGGTGCCGCTGCCCAGCTTGTTGATGTCCCCGTTAGAGTGAAGGCTGACATCACCGCCCTCCAAGAAATGCGATGGACGAGACAAGGACTGAGACGAGTAGGTCCTTGTGGCATTTTCTACAGTGGCCATATAAAGGAGCGCAAGTTTGGTGTGGGATTCGTGGTGGGAGAGAGACTCCGTCGCCGAGTACTATCATTCACTCCGGAGAATGAACGTCTAGCCACAATCCGCATCAAAGCGATGTTCTTCAACATATCGCTGATTTGCGCCCACGCCCCGACGGAAGAGAAGGACGATGTGACCAAAGATGCCTTTTACGAGCGCTTGGAGCACACTTATGAGCGCTGCCCCGCCACGATTTCAAAACTGTGCTTGGCGACTTTAACGCCAGGGTGGGAAAAGAAAGTATCTATGGCACGACGGTCGGTAAATTCAGCCTCCACGACGAAACATCCCCCAATGCGTTGAGGCTGATCGGCCTCGCCGGGCCCCGAAATATGGTTATCTGTAGTACTAGATTCCAGCATAAAAATATTCATCAAGCTACCTGCCTGTCTCCGGATCGAAAAGCCACCAACCAGATTGATCATGTGGGGATAGACGGAAGACATGTCTCTAGTGTTCTAGACGTGCGTACGCTTTAAGGTCCTAACATCGACTCGGACCACTATCGTGTTGCAGCCAAGACTCGCACCCGCCTCTGTGCAGCAAAAAACTCACGCCAACAAACACAAGCAAGGTTCGACGTCGAGAAACTGCAATCACAACAGATAGCCGAACGATTTTCTACTCGGGTTGCACTCCTGCTCTCTGAGAGCACTCGTCAACAACTCGGTATAAGGGAACTGTGGGACGGCATTTCAAACTCCTTACGTACAGCTGCAACCGAAACCATTGGTTTTCGGAAAATGTAAAAGAACAGCTGGTACGACGGGGAGTGCCGTGTCGCAGCGGAGAGAAGATAGACTGCCTACCTCGCAACACCAGAACACGTGCGAGATGGGATAGATACCGAGAGTTGAAGAGGGAAACGAAACGAATTTACGGACAGAAAAAGAAAAAGGCTGAAATGCGTGAGTATGAAGCTGGCCGACAGGTTTAATGCTCGAAAATTCTACAAAAAAATGCGGCGGCTTACAGATTTTTCTGTAATAGACCCGTGAAAGGAGAATCGACACACACCACTTCTTCGTCGATGTCAAAGCTGCTTTCGACAGCACGTAAAAGAGCTGCCTCTATGCCACGTTGTCTGAATTTGGTATCCCCGCAAAACTAATACGGCTGTGTATACTGACGTTGAGCAACCCCAAAAGCTCCGTCAGAATCGGGAAGGACCTCCCCGAAGTGTTCGATACCAAACGGGGTTTCAGACAAGGCGACTCCCTATCGTGCGAATTCTTCAACCTGCTTCTGGAGAAAATAATTCGAGCTGCAGAACTTAATCGAGCAGTTACAATCTTTTGTAAGAGTGTACAGCTGCTGGCGTATGCCGATGATATTGATATCATCGGCCTCAAAACCCGCTCCGTTAGTTCTGCTTTCTCCAGACTGGACAAGGAAGCAAAGCAAATGAGCCAGGCAAAGAACGAGGGCAAGACGAAATATCTCCTGTCATCAAGCAAACAGTCGTCGCAATCGCGACTTGGAACTCACGTCACTGTTGACAGTCATATGGTTGAAGTTGTAGATAATTTCGTATGTCTGGGAACCAGTGTAAACACCACCAACAATGTCAGCCTGGAAATCCAACGCAGAATAACTCTTGCCGACAGGTGCTACTTCAGACTGAGCAAAAGCTAAACTCTATAAGTCACTCATAATTCCCGGCCTGCTATAAGGTGCAGAGGCTTGGACGATGACAACAAATGATGAGTTAACGTTTCGAGCTTTCGAAAGAAATTAGATCGATCTGGTTGTTAGTTTTTCGATCCGGAGACTGCCAGGTAGCTTGATGAATCATTTTATGCTGGAATCTAGTACTACAGATAACCATATATCGGGCCCGACGAAGTCGATCAGCCTCAACGCATTGGGGGATGTTTCGTCGTGGAGGCTGAATTTACCGACCGTCGTGCCATAGATACTTTCTTTTCCCACCCTGGCATTAAAATCGCCAAGCACGATTTTGACATCGTGGCGGGAGCAGCCCTCATAAGTGCCTCCAAATACTCATAAAAGGCATCTTTGGTCACATCGTCCTTCTCTTCCGTCAGGGCGTGGGCGCAAATCAGCGATATGTTGAAGAACCTCGCTTTGATGCGGATTGTGGCTGACGTTCATTCACCGGGTGAATGATAGAACTCGGCGACGGAGTTTCTCTCCCACCACGAATCCCACACCAAACTTGCGCTGTATATATATGGCCACTGTAGTAAATGCCACAAGGACCTACTCGTCTCTGTCCTTGTCCCGTTCATCGCATTTCTTGTACGGCGGTGATGTCAGCCTTCACTTTTACGAGGACATCAACCAGCTGAGCAGCGGCACCTTCCCAATTAAGGGACCGAACATTCCAGGTGCATGACCTTAAATCGTAGTCCTTATTCGTTTGCCATGGTCGTCATCAAAAGGGGGGTCTCTCATCCGAGGCTGGTTGTTACTATTCATTGGGGGT
>NW_026089622.1:25547598-25620601 GCF_024586455.1 Bactrocera neohumeralis
AACTCGTCTAAATACGAATTAGAGGACAATGCAATAAACACCCAACAGCGCCAACATAACAGCGATTTACCCAACAAAACGAAAAAACACAATAAAACGAATCACCAGAGTGGACGGACACATACAGGCGCCAAAATAATAGCAGCAACATCAGCAGCAACATTAGCAGCAACAACAACCACAGCAGCATCAGCAATATTAGCAGCGACAACAACAACAGCAGCAGAATCATTTTATCAACGCGGGAAAAACTCAACCATATCAGGTCACCCATAAATTTATAATTAGATTAAGTATAATCGTAATTAGATTTATACACTATCATACAATTATACACATCCACACATAATCACCCAATTGTACTTATTAACTCGTACATATACTTATATTATATTTATTCGAATATACAAACTTGAATTGTTACCCGATTTCTAATAGTTTTTATTTTATTTGGCACACCGGCAAATATATCGTCGATCACCCCGACATTCTCTGATCGCCATTCACTTGGGAGTGGCTAGAAACGATTCTTTTACACATGGCTCAAGCAGCTCACAACTTCCGGTCTTTGACCAAGTATCCTCTGGGTAGCCTAAGTACATCCGTTCGAAGGCGAGCTAAAGTGAGAAGGCGAAACATCCCTTCCGCAATGATGTGCGCTGGGTTTGGGACCCGCCATGTAAAAACGCACCCCCAATGAAAAGGAACAACAAGTCTCGGATGAGAGACCCCCCTTTTGATGACGACCACGACAAACGAAATAAGGACTACGATATAAGGGCAAGCACCTGGAATTTCCGGACCCTTAATTGGGAAGGTGCCGCTGCCCAGCTGGTTGATGTTCTCGCGAAAATAAAGGCTGACATCACCGCCGTCCAAGAAATGCGATGGACGGGACAAGGACAGAGACGAGTAGGTCCTTGTGACATTTACTAAGGTGGCCATATCAAGGAGCGCAAGTTTGGTGTTGGATTCGTGGTGGGAGAGAGACTCCATCGCCGAGTACTATCATTCACTCCGGTGAATGAACGTCTAGCCACAATCCGCATCAAAGCGATGTTCTTCAACATATCGCTGATTTGCGCCCACACCCCGACGGAAGAAGAGGACGATGTGACCAAAAGTGCCTTCTATGAGCGCTTGGAGCGCACTTATAAGAGCTGCCCCGCCACGATGTCGAAATCGTGCTTGGCGACTTTAATGCCAGGGTGGGCAAAGAAGGTATATTTGGCACTACGGTCGGTAAATTCAGCCTCCACGAGGAAACATCCCCGAATGGGTTGAGGCTGATCGACTTCGTCGGAGCCCGAAATATGGTTATCTGTGGTACTAGATTCCAGCACAAGAAGATACATCAAGCTACCCGGATGTCACCGGATCGAAAAGCCACCAACCAGATCTATCATGTTGTGGTAGACGGAAGACACGTCTCCAGTGGTTTAGATGTGCACACGCTCCGAGTTCCAAACATCGACTCGAAACACTATCTTGTTGCGGCCAAAATTTGCACCCGCTTCTGTGCAGCAAAAAACGCACGTCAACAAACACAAGGAAGGTTCAACGTCGAGAAGCTGCAATCACAATTTACTACTCGGCTTGCACCCCTGCTCTCTGAAAGCACTCGTCAACAACTCGCTATAAGGGAACTGTGGGACGGCATTTCAAACTGCTTACGTACAGCTGCAACCGAAACCATTGGTTTTCGGAAACTGCAAAGGAACAGATGGTACGACGAGGAGTGCCGTGTCGCAGCGGAGAGAAAACAGGCTGCCTACCTCGCAACGTTGCGATCGACCACAACACGTGCGGGATGGGATAAATACCGAGAGTTGAAGAGGGAAGCGAGACGCATTTGCAGACAGAAAAAGAAAAAGGCCGAAATGTGTGAGTACGAAAAGCTTGATAAGCTGGCCGACAGGGGTAATGCTCGAAAATTCTACGAACAAATGCGGCGGTTTACAGAAGGTTTCAAAACCGGAGCATACTCTTGTAGAACTCCCAAAGGTTATCTAGACATCGATGCCCAGAGCATACTTAAATTATGGAGGAAACACTTCTCCAGCCTGCTGAATGCAGAGAACGCACAAAGTCAAGAGAAGGCGAACCCGATTCCTAAATCGACGACGATGGAGCAGACGTTCCATTACCCGACTATGAAGAAGTTCGAATAGCAATTGCCCGCCTGAAAAACAACAAAGCGGCAGGGGCCGACGGATTACCGGCCGAGCTATTCAAACACGGCGACGAAGAACTGATAAGGTGCATGCATCAACTTCTTTGTAAAAATGGTAGGACGAAAGCATGCCCAACGATTGGAATTTAAGTGTGCTATGCCCAATCCATAAAAAAGGAGACCGCACAATCTGCGCCAACTACCGTGGGATTAGCCTCCTCAACATCGCAAATAAGGTTCTATCGAGCGTATTGTGTAAAAGATTAAAGCCCACCGTTAACAAACTTTTTGGACCTTATTAGTGTGGCTTTAGACCTGGCGAATCAACAACCGACCAGTTATTCACCATGCGCCAAATCTTGGAAAAGACCCGTGAAAGAAGAATCGACACACACCACCTCTTCGTCGATTTCAAAGCTGCTTTCGACAGCACGAAAAGGCGCTGCCTTTATGTCGCGATGTCTGAATTTGGTATCCCCGCAAAACTAATACGGCTGTGGAAACTGACGTTGAGTAACACCGGGATCGGGAAGGACCTCTCCGAGCCGTTCGATACCAAACGAGGTTTCAGACAAGGCGATTCCCTATCTTGCGACTTTTCAACCTGCTTCTGGAGAAAATAATTCGAGCTGCAGAACTAAATAGAGAAGGTACCATCTTCTATAAGAGTGTACAGCTGCTAAAGTATGCCGATGATATTGATATCATCGGACTCAACACCCGCGACGTTAGTTCTGCTTTCTCCAGGCTAGACAAGGAAGCACAGAAAAGGGGTCTGGCAGTGAACGAGGGCAACACGAAATATCTCCTGTCATCAAACAAACAGTCGTCGCACTCGCGACTTAGCTCTCAAGTCACTGTTGACAGTCATAACTTTGAAGTTGTAGATAATTTCGTCCATTTAGGAACCAGTATTAACACCGCCAACAATGTCAGCCTGGAAATCCAACGCAGGATTGCTCTTGCCAACAGGTGCTACTTCGGACTGAGTGGGCAATTGAAAAGTAAAGTCCTCTCTCGACGAACAAAAGCCAAGCTCTATAAGTCGATCATAATTTCCGTCCTGCTATATGGTGCAGAAGCTTGGACGATGACAGCAACCGATGAGTCGACGTTACGAGTTTTCGAGAGGAAGGTTCTGCGAAAGATTTACCGTACTTTGCGCATTGGCCACGGCGAATATCGCATTCGATGGAACGATGAGCTGTACGAGATATACGACGACATTGACATAGTTCAGCGAATTAAAAGACAGCGGTTGTACGGATGGACGAACACACTCCAGCTCTGAAAGTATTCGACGCAGTACCCGCCGGGGGAAGCAGAGGAAGAAGAAGACCTCCACTCCGCTGGAAGGACCAAGTGGAGAAGGACCTGGCTTCGCTTGGAATATCCAATTTGCGCCACGTAGCCAAAAGAAGAAACGTCTGGCGCGCTGTTGTTAACTCGGCTATAATCGCGTAAGCGGTGTCTACGCCAATTAAGAAGAAGAAGAATTTCTGATGTTGTTGAATGGAACCGTTCTATTTATAGGGTGGGGCAGTGAATATTTTCATATTGAATTCATTTTCTAACATGAATTTTATTGTTTGAGAATTAAATGTCTTTTCGTTATCGAAAACTGGAGCCTTCGGAACTCCAAAGTAAAATATTATTTCTTTTAAGGGTTTTTTTATACTGTCTATACTTTTCCCGTCTACTTTCTTTATAATGGCTAATTTGGAAAA
Source organism: Bactrocera neohumeralis (assembly GCF_024586455.1). Taxonomy (NCBI): domain Eukaryota; kingdom Metazoa; phylum Arthropoda; class Insecta; order Diptera; family Tephritidae; genus Bactrocera; species Bactrocera neohumeralis. The sequence goes on from NW_026089622.1 coordinate 25,551,499, forward strand.
CTTGTCAATAGAAGTCAGTACTATATGTTTGTCTATTGAGGAAATGTCTATTATATGTGAATAGTATGGCCTGGGTATTCTGGTAAGGGTGTAGCTCCTAATTTTGCATAGTTTGGGAGACGATCATATTTATTTTCTTTACAAACTTTGCATAATTTTGTGATTTTTTTGATTTTTTTCGACATAGCGGGGAAATAATATTTTTCTAAAATCTGTAGCTTATTTTCTTTTTCATTTCTGTGAGCACGATTATGTTCCTCTATTACTATTTTATCTTGGGCCTCGGTATTAGACAGTGGCGTAGCTAGGGGGGCAAGATATAGGGCGAAAATGGGTTTTTTCTATGGCTTTTAATAAGATGTCTTGTAAATTTACTATCAATTTCCTCAAAAACCGTATTGTGAGAATTTTGGAACTTCAGATTTTGCGTGGCTTCTAGTTCCTAAATTTTATATACATACTTAATATAGAAGGTTGTAAAAATTTACTTTTGTTCGAACCACCTCATGAAACTTGTAGGTAGGTAGATAAAGGAGGGCGGCAGAACATCCTTGGCCCCGGGCGCCCGAAATTGTAGCTACGCCACTGGTATTAGAAATATCTTCGACTACTATTTGTGTGAAACGAATTTTGTAATTTGCGAAATGGAGAGAGTAGATTGATTAGATCTTTAGCATAATGGGCTCTTTTGTTTTTATACCATTGATTACCGATGAATTTAGATATTTATTTAAAAGCGATTTTAGCGATTCTTCATTGTAGGTTGTTTCAGTTATTAGGTGCCTATGGTACGTAGGGAAAACTATTTCGAATTTGTATGAATTTTTGGAATCTTCTGATATGAAAATTTGGTTTTTGAAGACGTTAATGGGTATTCCTACTGAAGAAATAAAATTTTCGGAAGAGCTGTCACTACTGTGGACAGTCATTGAATTTAAATTAGCGATTGGTGGTCGTGAGAGTAGGTCTGCGACGATGTTTGAGCTGCCTGGTTTATAATGATTTCGTGATTATATTCTTCCAATTGTGCCTTCCATCTTTTCATTTTTGCATTTGTATTTTTTTTGCTGAGAGCGAAGGACAATGGTTGGTGATCAGTGTAAATCTTAACCTTTTTTTGATCCTTTTTTGAGCCTTTTCGAAAAAGTGAAGTATAACATCGTCTGATGTCAAGCAATTTTTCAGGTCTTTATAAGCTTAAACTACTTGTTGTGCTGTTAAATTTAAAAGTGTCTTTTTAGACTGATTTTTGGAAACTCTTCCCAGCTCTCCTCTCAGTATTTCAGTCAGGGGTTTAGCCATTTGTGCGTACGCTTTTATAAATCTGCGATAACGGAGCGTAAATCATGGACAGTTTTGGGCCGTGGAAAATTTATTATGGCTTCTATCTTTTTTGTGTAGTGCGAATTCCATTTTGGCCACCTGTTATACCGAGGAATTCGATTTCCTTTTTGATAAATTCACATTTATCGAACTGTACCTTTAAAGGCGCTTTTTCGAGAGTGTCAAATACAATTTTAAGACTTCTAAAATGATCTTTTTTACTTTTGCTAAAGATAATTATGTCGTCGACATAAACGTAGCACCGAACCCCGATGTGTTTTGGAAAATGGCAGGCGTATTCTTAAGCCGAATGGAAGTCGAGTAAATTCAAATTTCCCATTGGCAATGGAGAAAGCAGTTTTCTCAAGATCTGCTTCGTTAAGAGCAATCTGATGGAATCCACTCTTAAGGTCAATTGTAGAAAAATATTTATTTGATCCTAGATTAGTTAGAATAGTGGTAATATCTGGAATGGGATGTTTATCTGCTATGGTATCCTCGTTTAATTTACGATAGTCGATTACCATATGGAATTTTTTCAATCCTGAGGCGTCTCCTTTCTTTGGTACGACCCATACCGGAGAATTGTAGGGAGATTTCGATGGTCGAATAATGCCATCTTTAAGTAATTCCTCAATTTGTTTGTCTATTTCTTTTTTAAAGGCATTGGATACGGATAAGTTTTGGAATATATTGGTCTATCGCGTTTAGTCCTAATTTCGGCTCTAACGCTGGTGACATATGTAATTTTTTTATCTGGTTCAGCAATTAGTGTTGGGCAAGAGTTAAAGAGTTGTTTTAATTTTTCGTTATCCTCAGGACTCAAATGATTTAGCCTTAATGTAGTGTGCGCAATAAAATTAATTAATAATTATTAATTATTTATTAATAATATTTTTTCTTATTATATCTATTTAGTAAAAAATCATTTTATTGAACACTGACTTACATTAATTAATTTTTTTTCTTATTTTATCTATTTAGTAAAGAATCATTTTATTGAACACTGACTTACTTTAATCCTAGCCGCTGCATTATGTCTTTAAATTGCTGAGGTTGATTGCTGGTTAACAATGCTGTTGAGGCTGATAAGTAGTAATTTTGTTGTCAGCACTAGGTCGATGAATGTTGATTGGGGGTTAACAACGCTGCTGGGGCTGATAAGTAGTAAATGCATTGATGATGTTGTTGTTTATTCGTTGCTCTTTAGTTTTATATTTTGATTTTTATTCTTTTGAACTTATTTGCCTTATTTGCTCTTGGCACTTATTTGTTGATTCCTTTAGCACTGTTTGGTAGTCTATTTAAATTGTTAGTCCGACATTTTCAGTCTTAGAAATATTTTATTATTCTTTTATTTTTATTATACTCTCGCAACAATGTTGCTAAGGAGAGTATTATAGTTTTGTTCACATAACGGTTGTTTGTAAGTCCTAAAACTAAAAGAGTCAGATATAGGGTTATATATACCAAAGTGATCAGGGTGACGAGTAGAGTCGAAATCCGGATGTCTGTCTGTCCGTCCGTCTGTCCGTCCGTCCGTCCGAGCGAGCTGTAACTTGAGTAAAAATTGAGATATCATGATTAAACTTGGTACACGTATTCCTTGGCTCCATAAGAAGGTTAAGTTCGAAGATGGGCAAAATCGGCTCACTGCCACGCCCACAAAATGGCGGAAACCGAAAACCTATAAAGTGTCATAACTTTGCCATAAATAAAGATATTAAAGTGAAGTTTGACAAAAAGGATCGCATTAAGGCGGGGCATATTTGGACGCAAGTTTTTTGGAAAAGTGGTCGTGGCCCCGCCCCCTACTAAGTTTTTTGTACATATCTCGGAAACTACTATAGCTATGTCAACCAAACTGTACAGAGTCGTTTTCTTCAGGCATTTCCATATACAGTTCGAAAACGGAAGAAATCGGATAATAACCATGCCCACCTCCCATATAAAGGTTATGTTAAAAATCACTAAAAGTGCGTTAACCGACTAACAAAAAACGTCAGAAACACTAAATTTTACGGAAGAAATTGCAGAAGGAAGCTGCACCCAATTCGGTATGTAATATTTTCTTAACACCCTGATGACATGTACGAAATATGGGTGAAATCGGTTAACAACCACGCCCTCTTCCAATATAACGCTATTTTGAATTCCATCTGATGCCTTTTCTGTATAATACGAGTATATACATTAGGAACCAATGATGATAGCGGAATAAAACTTTACAAAAATACGGTATTTGAAAAATATGTAAATGACGTATAATGAAATCTCGATTATCACTTTATCATGCGAGAGTATAAAATGTTCGGTGACACCCGAACTTAGTCTTTCCTTACTTGTTATTTTATAGTCTCATTGCATTGTTATTTTATTTGTTGCTCTTATTTATTTAAAAACTTATTTTCACACGATTTTGATGTAGAATTTTATTATTTTTTTTTAATTCTTGTTATTTTCCACTTTAAACTTTTTATATCCATTTGATTCTGTTAGTATTCTGGTTGGTGTGTCCGTACGGACCGTCCTTTTCGTAAACAAGGATTATGTTATTACTAAGGGGCCAACTACCAGAAGTTTTTATAGGAAACGCGAATTTATTAGTTAATTCAAAATTGTTCACTGGTTTACGTTAGCGATTTTTAAACTAACTTTCGCGGTCCCTGCTCGGGCGCCACATAAAATAAAACATTATGTTTTTACTTAGCAGCACTATGTGCTTATGTTGAGCTTTATTACAAAACTGAAAACTTAATTCTATTGTTGGTTATTATGAAGCTAAGCCCGTGCCCTATAAGTGCCTTGTCATCAAAATTAGGTTTGTGCGTGTTTCGCTCAACTACTTAATAATTGGGAGAGCGGATGCGCGTGTAGCGCATTCCATTAAGCTAAAAGTGTAATAGGAGTCTCAATTGTAAGTTGACTCCTAATTATGCAGACATTGTTGTCAGCGAATTTATGTTGTGTGAACTTGTATAGTATGCGTGGAGACAATCAGGAATTAATTCGTGGATCGATTTGACAATTTCCAGCACCGGACTATAGTATATAAATCAGTTTCAATCTTACGGGGTCCCTTAATTTTGATAATATTGTATTTATGGTAAAGCCAATCGAAAATTCTAAAATTATGTATTAAGGATATGGTCGTCTAAATTTTAGCTCCCTTTGGAAGACTATATACTAGATACACCTAATAATGGACAAGAGAAATAGTAAATAGCTTTTATTCATTTTAGCGACAGATAGTTTGAAATTATGAGGGAAATATGCCCTTTTCATTCACTAATTTATATCACGAATGTGAATATATTGTGTTGTGATTAGTGAGTTATATTCTGTAATCAGCCATTTTTACGTGAGAGCTATTATAATTTCAGTACAATATTTGTGCACAGTTTTATAGCAATATCTTCACTGTTTCTTGCATTATGTATGTGTTGTAACGGATTTCTCGATAAATTGTCTACCTTGTAACTCACTCTTTTAATGACTATACAAGTATATATATGGGAATCCCAATTTTTTCACACATGTTCACAATTTACCTCAAATGTTCTTCCAAAGTTCGATTGAATTGTTTTACCATACCATCCAACTGCGGAAATAATACAGTTGTACGGGTTTTCCCCGTGATTCAAAATTCCTCTCTTGGTCGGAATGTAATTCAATTAGAAAACCATACTATATATCAACACTCTTATGTTGATGGATAAATTGAGTGCGTTTCGTACAGCCGAATGGAAAGTTGTTCCTACTATTTCACGTTATTCTAAAAATTGCTACCGTACTTACGCCGGCTGTGAATATTTTGCATTTTGCATTCGTAACAATTTATTTTTTTATTGTAATTAGCCTAAATATATCAAACTTGAGAATTGTTAGTGAAAAAAGGTAATCAGTGTTAATTTCAGTGCGCATTTCGTTTAGCCGAAAAGGTGATAAAAATCATATATGTATATAATATATAAAGAAATAAGGAGATAATTTGTATTTTTTTAGGAAAAATATTAAAACTGACCTTGCATGGATTTATTGGGTACATCTAAATTATTGTTTTGATTTTTTATGCCCTTTAAAGCATTGCCAAAAGGACCCTACTCGTCAAATGAAGAAAAAGCTGTTATAATGGCGCATAAAGAAAACAGCATGAGCAATGCGCAGATTGCTTTAAAAATTCAGAGATCTGAGAAAGTTAACAGAGTTAACAAAAAAAAATACGGAACGCCAAAAACATCAAATTAAGGACCTGACAACAAAAAAAGTTTACCGCTTCAAAAATTATAGCGGAACTTGATCTTCCCATTAAAAAATGTCGTGTCCAGAAAAGTTTAAACGCAACATAAAACATTGAAACATGAAATGGACGTCATAATGGAAAAACGTATTTTTTTTCGATGAAAAAAAATTTAATTTCGATGGTCCTGATAGATTTAGTTACTTTTGGCATGATTTAAAAGCAAAAGACGAACCAAGGTTGAGAAGGAGCTTTGGTGGTGGAAGTGTTATGGTTTGGGCAGCCTACATATATCAAAATTCCGAATATGCTATGTTCCAACAAAAATGAACAGCGAAATATACACAGAGATGTTGGAATTAGAACTAAACTCACTGTCATCAAGAAGAACCAATTTTCCAACAAGATAACCCAGCTAACCACGTCTCGCGACATTATATTCACTGGTGTGAAGACAAAAATATACATAGATATGATGAAATAGCCTGCATGCAGTACAGACTTAAATCTCATCGAGAACCTTTGGAGTATTCTGGCAAGAGACGTTTATAAAAATGGTCGCCAATTTAGCAGTATTTTTGAATTGAAGAGGGCAATTGAAGACAGCTGGTAATAAATACATGTTTGTACTTTAAGTGGTAGAAATTAAAAAAAAATACATTCGGGTACTTTCCGAAAAGTACACGCACTGTACTTCCGACACAATTTCTGCCTTTTATAGGAATTGCGTAAACCTCTGACCCTTTGCTAAAATAATCCATGACTACCAACATCTGACCATGACTGTTCGACCCCAGCTTTTTAGCAGTAATGCACTCGGCACAATTGGCAATCCATCGTGCCAACTTTTCTTCTGGGTTCCCGAATTGTAAAAGCCATTTTAATTCTGCATAATATGTTGTGACTTAAAAATGTTTACCATAAAGGTATTTATGACAATTAAGGAAGGGCTGAGTTCGGGTGCAACCCAACATTTTATACTCTTGCAACTTGCAAGAATCAAAACTTTAAGGTATAAAACCAATCATATAGAGTCAGCCGGATGTTCGAAAATCCAGATATCAGTAATTTAGGGGCTAGATCAAGTTTTCGCTTAAATGTATCTATTTTAGGCACAAAGATACAATCTCATAAATAAAACACACCCTCTTATTCTCATTGGGATAACTCACATATTGGGCGATATAAGCAGTACAAGTCACCCGGAAGTTCGAAATTCTTTATATTAAGTATATGGGGTCTAAGGGAAGTATTGGTTCGATTCAACCGATTTTTAACATGCAGACATACCATCTTAACAGAAGGATTATCCCTTAAATCCAGTTATATATATCACACTTTGATCGACATTTTCGATCAAAAGTCAACTATGGGTACTGTGGTACCTAGGTTCTTGATCAGTTTTTATTGGATTTAAACCATTTTTGATCATAAGGTGAAACATACTAAAGACATTATTAATTAATTGCTTCTTGTTTTGTCTACCGGAAACTGAACGAATCAAGTGAAATTTAAAATTGTGCTATATGGGGAGTAGGCGTGGTTATTGTCCGATTTCAATCATTTTGACAGAGTGATATAGGAATATGTAAGTAATGCCACTTTTCAAATTTTTTCGAAATCGGTGTCTGGTCACGAGATATAGGATTTCACCAAAAATTGAGCGGTGCCACACTCCTATAAAATATTATCATACCGTCTCGGCGGAAAATTTTAGCGTATCTGCCGCATTTGGTTATTGATTTATCGCGCTTTTGACCAGTACTGTTATATGGAGAGTGAGCGGGGTTATCCTTCGATTTCATCCTTTTTCACAATTTGGTTGATATAGCTTAAGTAGTTTAGGAGATATGCACATTAAACATATTCGATTTTCAGAATTTTTTTCCCACAAGTGCCCCTTGCTACTGTGATCCCCTGTGCCAAATTACAGTTTTATGTCGTAATTAAGTGCTTCACTATGGCACTTTTTAGGTTTTCGGTTAATGGCGATTTGTGGGCGTGGCAGTGGTCCGAATACGCCTGTCTACGAACTCGACTTTATTTTTGCACTAAGGAACCCACATACCAAGTTTCATCCAGATATCTCAATTTTTACTTAAGTTACAGCTTGCACGGACGGACGGACGTACAGTCACCGGATTTCAACTTTTCTCGTAATCCTGATACGTACAATCGTTAGATGAACAAAACTGTAATACTCTGTAGCAACTGGTTGCAAGAGTATAAAAATGTTTGGTGCACTTCTCCAAAGCCAGTAATTCCTTTCTTCTTACAGTAACAAGTCAATGACTTGTAAAAAAATGCCTCCTACAGCATACCCACTAGCATTCGTATCCGAAATAAACGTTGATCCTGGAACCGTTTATGCTTACATTAGCGCAGTACTTAACCTATTCTTCAGAGTTTAGAAAGCTATTTTCTGTTCCTGATTCCACTCAAAGGCATTTTTTTTATTTTTCGTGAGATCATGCTATCATGCTAGCTATGCTGAAACGTATCGCCTCTGTTTTTAGTTGTCACTTTGCGCCCTAAGTAGCTTACTTCTCTTTTGAAAAGGGAACACTTTAGACCAGCGCTAGCAAACCGTTGAAAACCCTTTTCCAAGTTCTTAAGCTGTTCATCGAGCTTTTACCCAACACGATGATATCGTCGAGGTATATCAAACAGGTTTTCCAATGCAATCTTTTACTACCTGGTCTATAAGTCTCTCAAAGGAGCAGGACTATTACATAATCCAAATAACATTACGGTAAATTACCATAGACTTTCTTTAACACAGAAAGCCGTCTTCTCTTTTCCTTCTTCATTTATGTCTACTCTACCGAGGACAATCGGGATCCTTCCCCTGTGTTGATGTTTGCGTTGACATCTACGACAACGAAGCCAAAATCACGTTTCTGATTTTGGATATGGCCCTTTGATGAACATTGAGCCTCTTCCTTTTCTTCTCTCTTCGTTGCTTCTTCATTTACTTAATTTCATTTTAAAAATATATTCTTCAACACCAAGGTTTCCTGTCTCCATGACCTCTTGAATATTCTGGCAAATATGCATTTCGCTATCGAGTTAATTCTGGCAGTTTATAGTTGTTTAAAATTATATTATATGGAAGCAGGCGTTGCTGCTCATAAAATAAAGATATTAGGGTCGAGTTTCGCACCCAGCACCAGTAAGTAGTTTCTGAAGAGTAGGATTTAAAATAGAACTGAGTGGTGTTAGGCCCACAATCTATTTTTATAGTGATTCCCATTAAACCTCTTCTTACATTACTTTACGGGAATGTCAACGATTCTAATTTTTTTTAACGAGTGCATCCACATTAATGCTTGTATGATGGTGTGATACGGCGAAGAACTGATGAGGAGCATGCATCAGCTTCTTTGTAAAATATGGTCGAACGAAAGCATGCCCAACGGTTGGAATTTAAGTGTGCTCTGCCCAATCCACATAAAAATGAGACCCCACCATATGCGCCAATTACCGTGTGAAATATTAAAGCTCACCGTCAACAAACTGATTGGTGGTCTTAGACTTAGACTTGGAAAATCAACAGCCGACCAGATATTTACCATGCGCGAAATCTTGGGAAGGACCCATGAAAAGAATATCGACACACACCACCTTTCCTTCGATTTCAAAGCTGCTTTTGACAACACGAAAAGGAGCTTCTTCATCCCGTGATGTCTGAATTTGGTATGTCCGTAAAACTAATACTCTCCGAGCCGTTCGATACCAAACGAGGTTTCAAACAAGGCAACTCCCAATCGTGTGACTTCTTCAATCTGCTGCTAGAAAAAATAATTCGAGCTGCAGAACTTAATCGAGCAGGTATGTACAATCTTCTATAAGATTGCAGCTGTTGGCGTCCGCCGATATTGATATCATTGGCCTCAACACCCGCGATGTTAGTTCTGCTTTCTCCAGGACAAGGAAGCACAGAAAATGGGTCTGGCAGTGAACGAGGGCAAGACGAAATATCTCCTGTCAGCAAACAAACAGTCGTCGCACTCGCGACATGTCTCTCACGTCACTGTTGACAACGTCTGATTGTGCTTTACGTGGGATCCTGCTGTCGACAGCTTAACTCCACGGTGCTCAAAAGCACAACGGATCAATACAATGCGTCGATCAGCGCCCTGAAAACTGGGTAACGATTTTCGGTACCAATCGGCAGTGTGGCATGGACACACTAACCACCGTGGTAGGGCTCGAGGCCCATCTAAAACCTCTGCCGTACTTTGGGTCCGGCACCCGGTTGCAATGCAACTCCACATTCGACTGGCAAGGTCAGTTCTTCCCGCGATTTGGGTTTTAACCACAGCCACCACGAATCTCCACAAAAGGCCAAACCTAATGAGCAATTCTGGAGCAAACTCCAGGGGCTACTGCTCCCCGTGGTACCAGGTAAAAATCTTTGGTATGACCTTGTAGCCGAAGCTACGACCAGTTGAGTTTCCATACTGCTCTGGACTGGCGGCCAGGATCTTAGTCGCCTCTTACGACAGGCATGCCTTACCGCGGGTATATTCGGTTTCCCCTCCGAACCCTGAGGGGGTCCCCCCGTACCCGCAGGCGGAGTCACTGTTGACAACAACCGGAATGTTTAACGTGGGCACTTGCTGACGACAGCCTTACTCCACGGTACTCAAAAGTACACGGATCAAATCAAAGCGTTGATCAGCGCCCTGAAAATGCCAGGCATCTTCAGTACCAATTGGCAGTGTGGAATGGACACACTAACCACCTTGGTGGGGTTCGAGGCCCATCTAAAACCTCTGCCGTGCATTGGGTCCGGCACCCGGTTGCAATGCAACTCCACATCGAACCAGCAAAAATTCAGTTCTACCCCCATATTTGTACAAACCACAACCACCACGATACTCCCCGAGGGGCCAATCCGCATGAGCAGGTTGGAGTTACCTCCAAGGGCTCCTGCTCCCCGTGGTATCAGAATTAAGTCTCCGGTCAGACCTTGTAGCCGAAACTACTACCAGTTGAGCTTCCATGCCGCTCTGGACTGGTGGCCAATAAAGAAGGTGAGGTTGGACCCCACTGAGTCACTGTTGACAGTCATAACTTTAAAGTTGTAGATAACTTCGACTATTTTGGAACCAGTATCAACACCACCCACAATTTCAGGAAATCCATCGCAGAATAAGTCTTGCCATAAGGTGTTACTTCGGACTAGCTAGGCAATTGAGAAGTAACGTCGTCTCTCGACGAACAAAAACCAAACTCTATAAGCCACTCATTATTCCCTACCTGCTGTATGGTGCAGAGGCATGGACGATGACATCAACTGATGAGTCGACGTTACGAGATTTGGAGAGAATGGTTCTGCGTAAGATTTATGGTCCTTTGCGCGTAGGCCACGGCGAATATCGCATTCGATGGAACGATGAGCTGTATTAGATATACGACGACATTGCCATAGTAGTTCAACGAATTAAAAGACAGCGTCTACTATCATTCACCATAGTGTGACATTATTATGTTAGCTAGTTTTAAAGGGATATTAAGGTGAAAAATTTATCTATACTTGTATTATACATTACGAACATTTTTTTCTGAAAACAACAACTTAGTAATATACTCATCGTTTGTTTATGATCGTTTTTATTTTAATATGGTAAAATTAATTGTTTTATTCTATGGAATTTTTACCTTGTTAATTTTTTATAATAGTACATTTTTCGGACTACTCATTGTAAAAGGGATCTCTGAGTCGATAAATAATTTGATCTTTTATACTTATAATGAACAATCACTACAATTGGATTCTTATGCTCTCAAAGTCATACACAATAAATTAAAACTAGGCATTTACATATTTCTTTTCCAAAAATAAATTTCGCATATTCAGCTGGGAAACGGTCAAAATTCTAAAATCAAAATTCTGAAGTCAAAATTCCGGAATCAACATTCTGGGTCGACAAAATTCTGGAAATCGGAATTCCGCAATTCCTTTGCTTTTTTTGGCTGCATTTCAAAACTCTGGTTTTTCATAATTCCGGAATTTACGTTTTCCAGAATTAATTCTGGAAATTTTTTCCCCAAAATTTGAACCAAATCGTGTATCTTATAATAATAATAATACCCAACGATTACCCTTCTCCCGCCCAACCGACGCGAGGGGCGCAATCCGCGAACGAGCGGAATTAGCCGAGTCATAAAAGGCAAGAGAGTTTTAAGCGTTGCGATCTTAAGCTGCTCAGCTACAGAAACAAAAATTTCAACAGCCGAAATTAAGAATTAGATTAAAGTTTATAATTATTAAATGTTACTTGTTAAGGGTAGATAAAATAATTTTTTTAATGGTAAAGAGTGAGTCTGTTAGATCAAATGTGCTGGAATGAAAATTGAAATCATGACATATACGGCGGAATGGTTCGTTTAACTCAAAATTTGTTCTAGAAAATTTTAAAAGTAAGGGTCTAAACTGCCTGGTAGGGCGAGCGGGAACGTTAAAATTAATATCAGATAAGAGAGATGGGCTACAGACTGACCCATTCATGAGTTTTACAAAAAATATTATACCAAGCATCTCCCTACGACTAGCGAGTGTCGGGAGATTTATAAGTTTTAAACGGTTAATGTAAGGGGAAGATTTAAACTGGAATCCCAATGCAAATGATTTAAGGCAAAAAGTAAAAAATAATTTTGAACGGACTCTAACTTATCCGAATGGACTTGGTAACTAGGGTTCCAAACCACAGAAGCATACTCCAATATAGGCCTCACCAGAGATGTAAAAAGAATTTTTGTGGTAAGCGGATCTCTAAATTCTTTAGACCAACGTTTAACAAAACTAAGAGCGCCTTTAGCTTTAAAAACCGTGGAAGATACGTGAAGATTAAAATTGAGTTTGGGGTCCATAGTTACTCCCAGATCAACAAAACTGCATACTTGCTCCAGCCTAAAGTTTTGTATTGCATATGAGGTAGGGTCTACAGCTCTACGTGAAAAGCACATCGTTTTACATTTTTTAAGGTTCAATGGCATGTCATTTCTATCACACCAAGAAACTAGGTTGTTTAAGTCTGTTTGCAACTGACATCTTTCGCTGTTTGAAGTATATGTTTTAAAAAGTTTTACATCGTCAGCATAGAATAAAACTTTTGAAAACTTTACAACAGATGATATGTCGTTAATAAATAACAAGAACAGAATTGGACCAAGATGGCTACCTTGAGGAACGCCTGAAGGAACATCGATTATGTCAGAAAAAGTATCTTTAAATATGACTTGTTGAATTCTATTACTAAGATAAGAAGCAACCCATTTTAGAAATATTGGTTGAAAACCAAGAAGATCAAGTTTATTCAAAAGAATTGAATGGTTTACTTTATCAAAAGCTTTACTAAAATCTGTATACATAACATCAGTATTCTTATTCTCCCTAAAGAAATTAGTGGAGAGATCCGGAAGGTTATGTCGTCTGTTATAATTGCTTCAAAAAGTTTAGGTATTGCAGACAACTTTGCTATTCCCCTATAGTTTTCAATAGATGACCTAAATCCACTCTTATGCAAAGGAATTATAAATGACTTTTTCCATATGGATGGAAATAAGCCTTGCTTAAGAGATGAGTTAAATAGTTTTGTTAGGGGTTGGTATATATATTTGGCACATTTCTTAAGAAAGCATGAGGGAATCATATCTGGGTCGTAATTGTATGATTGTTCTAACATATTTAACTGATTTAAGACGTCTGCTTCGGAAATGGTAGGTGCGTTAATGACAGAAATCGGACATAACTTGTGCTGATGCGGAACATTTTGTGGAGATTTTGAAGAGTAATTGGACCTAAAGAATTCAGCGAACATATTAGAAATGGTGTGATTGTCACTGGACATACTAGACTTATATTTTATAGCGGACGGAAAATTAGGAATCCTGCGTTTGGAGTTGACGAAACCATAAAACAATTTTGGATTACGTATAATATTATTTTTTACTTTATTTATATAATTACTATAACATATTTTGTTAAGTTCAGCAACTAAACCAGTTTTTTTTTTAAAGTTTAAAAGCACGAGATTTTCTATTTTTTAATTTACATAATTCTTTCGAAAACCATAAATTAGAACTAATTTTTTGAGTAACAACACACTTCGGAACATATTTTTCAAATAAGTTTACAATAGTTTCATTAAAGTGGGAAGCACTAAATTCAATATTGCCACTGTAATCTGGCCAAGTTATTTTAGAAAGTTCGTAATTAATCTTCTTAAAATTAGCTTTCGCAAAGTTGAACCGAAAACAAAGGTCTTGTGTATTATTATAAGCAAAGTTGGCTATGATTTCGATGTTAATTTCCAAAGCAGGATGATACGTGTCCTCTGGCCGAACTAAAGGATCACATCGGACAACAGAGAACATTGAAGCGTTATCGACGTAAACTAGATCTAAGAGCTTACCAAATTCATTTGAAATTAAATTAATTTGGTTAAGGCTCAACTCCGACATTTCATCTAAGAACTCGTTAAAACATGAACGAGTACTAATAGGGATGGTCGATCATCAATAGATTTCCATGATACGCACGGTAAGTTGAAATCTCCCAAAACAATCATGGAATCAGTATCATTAACCATTGAGAAAACATTACTTATTAATGTAGCATGCTGCATATATACAGATATGTCAGAGTGAGGCGGTATATAAGACAATGTTAAGTAGATATGGCCACTATTAGCGCAAATACGAATGCACTTAAATTCAATGAAGTCTGCATACGGAACATCGACTTCTTCAGATGGAATTGAAGAATGAACAGCAAACAAGACGCCACCTCCTTTTCTGTTCAGCCGGTCATATCTAAAGATTTCGAATTCCCTGTTGAATATTTCGTTATCAAAAATGTGGGGCTTAAGCCAAGTTTCTGTCAAAGCAATGATTTTAAAGTTACAATGAATGCTATTTAGATACAAATCAGTAAGTTTAGTATTAAGCCCTCTAACATTTTGATAATAAACAATCACCGAATTATTGTTAATTAGTTTTTTGTATCAACGGGATTTCTTGGCATTTTAGTGATAACTACAGGGGGCTTTTCACGTTTGTGCTCGAATTCGCGCACAAAGACCCCAGATGGCCAGAATGAGTTGTCAAGTATCAATTGAAAATTATCAGCGGATACGTCGATCTTAAACGAGGAAATAACCCTGTTGTATTTGAAAATAAATTTACGGATGTCTGTATCTACCGTTTTTAATTTCGACAAAATGTAACTGTTTATATCCTCGACTGTGGTATCCGCAGCAAGTCTCGGGATAAAAATTGCTTTTTTCCGCGGTATTACCACTAAGTTTTTATTAGTTGACTTGGAGGTATTTGGAGGCGGATCTTGAGAAGATTTCCGCTTACCGTATTCAGTAACAGTTTTTTCTGTGTCCTGAGCAGACGGAACCTTCTCTCCTTGAGGACGAGGGGATGCAAGATTTATGAGGTCAATAGCGGGTGGGGGCATACTTTTTAAGAAAGATACAGTGGTATCTTCATCAGACGGACGTTTTCGTTTAGGTTTTGGATTCTCATCCCGAGTATTTAGGCATTGAAATGATTGAAACAGCGTTTCATAACGCCTAAATTTTTCAGTAAGGGTTTCAAGCTCTCGACCAATCTCCTTGAAACCATTGCGCGCCTGCTTAAAAACTTTAAACAATTCAATTTCAGTTGGTCTGCATTTCAAGCAAGACCAGCTCAAGCCCTTACTGTCAAGAATGGAATCCAAAATCCTACCTGTCAGTCCAGCAGATTTAAGATGGGCAAGCCCATCACAAAGCCAACATGAAACATAGCGTTCCGACTCGCTTTTCACAGAGCAGTTCGGAAAGTTACAAGTCATAATGAACAAAAACAGTATTAAACAAAAATATAAAAAATGTTAAATAATAAAAGCAAAAAGCGCGATGACAAAAATGTTTATAACAAATGAATGCAATAAAATATTTAGTTATTAAAGATAACAACCAATATAGCGAGCAGTTTGAGATGCACTGTAACACACGAAAAGTAAGAAACTCGCGATCAGCTGTGGACAAAGATGGAAATGAATAAAAACAAGAAAGAAATTTAAGGAAGCAATATAAATTAACACTAACAATTGCACTATTTAAAATGTAGCAACAAAAACAAATTGAAAATGACTCGGCACAATAAATTAAAATTAGCCAGAACAGAATTAAAGTAAAATCAATTGCTTCACTAGCACAATATAACACTGATACTTATCTTAAAAGATCACTTAATATAAAAATTTTCACAATGAAGTTTTAAATATAAATTAAATAAATTCGCCAGAGCACCAAATTTACAGCTGAGCACGAGACGGGTTGCCAGTGCGCACTTTTTTTGTTATCAACACGCATTTTTAATCACTAATTACAGAATATTGCCATTCAGAATTTTGCAATTCAGAATTTTGTAATTTAGAATTTCGTTATCCAGAATTTTGAATTCCATAACTTTGATTCCCGGTGTTCCGACTTCCGGAATTATGAATGCAGAATTTCCAAAAAAGCAGAATTTTGACCCCAACCCATTCAGCTCTATCGTAATGACACAACTATGCAGTTAATTTAATTTGTTAATACTTTAAAGTTTAACATTTACATCAAAATTTACTGTATTAGTATTAGTGTTATCGGATTTTTTAACTTACGCAACCCATTTGGATGAGTTTAAATTTGCTTACCAGAGACAGCTATGTATACTTATCCATATTAATATTACAAATGCGAAAGTAACTCTGTCTGTCTGTCTGTTACTCTTTCACTCCTAAACGGCTGAACGGATTTTGATGAAATTTGGTATGATGGTAGATGATAACCTAGAAATGGTCATAGGCCATAAACATCGTTCTTAGGGGGTAGGAATAAGGCAGAAAACTGAATTGAGTTTGTGATTTTTTATGGTTTTTGCTGGGAGTTTTGCTCTATCATGCCTAAACGGCTGAACGGATTTTGATGAAATTTAGTTAGTAGATAGATAGTACTTAGTTACATTTCTATTATTAGGTAGTTAAGGCAGAGAACTTAAAACACAGAGAAGGTGCAGGTTCGATGTCGAACATTTTATAGGATTGTAGTACGGAATTCACCTCACAACCACAGAATGTGTGAAATGTTAACATTTTTAACAGTTCTCTCACATACTCAAACAGAGAATATGAAGAGAAATAGATATATGTATTTTCGGCATACAATGACATGGCTCAAGCAGAGAATATCGAAGAAAAATAAGTTTTTAATATTCCACTTTTAATAATTTTTTTTAATAATACTAATAAATATTTTTGTATTAAATTTCTTACTAATAGAAATTAAATTTATCACAACAATATACATACATATATGTACATACGCACTGATCTGCATATTCATACATTCATATATACTTATGTATATGTACATATATTTGTACAGCGCACGCTCGCTAATGTGAACACTCTATAGTTCGAACACCCCATAATGTGAACAGACTTTTTTATGCATTGACTACTCTATAATGTGAACAAACCCAAAAGGCTCTATAATATGAACAAAAGACGTTAAAGTATTTGAATGTAGTTTACACTGATCTCAGCTTTTTCTGAATTTGGAGAATCCCCTAATTGTAGAATAAGACTCTCATTTGTATTGCATATAATGCGTAGAATACTTCAGTTGCAATTTTGTATTCGCGTGGAGTGTTTCGTTTTAGATTTTCTGTTAAAAATGAATTCTAAAAAACACCCCGTTTTTTGACATTGAAGCAAAAAGCTGATATTCTCGATTCTTTAAAAAGAGGCTCATCTATGACGTTTTTAGCAAAGAAATATAATGTTGCTAAATCAACAATTTGAGGAATCAAAGCAAAAAAACAAGTGATTTTAAAGTTCGTGAGCAACACATACTCGGGACCTGGACAAAGAAGAACTCTGCGTCCTTCAGAGCTGCCCAAAATGGAGAAAGCCCTTTATCGTTCGTTCATCAAAATGCGGAATAAAAACTGGCCAGTAAGTGCCTTAATGTTGAAAGAAAAGGCCAAAGTACTGCATGCACAAGTAAAGGAAAATGAATCTAACTTCAACGCTAGTGATGGATGGCTTCAAGGATTTAAAAAAAGGTACGGTATTCGACTGCTGCAAATATCAGGCGAAAAACTATCTTCACTACCTCAGTTCGTGGATCCATATAAGGAAAAACTTAAGGCTAAAATGGCCGAACTGGAGCTGTGTAACGACCAGTTATATAATGCTGATGAGTCAGGCTTATTCTGGAAACTTCTGCCAGAAAAAACGTACGTGTCCAGCATGGAAAAGAGAGCCTCAGGCGTTAAGTCGGAAAAGCAGCGAATCACGTTTTTATGTTGCTCAAACGCCACTGGATCTCATAAACTGAAACTTTTGGTAATTGGAAAGGCAAAGAATTCACGCTGCTTTAAAAACTTTCAATGCCCCACAGACTATAATAGCTCCAAATCCGCCTGGATGACGTCGGCTGTTTTCAAGGAATGGTTTCATGAGTCCTTCGTTCCACAGGTGAGGATTTATTTTGTATTTTGTTAACTTTTTTCTTTTAAATTTGTTGTTTAGGTAACGTCATTTTTAAAGGAGAAAGGTTTGCCAATTAAAGTTCTACTCCTAATCGACAACGCTCCTTCTCACCCAAATGAAGCTCAGCTGACAACGGAGGATGGACAAATTTTGGCAATGTTTATGCCACCAAACGTTACTCCCCTCATCCAACCAATGGATCAAAATGCCATAAAGATCACAAAGTTGCATTACAGAAACAGCCTTTTAGCCTCAATAGCAGCTACAAACTCCAATTTACTCGATTCGATGAAAAAAATGACTTTACGAAGAGCTATAAATCTTTTGGATGCCGCTTGGAGTCGTGTCAGCGAAGTAACATTAGCTAATTGCTGGAAATATATTTTAAATTTTACCGCAGGTGATGACGATCCCGAAGATAGTGTTCCGCTCGCAGTTTTAAACGAAAAATGGGGAGCTGGACTTCGCGCCTTGATGAGCAATACCGCCGATCTCCTTAACAGTTTGAATGCTGAGGTTTGTTCGTTTTCGCAGAATCGCATAAAGATATGCAGGTTATTGAAAATGATTTTCTTATTAACCATTTCAGGCTGAATTAACGCTACCAGGCGTTCATGAATGGAACGAAGATATTGAAGATGATAATGCAAATGACGAGCATGAAGAAGAAGACGATTCCGATGAAGGCAGCGTATCGGAGGTAGAGGAGAAAATTAAGCGGACTGAAGCAGTTGAAATTTTCAACAAGGCGATAAGGTGGGCTGGTCATGAAGACGTCGATCCAAATGATATAAATGTACTAAGACGTCTAAGAGAGAAAGCTGTGCTCCAACTTTTAGAAACACAGAAGATACAGAAAAAGTTAACTGATTTTTTCAAATAAAACCTAGATTTTGTATAATATGTATTATGTAAAAATGTATATGTATGTAATGAAAACATGAATAAAATGTTAATTCCAATATATAAATACGTACTATTCTATTCTTTTGGAGCATTCCATAATGTGAACTCTTTCGATAATGTGAACTGCCTTGGTTTTAATTAGGTCAGATTATCGAGCGTGCGCTGTATACACTTCCGAACAAATAATGCACAAGCGTTTGTATGCTACATACATATGCGCAGCGTTTGAAAAACTACGCTACTCTCGTAGCATTTCATTTTACTCTTGCTACCGCTCTCACTTTGTCGGGAGCCACAGCGTAGCCTTAGTATAACAATGTAAAGTATGTGCTCTACTCTGCTCCGAGTTTTGTTAGGTAAAAAACTATAGCTGGAGCGGGAGCAAAAAATTAAATTCTGCGCTATGCTCTGGCGTAGCGGTAGAAAAAAATTGGGAGCGGTAGCACAGCAGAGCAAATGAAAATTTTCATGTGCTACAGCTCCCGAATGTGTTTGTTTGTTTTTGTTTTTTTTTTTTTTGCTATTTTCTGGCATTTACAAGTATGGTACAAGTTGGTATATAAAAGAAAATCGTTTATAACTCAAGAATGGCTGAACCGATTTGGCTTAAAATTGGTGGGGAGATAGTTTAGAAGCAGGGTAAGGACTTAGGATACATTTTATCTCTTTATACTAAATTTTAATACAGCTCATAAATACAAAAATTATATTTCAAATCGTAAGCATTTGTTCAAAATTTATGTAAGAATCATTTGAAAATTTTAATAATTCAAAAATAGAACGAAATAAGTAAAAATTTTCATTTCCAAACATGCTTAGTATATGGGTTATACTGATTTTGCTTCTTAACCAGGTAGTTTTTTTTTTTAAGACGAGCCCGTCCGATATATTTAATATCACAACAAAAAATGGCATTTGAATTTTCATCGTCAAGGCACTGCGGATACTTTGCTAGATTATGGGTCAAGGACGCAAATGCATTCATAACAAACCAAACGCGATATCTAACATAAAGATATAACGGAATAATTGGAGTGTTGATAAAAAGGTTTATTATAATTTTAGATATATAGAAATCTTTTCGATTCTTTGCAATATATACATTGAAGTATGTATATGCGTACAATTTCAAACTGATTCTTCCTAAAAAATTATAAAATTACTAAATATTGGGAATGGTAGAATAGAACTGCAAATACGCAGTGCAATGGATTAAAACTGGTACTGGTAATCAGTAGATGAATATTAACCACGTGTACCTCTGATCTGTAGGAATTTAAAGATAAAAAACCAAGATTGTAGTGTATGGAATATTTTTACATGCCTCGGTCCAGTTCTTAATGTTAATATGTAGGGCTAAAATTTTCAGGGAATTTTTTTTTTTGGGGTATTTTCAAGGAAATTTCGTGACGGGACCGAACAAAATTAATAATTCAAAAAAATAAAAACACCCTAATGTATATAAAAAGGAGGAAAGTATATGCAGTTAAAATTAATTTCGAAAATTCATAGTAATTGAGTATTGTAATACATTTGGAATAGATGATGTTCTTGGTAATATAAAAATGGTAAATATTTTACATAATAAAAAAAAATTTTATAATTTATTCAATTATTATCTAATTTACTTTATTAATATATTTCCTAAAATATTTGAAATATTTTAGATTTATAAAGGCACTTGACGCAACAAGTGCCAAAATGATTTGCATAACATTGTTTTGTTTGAATTATTCAATTAATTCAAATATTATGCCAGAAAATAGCAAAAAGAAAAAAAACAACAAACACATGCGGGAGCTGTAGCACATGAAAATTTTCATTTGCTCTGCTGTGCTACCGCTCCCAATTTTTTGCTACCGCTACGCCAGAGCATAGCGCAGAACTTAATTTTTGCTCCCGCTCCAGCTATAGTTTTTTACCTAACAAAACTCGGAGCAGAGTAGAGCACATACTTTACATTGTTATGCTAAAGCTACGCTGTGGCTCCCGACAAAGTGAGAGCGGTAGCGATAGCATAGCAATAATTTTAGAAATTTTGCTGCTACGGAGTAGTAAATGAGAACCCTGCATATGCGTACACATGTGAATATGTGACCAACAAAAAATTGAAGCATTGTTCTACAAAAACAACAATTGTCTAAATAGCAGAAGCATCAAAAGTCAATATGGCAGCCGAATTGCGGAAGCCCAAATGTAGTAAATTTTACAACAAAAACGATTTCATTCATAATCGCAGGCGCAAATTCTACAAGCGACCTCGCTTCATTCATAAAAACAGACGCCGTAACATCTCCCCGAGCATGCCTTTGCCAACAAGAGTCTTTTCGCGACGATGGCAAAAGCTAAAAATCATAAATTGAACAACTTTTTGATGTTTCTTCACAGAAAGAAGTAAGAAAAGTGGCAACATAGCTCTTGTCGATTTATAATATTTGTCAATTCTAAAGTATTTTTCCGTGGCTGGCAAAAATCTGCGTCGATATGTATGCACGCTCATACATATGCATACATATGGCTTGTTGGCGAAGTTGTTACAGCGGCAAGGGAAGCGGTGACAATCGGCGGCCATTCGTTTATTTTTTTCGGGACAGCTTGGATTTTCTGCCAACAACACAATGTTGTGACGCCTTGTCGTCGCGTCAATGGTTCGACAAAAGCATATTTCTATACTTAAACAAAATTATTTCATCCATTGTGTATTTCTTTCATGCATAACCAACCATAATTAGGACAACGCAATACAAGTGTCAATGGTGGTGTTGGTGGTAAGCGCTTGAAAAGTCAAGATGAGTTCGTTCGAATCTCGACAGAATTTATTTTTAATTTTTGCCTTTTATTCTTCCATGAGAATAAATTGTAAATAAGAATTTTTCATTCTTTTTTCATTTTTGTTGAGCTGCCGCCACAGTTGCAACATTTCTTCTAAGCAGTTTTGCCATAGTGACGAGAAATAGTTTATGGGCAGCGACGCTTGTGCGGGAAGATGTGTTGATACTATGTTTTTTCACAGGCGTATGAACATTTGTAAGTATCAACATATGTATGTATGTATTATGCTTCGAAAGCTTGCGTGCGTATGCCATAGAATTGGTACGAATATGAAGGTATTAATTTTTTTTTGAAGAAATGAAAGGAAAGACGTGTTTATATGAGCACAATTCAGTTCAATTGGCACATCTTCTTTTTGTAATATTCGAAATAAATATAACTTTTTTGAAATAATTTAAAAATTAAAAAATAAAATTAAACTACTTTTTATTTAATTTTTCACGACTTTGTAAAAAATATTGAAATTTTTACCATTTTTCTGAAAAAAATGGCTCATATGATAAAAAATAATCACGCATATGTGACTCAGAGAATGCTTCTTTACATTCTTTGTGTGACTTTGTATATTTTTCTTCAAAGTATTTCTCTTTAATCATTCTCGCATGAATTCAGTCGTTTTACATATATTTCTGCCAGAGAATTGCTCATTTCGGCTAAATAGCAGCGAGAATGGTGAATTCCGTACTTCAATCTTATAAGCTCTGTTAGCCGTCCAATCGAACATCATACAGAATTCAATTTGCACCTTCTCTATGTTTTAAGTTCTCTGGTTAAGGTAGCTGTTAGATGTAAGTATTTTCTTAACCAATAATTCAAATCTCTAGGTTTACTCAGATACGTACATAGTATTCTTTATTTTTGCAGTCGCTTTCATTTGTTAATTCTCAGTGTAGGTTAAGTGTTATTTAGCTCATATCAGGATGTGGTTTTAGGTATAAAAGGTTTGTCAGGTGCATAGTTCTTTAGGTTCAATACGTTATTGATTGATTTAGATATTTAGGTTTTAAGTAAAAAGGTTTGCTTTATCGAAGTTTTTATAAAGAATTGTCTTACGTTGTAGTTTTTAAAACTACCGTTTTTTTAATTATTGTTTTCGATATGCCACGCAAACGTAAATCCAATCTAAGTCGTAGTCCTAGCAGAGCTCGAACTGCAAAAGTTGCTAGAAGCCAAGAATCTGAAGAGCAGGCTCAGACGCGTCAGATGTTAGATTCTCAGCGTCATGCGACTCAAAGCCCGTAGAACCTTAGATGCTGAGCACCACGCATCTCAAAGGGGCTCTGAGACGTTAACAAAGACTCCGGCCGTCAGACCCTGGATGCTGAACGCCACGCATCTCAAAGAGCTTCTGAGACAGTGGAACAGACTCAGACACGTCGAGTTTTAGATGCCGAACGTCATACGCAATTGATTGCGGCAGAGACTGACGAAGATTCACAAAGACGACGTCTTTTGAATGCTGAACGGCAGGCAGAAAGAAGACGTACGTTTTCAATGAGTACGTGGGAGGCATTTAATGGTGCCGCTCTTGAGTATGACCCTTTGATCGACTACGTTAATCACCGATTGTTTATGATTGAGAGAATGGATAAAAAATGCAGATATTGTGAAGCACTGAAATGGAAAGAAGAAATGGGTATGTGCTGTTCTGGTGGAAAGGTTAAAATTCAATTACTTGGCGAGCCAGAGGAACCTCTTAAATCTTTACTTTTATACGACAGTAACGAATCGCGCCGGTTTTTAAGCAGGATTAAAAAGTATAATTCTTGCTTTCAGATGACGTCATATGGTGTAGATAAGGAGGTCGTAATGCCTGGATTTTCACCTACTTTTACCATCCAAGGACAGGTGTATCACAGGATTGGTTCCTTACTTCCCGCAAATAATGAACAACCATAGTTTTGCAACTTTATTTCATGGGCGATGAAGAAAACGAAGCTGATCGCAGGTGTCAAAATATACAAGGAATCGAAAGGGATACTGTTTTAAAAATCTATAGAATGTTGCATGAACATAATCGCCTTATCAATACTTTCAAAACAGCACTAGAAAGAATGCCGGGAGAGGATTATTGGTTTGTGATGCACCCCGATCACACACAAAGTGGGGAACATGAAAGGCGGTATAATGCACCGTTAATAAATGAAGTCGCAGCCATGGTTACAGGCGAACAGTTTGCTTCCCGTGATATAGTTTTACAGGCCCGAGATGACACATTAACCAGGGTGCCTGATATTCATAAATTTTATGATGCGTTATAATATCCGATCATATTTATTAAGGGACAAGAGGGGTACCACTTTCAATTTCCTCAAATTAATCCTGTAACAGGTCTTCCCTTGCATAACAAAATGCTTTCATGCATGGATTTTTACGTCTACAACATGATGATACGAGAAAACAACTTTAACATTTTACAAAGATGCAAGCAACTGGCCAATCAGTTTTACGTTGACATGTACGTTTAAGTTGAAAGCGAGAAGTTACGGTACATATCATTAAATCAAACTAAACTAAGAGCAGAGAATTACATCCATCTTCAAGACGCTGTGGCAAATGACGCTAATTTATATCCAAATTACTTAGGTCGCATGGTCATTTTACCGTCTTCAATTGTAAATAGCCCGCGGTACTTACACGAATATACTCAGGACGCATTTGTTTATGTTCGTACACATAGTTGCCCTGACTTATTCGTCACCTTTACTTACAACCCAGCCTGACCAGAAATAGTCAATGAGTTGATGCCAGGGCAAAGCGCAATAGATAGACATGATGTAGTCGCAAGAGTCTGTAGACTAAAAGTTAAAAAACTAATGGATGTGATTAATAAAGGCCGATTGTTCAGAGAAGCGCGCTGCTTTATGTACTCTGTCGAATGGCAGAAACATGGACTGCCACATGTCCATATATTATTGTGGTTAAAAGATAAGTTACGACCCGATCAAATATATAACATAATCAGCGCTAAAATACCGGATCCTAACATTGACAAAACTATCCATGACATTATTGTAAAAAATATGATTTACGGTCTATGCGGACCCGAAAATCCACAGTGCCCCTGCATGAAAGACGGAAAATGCACAAAAAAATTTCCTCGCAAGTTAGTGACAGAGACCGTTCACAACGACCACGGATACCCGCAGTATCGTAGAAGAGCGCCAGCAGACGGAGGTCGAACAGCAACCGTGAAGCTCCGAAATGATAGCTACGTTACGGTTGATAATAGTTGGGTAGTCCTCTATTCACCAATTTTATCAAAAATGTTTAACGCCCACATAAATGTTGAGGCATGCAGTACAGTACGCGCCATCAAATATATCTGCAAATATAAGTATAAACAATGGTAGTGATCAAGCTATTTTCAATTTTAGAAATACTGATCTTGCGAATCCTGTAGATGAGGTACAAACTTATCAGTCTGGTCGGTATGTCAGCAGCAACGAAGCCGTGTGGCGTCTGTTAGAATTTCCGTTGCACGAAAGGCATCCCACCGTGACACATCTCAGGGTGCATTTAGAAAATGGTGAACGCTTTTATTTTAATGAACACAATTTCCACGAACGAATAACTACTCCGCCAAAAACCTGCTTTTTTGATCTTTGTATCAGAGATGAGTTTGCAAAAACTTTTCTTTATGTCGAGGTGCCGAGGTATTATACTTGGTATGCAAGTAGGAAAACTTGGAAACGCCGAATTCAAGGTACTTTTGTTCAGGATTGGCCTGGCGTCAAATCTGGAGATGCTTTAAGACGAGTTTACACAGTTCTTGTTAGTAACATGGAATGTTTTTTCTACGCATGCTTTTACAAAATGTGCGTACAATCTCTTTCAATGATCTAAAAAAATACAACACACAAGATCATTCTATATTTCGAGAGGCATGTGAGGCAAGATGATTACTGGAGAATGATAACTATTGGGAAGTGACACTGGAAGAAGCTGCTCAATGTAGATCAGCAGGCAAGATGAGAGAGCTATTTGCTGTATTAGTAGCGACAAAAAAGCGGATAAATACAAAAATTATATGACGGACGATATATTGCACAGATTACGTGAGCAAAATGCCAATGTCACGTACAGTGATTTAATGAGGGTCTGACAAAAATTGAAGAACAAGTTAAAACAATTTTTGGAAAGGATTTATCAGATTATGGAATGAACAGACCACAGAGAACCGAGGAAATCAGTAGCGATTGAATACGGGAACTAGATTACGATACTGCTGCCTTACAACAACAATTAACAGAGTCTGTTCCACGTTTGAACCCAGAACAATGGTTAGTATTTGACAATTGTTTAAATGACTTAAGCATCTCCTCGCATGTATACCCCACTCTACCTGGGAAAAACTGGCGCACCCTAGCAAGACAGCTTAATACACCACATCCGATGGCACCATACACTTACATCACCACACCACACCAACACAACTCACCACACCTGTACCCACTCAACAAAAAGGATGGACATCGGGATGGGACTTACAATTCGTTTTAAACCATTCGAGCAACACTTTCGTTCATACACTGCGCCGCGTCGACACCTCACGCTAATCTCCTTCAATTACAAAAAGTCAACCACGATCCGTGTCCACTCGATCTAAAGCAGTGATAAATCGTTCCCGGAATTGGAGTGTCGCCGCATCGCCCGTCGATATCATTTTTAATGAGTTTATACATATGTATAATAAAATCAATGAATTTAAATAAACTTGTTGAAAATCCCAACATGTACAAAATTAAACGGACATTTTTATTTCATTTAACGCAGTGGTGAGTGCTCCCCAATATATCTAATATACATTTAAATAACAATGTTGTCAAAAAAATCGAAGATGGCGAAGGTGGTTTGTTATTTTTGGATGCTCCTGGATGTACGAAAAAACCTTTCTTTCAAACTTGCTTTAAGCCCAAATCCGAAAAGATGAAGGAATTGCTGTAGCAGTTGCCTCTTCCGGATAGGCCCCCACTCTGCTCAATGGTGGTCTGTCTACAAATATGAGAGTGCAACTACACAATGTGGTACAATCTAAACAATATGCTGCTGCTCTTCTTAAAATTGCAGAAGATCGTATGGCAAAGGATGCTAATGGCATGATTACATTGGATCGTGAATTCTGCAATGTTGTGCATAATCCAGATGATCTAAATAACTTCGTCTATAGCGAACTGCTAACTAATATGAGGAATAGAGAAGGTTTATGTGAAAGAGCAATTTTAGCGCCGACGAATGAAATGGTGGGACAGATAAACGAGCAAATTATGTCACACGTGGGAGGTGATATTGTCGAGTTTTTCTCTGTAGACACTGTAATGGATACTAAACAAGTAACATCATACCCTGTAGAATTTCTTAATTCTTTAGAACTGTCGGGAGTACCTTCACACAAACTGAGGCTGAAAGTAGGCGTTCCTGTCCTTTTGATGCGGAATTTAGATGCAGACTGTGTAATGGCAGACGGTTGCAAGTAACACACCTCGGTCGCAATATTGTAAAAGCAATCATTATGACTGGAATGGCAAAAGGAGAGAATATTTTAATCCCCCGTATACCCATAATTCCGACAGATTTGCCATTCCAGTTTAAAAGATTACAGTTTCCGCTGAAAATTGCATTCGCTATGACGATAAATAATGCTCAGGGGCAAACATTAAAAGTAGCCGGCATTAATTTAGAAAAGAGTTGTTTTTCTTACGGACAATTATACGTGGCTTGCTCACGTGTTTCAAGTACAAAAATGTACTACAGTTAAAAGGCCTCTTATTTTTAGCTTCCTACATTATTATACTACTTACATTAAGTTAGTACTTCCTACGCAGACGATGTTGCGGATGTCACACTGTCTAACATCGGGGGTTGGCAGGTAGGTAGTTAGTAGTATTTTAAACCGATTTAGATTATTTACTTTTTATATATATTTACTAAGGAAACATTCGGAGCTATCCATTATTTGCTTAGGTTGCTTTTGAAGAAATTTTGATGTGAAGTTAAGGACTGGGACATTGTTGCAGGGGGACTTACAGCCGGGAGAAAACGAAAAAACTTATGCGGACGAAGTCGCGGGTAAAAGCTAGTCTGCCTATATACAGAATTTATAAGGATTAATTAATCGTTAATGTCCTTGCTTTAGTGTTCGCACACCACTTAATGTGAAACAAAGATTAATAATGTGTTACTATAATTAGAAAATACTACAAAGATTACATAGTATTACCCTTAATCCCCCTATATGAGTATATATTATAATATATACTACATATAAATATTTTAACTCATATTAATATTTACATATACAGTACATAAAAATTAACACCGATTGGTTAAGTTTTGAATTAAAACTGATCCAGTATTGCATACAAACTTTTAATCTTGCTTGACAGTTATTATTTACATTCAATGGCTAAATTGTTTATTGACTAGTCGATATCATAATTGATACTTTGGTGGTCTTAAGAAAGAATGAAAATGCGTATTAAGGGGCTATACCAGTGTGACACTTTCAAAAAAAAAATTTTTTTTTTGCTTTTTCGATAGCTTATATATTCAAAAATATCCTGTGAAATCGGCGAGGTCGTATTTTAAATAGTTTTTGAATGGCAGCGTTCTAAATAGCGACCGCTCAGAGGTGCAAACATATATAAGTGAAACTTTAAACGCGACATTATAACTCAACGAGAAATTAACCGATCGACTTCAAATTAAAACTGGATATAGTTGAATACATTTGCTATACAATAGACTACGATCTTTTTGATTGGCTGAAAATTGTCAATTTGGCATTAAAAAAACCACAATTTTTTTCGTAAAAAAACGATTTTTTTTTTCAAAATGGCGCCATTTTCTTAATTTTTGATATTTTTCAAAGATCGTAGTCCATTGAATAGAAAATATATTTAAGTTTATTAAACATTTTGAATTTTTTTGTTTTAGCTACTCAATCGACCGGAATCATGCCAGCAGTTGAGGCACTTTTTTTTGGCACTTCCGCAGACAGCACATTACTCCGTTATTTTTCAATATTTTTGTAAAATTTTTTTTTTTAATATAGCTAAAAATATACTTTATTACGTCCATAGAACGTCGAAACATTCAATCTAGTACTTTCTTTTAAAAAAATTCACGAAAATCGCCTAATTTTTCATGCGTCACACTGGTATAGCCCCTTAATCAAAAAGTATCCATTTCAATTCCATTAGTTAAATATATTGGATGGAACCGCTGCTCCATTCTGTTTTCAAAAACTGTTTACAGCCGATTGAAAATGCTTAGTAATAAAAAAAGTATGAATTTCATTTCTTTAATGGTATTGAAATTGATTTAATTAAATCTAGTGATGAAAACATGGTTTCATGGTAGGTTAGGTTAGGTTAGATGGCTGATCAAAGATCGCACGTGGACTAATAAATGTTGTCCTTTGTGAAGCCATTGAAAAATCGAACTCCCGTGTCCGAACTTAGAGATCTGCAAACCGCTTAGTAGCCAAAACAAATTAGCAAAGGCGCTTAATTTCTATGCCCGCCAGATCGGTGGGATGACGGTATGTGTCCCCAAGTGTCTAAGTATTGATCTCCCAAAAGCAGGGTAGTCAAGGAGGAAGTGCTGGCTAGTTTCTACCGCATCTTCTGCAAGCGGAGTCCGGTAAGACTTCCAGTCTTACAGCATGTATGCCAATAGGGCAGTGGCCCGTCAAGAGCCCCGTCACCTGCGATCTATCCTAGGCCAAAAGGCTTTTGCGACCGAGCAGGTACCAATGCTGGGCCAGCGCTGACCAAGCAGCCGCGAAGCCCAGCTATCCAGTATCCATTCTACCGCCAGAGACAATGACGCCAGACACTCTTCGACTCTCTTTGGCTTCATGGTAAGTAAACGTTATTTTGTTTAGGATTCATTAAATCCTCTTTTTTTTAATTAAACGTTCACATTAAGTATGTAACTTTTCAATTCTATTCATCACGATAGTCAAAGTGTTCTACAAATTTTCACAATCTATTTCATTTCTTTTGTTTTTTATGATCTTATGCCATCTGTAATCATATGTACATATGTATAAAAATATTTATTTAAACTACTGTTAACAAAACATAGTAAGACTGTTTTATTTAAACAGCGCGCGAAAACTCATGCGTCGAAATAATTTCTAATTTGCTTTGACTGTCAATGGCATCTGTGCCAAATGTCCACCAAAATAATGATTAGTGTTCCATTAAATTTTTGTGTGGAATCAAATTTCTGGTACCGAGTAAGTGTTTTTCAATTGGTACAAATTAGTAAAGTCGAGGACGTTCAATGAAATAAAGGATTAGGTGATTAAGAATCAACGATTAACAGCCAGAGATCTAATTGGAATGGTCGGAATATCGGGAGGATCAGTGAAAACTAATCAACCAATGGAAAGATTAAATAAATTGGTACCAAAATTCACAATTTTTTTTCGGAAAAAACGTCGTTATGCGACACTTCTGTGAAACAATGCTTTTACTACCTGTTAACAGTTTTCTTTGATTATCGAATAGTGGTGCACTCCGAATTTCTTCCGACCGGCAAAACTGTCAATAAAGAATACTATTTGAGCATTATGCGTAGTTTGCGCGAAGCTATTTGTAAAAAGAGGAGAGAGATTATGGAACCACAACTCTGGGTTTTTGCACCATCATATTCGCCTGATTTAGCTCCGTGTGACTCGTGTTCTAAGCGTTGGGAATCAACACAAAAAAAAACAGAAAAAAGGAAAGCGCCGGAAACTTGCTTTTATGACAGCAGTCAGAACAACGTAGTGCTGCCAGATTACAAATAGCTACAACTTGGCCTAAGACATCTATTGACTTATTCAATCATTCAGTTTCCTCTAAAAATTTATAGTCGGTGCTATAATCATTTCACATGCGGTTATTTTGAATCTCAGTGTTGCCTTCTACGTCCATATCGTCCACACCCTGTTCTGGCTCCAAACGGTTCTTCATGTCACTTGTATCAATCATATTATTATATGGCAGTTGAGTGACTTGACAATTTTCAACATCTGTCACTACATATCTGTCAAAACCCAATTGCTTAATACATATGGACTTGTACTTAGGAAATAATTTCTTATTTTTACGTTTAGTAATATCTAAATGTTTTAATACTACCAAGTCTCCCACTTCAAACACTTTTAGTTGGCCTATGGTTCGTTAGAAGTTCCTCATAATGTGCAACTGAGACTTTGTAATGAAAATTTCAGCTTTGTTCCTTAAATCTTCAGAGTTTTGATAGATTTAGAGTAAATACTAGACGGTATTCAGTTAACCAATCGACTTGCTCTCCCCTTTGCAATTAACTGGGAGTTTGTTTATTGGCGCAGCGTAGTATTGTTTATATCGTTTAGTTAGCTTTTTCTTCCCATCGACATGATGGATGTTGCTATCATTGCATTCCTCTCAAAAATCTTCAAATTCATTGAAAGTGTAGAGCTGATCTGTTCTCCGTTTACTTATGACGCTTCGAGGACGACTGTAGTCTACAAAGTTCTTCTTAAGCACACACGAGCTAATATTCACAGTATACAGCTTTACAAATTTGGTAAAAGCGTCCACATGTTTATGTTTCGAGTTCATAGATTCAAAAGGCCCGAACTGATCTGCTTTGGAATGCTATATAGGTTTCGCTTGTTAGTTCTGGGTGAGCCAAAGTAATATATATGTACATTTCAAAAAATTGCGAATAAATTTATTTGTGAAAGGTAATAGTGCTTTTGGATTTGATTTGCCCACTAATCAACTCCTTGGTGGCCACATTCTTCGTGTACTGTTCTCATTACACTTTCTTCCATTTCTGCCGGCTGCTTTCGTCAAATATGCAACTGAGTGATATTTATTATCATTTTTTCTACGTTGTAATATTGCAATATACCTACCGGAATTCACGTTTGTGTTATGTAGCTCTGTTTCACGCTGTGGATCAAGTATACAGAGTACGGCTGGCTCCAGTTTAAAAGTTGGGCGTCAACAGAACTGCTACAACCTCAACTGAA
Source organism: Bactrocera neohumeralis (assembly GCF_024586455.1). Lineage (NCBI taxonomy): Eukaryota > Metazoa > Arthropoda > Insecta > Diptera > Tephritidae > Bactrocera > Bactrocera neohumeralis. Next base: position 25,583,359 of record NW_026089622.1, read on the forward strand.
TCTGACAAAATAGTAAAATTGTGGACCAATTCGTATTCACGAAATGTAAATTTACATATCAAAATATCATGAATCCTTATTTGTTGACATATTACCGATTTCACGATATTGCGTCAATTATGGTTAACGCTGAGTTTTACTGATTGTGGTACGTAAGGCCGTTTTATGAAACTAATGGGACTGCCAATAGCAGCAAAGCAGCTTTAAGGTCCTCATACGAACGCACTGCAGCAAAATTAATGTATCTTTTAGCGTGGCAAACTATTAAAACTCCGAGCCGTCAAATTTTTTCATCAGTGCATCAATTAGCTTGGTTAAGTTCCCGTTGTAGCTCGATCAGTTTGCGTGGTCTCCTTACCAAAATTAATACCTAATGTATTGATAACTTTCTGGCCTGTGAGTATATTTGCCATATATTTGTGTACACTGCTAGCCAGTTGCTACAGAGTAATATAGTTTTGATCACCTAACAGTTGTACGTAACACCTAAAACTAAGCAAGATAGATATAGGATTATATATATAATATTTAAATGATCAGGATCACGAGAAAAGTTCAAATGCGGTTGACTGTCTGCCTGTCCATACGTCCGTCCCACACTGGTCGATTTCATAAGTCAAAAATAAAAAAGTAAAAGTTTTAAATTTACCACTGTTTGTATCAAAGCTATTTTTTAAAAAAGCAATAAAACTAACGGTAAAGGCATTTTTGCTCTATCCCATTCGTACACGCTATGAAAAGCGAGAGAAGTGAGACAATAGAAACACGCGAGCTGTGAAGCGAAAATACAAGGAGCTTTCCAAAGTAAACAGGACTTTTTGAATCTATATGTCGACTGGTGGGTTAGAATCTGCTATCTTTATCGATTGTCCAGTAGAATATTATGACATTTCATTTATTGGAAGTGAAGTTATTGCGTTTGAAGTGTCAGTATGTTTGTATTATCGGTGCGAAAATGAGCTTCGAATAAAGAGCCAACATTAAATTTTGTTTTAAAATTGGTAAAACTTTCACCGAAACGTGTCAATTGATGAAACAAGTTTATGGCGATGATTGCCTATTCTGTAGCAGAGTGCAAGAGTGCTATTAAAGACTTAAAAGAAAGAAGTATACAAGCCTTGTATTACTTAACATACTTTTCAGAAAAAGGTATTTGACTGTTAAATGATTTTAGAAAGAGAGTAATAACTCTTTAATTAACTTACAACAAATGAAATCATAACTTCTCCTTAACCGATTTCTTTGAAATTTGATAAAAAATCTTTGTTATATGTGGTTGCCTTCCGCTTTTTTGCTTTTTTTTCAATGCTTATTAAAAGTGTTACAGTGATCAGATTTAGTAATATATTCGCCGTTTCGCCCCTTGTAGAAGCCCCTCTCCTTATTTGCGAAGAACTCGGACAGCTACTTTTCAAAAGCCTCTTTTGAGTTCAACTTTACACCAACAAGGGCGTTCGCAATGGACAGAAACAGGTGGCAATCACTTGGCGCCAGGTCCGAGCTATATGGTGAATGCGATAAAACATCCCATCCGATCTCCGGTATCTTCTGACGAGTCATCAACGAAGTGTGTGGTCTGGCGTTGTCCTGGTGAAACACTACACCCTTCCTGTTGGCCAATCCCGGACGTTTCTGGTCGATCGCCTGCTTCAAGCGGTCTAGTTATTCGCAGTAGATGGTAGAATTAAGCGTCTCGCCATATGGGAGCAGCTCATAGTGGATGATTCTCTTCCAATCCCACTAAACACACAGCAAAACCTTCCCGGCCGTCAATCCCGGCTTGGCCACTGTTTGGGACAATTCACCGGCCTTCGACCAGGACGGTTTTCGCTTGATATTGTCGAATGTGAACGATTTTTCAACGCCAGTCACCATCCGCTTCAAAATGGGTCGAGATCATTCCGTTACAGCAGCATATCGCAGCTGATTTGGTCCAGAAGGTTTATTTGCGTCAAATCATGCGACACCCAAACTTCAAGCTTTTTTGTGTTACCAGCCTTCTGCAGATAGTTTAAAATGGTTTGGTGACTAACTCTAACTCTATGTTTTCCATGATTTGATCGACATTCGTCGTCACAAGTTTTCTGCCATCTGGCTACACCATTAATCTCTCCGAACGTTTCTCTAGCGCATTTGCCTTTAGCGAAGGAAAACTTTAAAATAGCGCGAATTTCAGCGTTAGAGAACTCCTTGTTTACACGTCTATAACTATTGAACGCAATATCCAAACTAATCATGCATAGCATCGTTTTGTAGGTTATGTCAAGGCCTTTCAAAGATGTATAGTATTGCCAGATACGAGGTCTGTAGAGCTTTATACATAGCCGCGAAATACAAAAGACAAAAAGGCGGAAGGTAGATATTTGACCACCTTATTCCATAACGCTCATAGAAAATGTTAATTTAAAGTACTTTTAAAAAATTCGAAAAGGCAAAACCCAGGGAGAAAAAAAAATTGTCTAGTCGACACCATTTTCTGAATTTTTTTCTTTGGCAATGGTCAATCCGATAGCGAAATTATTGCTAATGTACACTTTTTTTCAATTTGTTTAATTTAGCGTTGGAATCATGTCAACCAGAAAGCACTATGTTTTATAGAGCTCCCATTCTCCAGCTTTTAATTCGATGATTTTTTTTGCTACTAAATGTCAATAAAAATCATGCAAACAAGTAAGGAAGGGCTAAGTTCGGGTGCAACCAAAGATTTTATACTCTTCCAACTTGGAATAATCAAACCCCAGAGAAATACCTTAAATTGTAAAATGCCAACCACAGGATCGGAATCCAAGCAGTTTTATATGTATATACATATACTATACATAACTCATAAAATGACAGACACATAAAGTTTGTTAGAAAAGCGAAAACGATTATATGTAGTTTATAGAAGTTGGGGTAGTATCGACGAGATTTTTCCCAATAACACATACTATTAACATGTCACATACTAAAAAACTAATCATATAGAGTTTTGCTCACACTGTTATGAGTAAAACACGCTAGCTCATTTTCACTGAGATTACTCACATATTGAGCGATATATACGGTACAAATTCACTGGAGCTCTATAAGCTCGATTATCTTTATGTTAAGTATATGGGGGCTACGGGAAGTATTGGTCCAATTCAACCCATTTTTGACATACTGACATATTCCAAATATATATCTCACTTATTCGCCGATATTTTCTAACAAAAGTCAACTATAGTTACCGGGGTCTAAATATTTGGTACCTAGGGGCTTGAACAGCTTTTATTGGATTTATACAATTTTTAAGGACCATAAGGTTATGGGACCTTATGCAAGTATTTTAGCTATTTATATTGACTCATTAGGTCTATAAAAAATAAATTTTCAAATCAAAACACACTAAACTATTATAGTTTTTTTGGAATTTTTTGGGACACCGATGTCCCTATGGTCGATAAGAGATACGTTTCACTCAAACAACCTCAATTTTACTTTTACTAGGTTTTCTTGTGAGAATGGGGTAATAGGTTAATAAATACGCCTATATTATAGAAATACTGTTTATTAGTTATGATAATCAGCAAAACAATTTCTCTCATTGGTATAACATAGGTGAACGTTACACAGAACACACATTTTATTTGTTCGATTTTCTTTTTTATATTTCGCACAATTTGCACACCTCTTTCTGGTGGAGGATTTTTCCATGGGGTGCATCGATAATTGCCGCTTCACATATTTGCTCACTGCACTATTTTTTGTAGTAGGGACTCCACGTTGTCTAGTACTGTAGCCGTTTACCAAACTCCTGGCGACTACCTGTCTGAACTGTAAGGTGGACAGCAGGCTTCTCTTTAATTGCTTTTCACTGTGCAGCTTAGTATATATGGTATGTGCATTATTTACCGATATATCGAACAAATCGAAGAAAAGGCGAAGGTAGTACATTATCTTCGATCTATTTCATAGCACACCTTACGTTGATCCATAAGATCTACTCCACCCATATTTTTATTATAATGTGACACAATCCTAGGACATTTGGCATCAATTTTGTCGGCTGAACCAACTTTGCGGCGCTTTACGATGTCCGTTTCTACAGGCGACAAAAAGTTGGTCAACAAATGTACTCCTTTATTATCCATCCATTTGACATAACTTATGCCATGGAAACTCGTTGAGTAAATATCGCCACGCTTCATTGTTTTGTCAGCAGGTGCAGTTTTTGGAAGTTGTTTCCTGTTAGTTCGAACTGTTCCACACGCCTTAGTATTCTGATCAATCAGCTTATATTGTAGTAAAGGTGAATTGAAGAAGTTGTCCATATAAACTTCACATCCTAAGCCTTCAACCTTTTTCGTTAGCTGTAGTACTATTGATTCACCTAATCCATACTCGATTCCAGAAGTTCGTTTGCCCGTATATAGATCAAATTCAAATAGATAACCGGTCGCAGCATCACATCGGCACCATAATTTGAAGCCCCATTTGACAGGCTTATTTTTTATGTATTGCTTCATTACATTATAACCCTTAAATTTTATCATATGCTCGTCGATTGATTGTTTTACTGTGTTATTGAGAGCATTTTGAAACGATACATTGAAATGCTCTATTATTGGCCGAACTTTGTATGCCCTATCATAATTAGAGCTAGTTGTGTCTCTTACCGCTTCGTTGTTACAGAAATGAAGGTTCCGGCGAATGTCTTCGAATCGAGCCCTTGGCATAACATTCGATATGAATTGTACTACCATGTCTGGTTCTGTAGACCAGTAGTCCCTCAATGATGGCAAGATATGATAGCCCATGACTACATTCATCCCAAGAAATGCTTTCATTTCTTCGAGATCAATAGTAAACTCCCGTCCATTTTGATGAGCATATCGTATTGACTCCGATACTATATATTGCACTATATTATCAAAATTTGTCGCTGAACGAAATATATCAAAGGGAGTCAATAGTCCATTTTCAGCTTCTTGACAGATTTGCACTTTCCTGAAGTCGTATTCCACATCACGAAAAACATTTGGTGCGTATGTTCTCGAATTCCACTTGAAGACGGGTTGATGCTGTGCTTCGTTTACAGGTGTTGATGTGGAAGGCTCCGGTCTTGTTGAGTCAGTATGTTCAGTTATCGTACCGTCAATTTCCACGTCCACAATCCCTTAATCATCATCATGAGTCAAAAGCCTTTGATCCTCTTCCTCAAGCAGTAAATTGTCCTCTTCGTCACTGTTATCAGCCATCAAAATCTGTTGCACTTCATTTTCTTTAAGTTCGAAAAGGCCGCGTCCTTTGCGAAACATAATCTGTAACGACACGAATAAGAAAATGAAGGGTAATTGACGAAAAACATCAGTACGACAACATAATTATAAATAGTATCTCTCTACGGCCATAGGGACATCGGTGTCCCTTTATGTTTATTATGACTTATCGTTATACACAACATAAATAATAGTTTTATAAATATATAAAATAAAAATTTACTTACCAGGCTATGATTATTTCACACTGTAAATTCTTAAAAAATAGTTTTACACCTTTTATGCACTGTTACAAAATACTCGATTCGCGCGCTTAACGAAGTCTCAGTTTTCAATAGCCATAGACAAAGAACGATATTTTTTTTGTGTTGCCAGCATATAAAATGAGAAACGTACGTTCAAAAACTATAAGATAAAATAACAAAAAGATAAAATAAGTTTTTTAATTACTGTTTTATTGTATTATTTCTATTTGGGACACCGGTGTCCCCGTGGTCGTCAAAGGGTTAACTATATATAGTATATAAGTTAGCACCCCATACATTCAAAAAGCATCATATGATGCATTAATATCATATGATAAAAAGCAATATAATATGACACCACTAAATCGCTGAGAGTGCGACACGTGTAGTGGCAACTTGTGGGAAGCGCAACGTCAGCGAAGTGCCAACCTGTGGGAAGTGCAGCGTCAGCAAACTCCATACCCGTTGCAGCGGCAAACGTAGGTTTAGAGTTAAGCGTAAATAATTGTAAAATTCAGTTCTTGCACAGAATTCAATAAAGGAGCATAGCTCTCAAAAAAGGGGCATTGCTCCCAAAAAAAGGACCATAGCTCCCAGAAAACATTTTTTTTTGTAAAAATAACGAAACGATTTTTAACTGGCGTCCGAGCAGGGACCAGCGCGCATAAGTGGTAATTGCCTGAAAACCAAAAAGTAAGGCTTCGCGAGTGGAGAACGGTAGTGATTGTGAATAAAAAAAAGCCTGAAAATGAAAAAGTAAGGCTCCGCGATTTAAAAACAAAAAAAGTGTGTGGAAAACAAAAAATACAATAAATACTGTGTTAACGAGCGGCTACAACGCACAACGTGGGATTTTTAAACGCCGAGGGACCTCAGTACTGTTAAAGAAAAGGAACAACATCGGAGCGCATCACAACATCATATGGAAAGCTGGAAACACCTAATGTAAGATTTATAAAATATTATATTTTTTTTTATTATAAAGAATATCATAAAGAATACGGAATTTGAATTGAGAGAAAATAATTATTCGACACAAAAAAGAAAAAAAAGAAATTATAAAGAATATTATTAATATAAAGAATACGGAATTTGAATTGAAAGAAAATAATTATTCGACACAAAAAGAAAAAAGAAATTATAAAGAATTTTATTATTATAAAGAATACGAAACTTGAATTGAAAGAAATTAATTATCCGACACAAAAAAGGAAAAAAAAGCCTTAAATTAACGTAAGCTTTGCAAAAAGATTCTAATATTGTCAAAGAAAGTACTATTACAAAGAATTTTTTTTTTTTAAACTAATTAACTTAAAAGAAAAGATTATCATAATGCCGGATACAGCTGAAGAGCTAATTGAACAATTAAATCAAATGAGGAGAGACTATGGGCAAGCCACCCATCCTACAAATCCTTCCAACCATCCTTTAAACCCTCCCACCCCTAACCCAACTTCCATAACGACAATAGTTCGAGAAGTACTCGAACGAATGAGTACTCAGAATATTACTGACTTTACCGAACCCGACCACAGTGTGACACTGAACGCGAATAACATAAACGAACTAGATAAAATTCCGGACATGGTTAAATGCCTTAGGGAATTTTCAGGACGACCAGGTGAATTTAACTCCTGGAGGAAGAGCGTAGACAGAATTTAATTAGCGAGATAACAAATATCACAAATAATATAATTAAAACCATACAAAATGAAAAAGTTTAGAAATTGAAACATTTTTACAGCTAAAATACAAATTAGAAATAATTAAGGAAGAAATTTTAAATATTGTACACACAATACATTGGGCAAAAGCCAACATAATAAATTCTTTTATTCTATTAAATGAAGAAATAAATATTGTGAACGAAGTAATAGACAATAACAATATTTCATATGAAAATTTAGACGAAGCATTCGGAACTTCCGAAGTAAAAATTGCAACTAATGGCAAAATTATAATTTATATTGTTAGCCTCCCAACCGTAGATAACCAAAATTGTAAAACATTAGATATTAAGCAGTAAAACATAACGGGAGAATCAATAAAATCAATTTTAAAACAATTTTAAACTGCGAAAAGGGAATTTATGGAATAGAAAATTATTGTAAGAAATACAATTCCCTACAAATATGCTTAAGCAATAATGTAGTAGATTTAAGTAATGATACTTGTATAATTAATCTTTTAAAAAGTCGTTTGCCAAACTGAACGGAGGTCAACAACCAGCATACTATAGAAGAAATGGGACCTGGAATTTTACTTTTAAATAAATACAACGGAGAAATTTTAATAAACAACGAATCTACATTTCTAAACGGGACCTTCATCATTTTGTATACCAGCGTAACCATTGCTATCAACGGGAAAAAGTTCTATAGCGAAGAAAGAACAGCAAGTAAACCACTGCCAGCCATCCTACAACCGTCATCCGCACCACTCAAGATAGAAGAATTCCTCTCGCTGGAGATGCTGAAACAGCTTAACTTCAAAAATACAAAGGAAGTAAGTCTGTCAGAAGCAGCAAACAGAGTTAAATACGGAACCAGCATCACTCTAATCGTAATTTTAATAATCATCGCCTTAATTTTCGGGAAGAATCTTCTGATGAAACAAAAAGAAGAGGAACCCAATAAACTGTCACAACGCGCAATAGAAGGACTCGACCAAATTTTCAATACACCTAAAGATTCAAACGAGGACGTTTGAATTTCAAGGGGGACTAGTTAGCACCCTATACATTCAAAAAGTATCATATGATGCATTAATATCATATGATACAAAGCAATCGTGGGAAGCGCAACGTCAGCGAAGTGCCAACCTGTGGGAAGTGCAGCGTCAGCAAACTCCATACCCGTTACAGCGGCAAATGTAGGTTTAGAGTTAAGCGTAAATAATTGTAAAATTCAGTTCTTGCACAGAATTCAATAAAGGAGCATAGCTCCCAAATAAAGGGGCATTGCTCCCAAAAAAAGGAGCATAGCTCCCAGAAAACATTTTTTTTAGTAAAAATAACTAAACGTTTTTTAACTTATATACACAGTTAAGTATATTAATTGCTTTTTGATTTATGTATGTACTGGAAACTGAAAGAAGCACGTGGAATTTAAAATTGTATTCTATGGGAAGTAGGCGTCATTGTTTTCCGACTTCGTCCATTTTCACAATGGGAGATGATAATGTAAAAAAATGCTACGTACTAAATTTAGTCGACATTAGTTTGGACGAGTCCCGAGATATGGGATTTCACCAAAAAGTGGGCAGTGCCTCGCCCATCGTCCAATTTTCACACTGGCTCCCATAAATCTCTCTCATTCCATCTCGGTAGTAAGAATTAATGTTTCTGACGTATTTAGTTATTGATTTATCGCGCTTTTAGTAGTTTTTAACAGTAATGTCATATGAAAAGTGAACGGGGTTGTCCTCCGATTTAATCCATTTTCGCGTTGTCGGTAGAAGTTCCTATACGATTTCTACTCAAAAAATTTGGTTGTTGTAGCTTAATTGGGTTAGGAGATGTGTACATTAAACTTGCCAGAGGGTGGGGCCACGCCCACTTTAAAAAAAAAATCCTACAGATACCAAGTTTTAGCTTTATAACTTAATGGCGATTGTGAGCGTAGCAGTGATCCGATTACGCCCATCTACGAACTCCATTTTTTTTGTACTAAAGAACCTATATACCAAGTTTTGTTAACATATCTCTATTTTTACTCAAGTTACAGATTGGACGGACGGACAGACAGACAGACAACCGGATTCCAACTTTTCCCGTCATCTTGATCAGTTATATATACACAACCCTATATTTATCTCGATTAGTTTTAGGTGATACGTTTAACCGTGAGGTGAACAAAACTAAAATACTCTTTAGCAACTGGTTGCAAGAGTACAAATAAAGATTGTAGCAATGGTTTTAATTTACTAATCTTAGTTTGAAAAATGCACAAAATGTAGGCGTCTGGACCAGAATACCATTTTAACATAAAATCGAGCGCGTGTACTTATAGTCCGCTAAGAGTTTGTTTATTTATATATAGAAATTGTAGACATATTGAAGAAAATAAAAATTGAAAACCAAAATAATCCTTTTTCCAGGATATGTCCAGAAAGTAATAGCACTGAGTCGATTTAAAAAAGTTATTGAATCAAACGTTACAATTCTTTGAATACTTTTAAAATAGGCTCCTTCTGCGTCAATACAGCGCTGCCAGCGTGATTGCCAAGCATTGAAGGCGTCACGGAAAGCATTATCCAGAATAGCCTTCAGAGCCGAGGTGCATGTTGCACCGTCAGTGAGCACTTTTGGGATCATCTTCGCGCACACCTTGTCATTAATGGAATCCTCCGATTTTGAAAATTTTGAGGCATTGAAGACAACTTTTATTTTTGTGATTTCTTTCATCAGATTTACTATCGCATAATGTGGCAGAGTAATATATACTCTCTATGGTTTCTTCGCATGGGCTTACTTCCTCCGTGTGGTCAAAATGGAGGAATTTTCAGACCCTATTTTCTGTTTTCAGTTCGCCTTTTGTTAAGAAGGTTTTTTCATACCTAAAACTGCCATATGGCGGAGGTGTGGAAATAACCAAAGGCGAGTTTGATCGGAAATTGCACCGACAATTATCCGTTCTAGTAGTTGTAGCTTTCTAAAATTTTCACAATACTGATCCCCAGGGGTTATGGTTGATATTGTGAATTGAGGTATTCCTTTGAAATTACCACAACTTGAGCTGTCGTGATGGTAACTGGTTCTGTATCTAGTTCACTTAGAAACCATTCATTTTAAGTTTTGCTTTTTGTTGTCTTTATATTTTGCTATTTATTGTTTCGTACTTGTTTTTCCGGAACGTAATAAGACTGAGTCGATTTAAATAAAAATATTGAATCAATCGTTACAATTCTTTAAAAACTTTCCAAATTGGATCTCCTCTGTCGTCTCAAAACTTGCCTTTCATCTGCCTTTTCAGGCAAAGAAACAAACAAAAGCCCGGGAGGACCACATAGGGCGGCTGCGAAAGCGTTGGGATGCCTACTGTGATTAGGTAGTTGTTCACAGCAAGGTGGTGCGAGCCGGAGCGTTGTCGTGGTGCAACTTCACATCGGCTGCGATGTCTTGTCGGACTCAATTGACCCTTCGTTTGAGTCTATTGAGGACCTCTTCTCGACCCTCCAAAAAGGCCTAGTGCCACCGACACACCACTTCTTGCTAAAGCTACATCTGGGTAAGCCTGCTTGATCATATCAAATGTCTCTGTCGCAGATTTACCGAGTTTTACACAGAATTTAATCGCGTACCTCTGCTCTAACGAACTTTGCATTTTCAACTTGCACCACTCATAGAAACACGTAGTGAAAATGTTTGACTTGACTCTCCAGGAACACCGTCTACCGAATCCAGTCGGTGCGCGCACGCTCCGAAGTACAGTCGCGGCGTAAGGAAATCAGTCCTATTACTTTCCGGATACACCCTGTAGTTATCGCTAGGCGTTATGTAAATTGCGTCAAAAGTGAACATATTTCACAACAAAATATAGCATTAGTTTTTCGCCATGTGTAGAAGTTCACGCAAGTGAAGAAAGTTCTCTGAGCGCCTTTCACTTGAGAGTGGTCAGAAACGTTTCTTTTACGTATGTTTTTCAAGCAACTCACAACTCCCGGTCTTAGACCAAGTATCCTTTGGGTAGCCAAAAAGCATCGGTTTTAAGGCGAGCTAAGATGAGACGTCGAAACATTCCTCCATAAGGTTGTGCGCTAGTGCAAAATCGCCAGGGTGGAAAAAGAAGGTAGGTTTGTCACAATTGTCGGTAAAATAAGCCTCCATGATGAAACATCTCTCAATAAGTCAAGGCTAACCGACTTCTCCGCCGCCCGACATATAGCTATCTGTTGTACTAAATTCCAACATAGGAAAATTCAGCAAGCTACCTGGCTATCTCCGGATCGATAACTCATGAACAAAATCAACCATGTTGTGATAGACTGAAAATACGTCTCTAGTATTTTCTTCTTCTTCTTAATTGGCGTAGACACCGCTTACGCGATTATAGCCGAGTTAGCAACAGCGCGCCAGTCGTTTCTTCTTTTCGCTACGTGGCGCCAATTGGATATTCCAAGCGAAGCCAGGTCCTTCTCCACTTGGTCCTTCCAGCGGAGTGGAGGTCTTCCTCTTCCTCTGCTTCCCCCGGCGGGTACTGCGTCGAATACTTTCAGAGCTGGAGTGTTTTCGTCCATCCAGACAACATGACCTAGCCAGCGTAGCCGCTGTCTTTTAATTCGCTGAACTATGTCGATGTCGTCGTATATCTCGTACAGCTCATCGTTCCATCGAATGCGATATTCGCCGTGGCCGACGCGCAAAGGACCATAAATCTTTCGCAGAACTTTTCTCTCGAAAACTCGCAACGTCGACTCATCCGTTGTTGACATCGTCCAAGACTCTGCACCATATAGTAGGACGGGAATTATGAGTGACTTATAGAGTTTGGTTTTTGTTTGTCGAGAGAGGACTTTACTTTTCAATTGCCTACTCAGTCCGAAGTAGCACCTGTTGGCAAGAGCAATCCTGCGTTGGATTTCCAGGCTGACATTGTTGGTGGTGTTTACGCTGGTTCCAAGATAGACGAAATTATCTACGACTTCAAAGTTATGACTGTCAACAGTGACGTGAGAGCCAAGTCGCGAATGCGACGACTGTTTGTTTGATGACAGGAGATATTTCGTCTTGCCCTCGTTCACTGCCAGACCCATTTTCTGTGCTTCCTTGTGCAGCCTGGAGAAAGCAGAACTAACGGCGCGGGTGTTGAGGCCGATGATATCAATATCGTCGGCATACGCCAGCAGCTGTACACTCTTATAGAAGATGGTACCTTCTCTGTTTAGTTCTGCAGCTCGAACTATTTTCTCCAGAAGCAGGTTGAAGAAATGGCACGATAGGGAGTCGCCTTGTCTGAAACCTCGTTTGGTATCGAACGGCTCGGAGAGGTCCTTCCCGAACCTGACGGAGCTTTTCGTGTTGCTCAACGTCAGTTTACACAGCCGTATTAGTTTTGCGGGGATACCAAATTCAGACATCGCGGCATAAAGGCAGCTCCTTTTCGTGCTGTCGAAAGCAGCTTTGAAATCGACGAAGAGGTGGTGTGTGTCGATTCTCCTTTCACGGGTCTTTTCCAAGATTTGGCGCATGGTGAATATCTGGTCGGTTGTTGATTTTCCAGGTCTGAAGCCACACTGATAAGGTCCAATCAGTTTGTTGACGGTGGGCTTTAATCTTTCACACAATACGCTCGATAGAACCTTATATGCGATGTTGAGGAGGCTAATCCCACGGTAGTTGGCGCAGATTGTGGGGTCTCCTTTTTTATGGATTGGGCATAGCACACTTAAATTCCAATCGTTGGGCATGCTTTCGTCCGACCATATTTTACAAAGAAGTTGATGCATGCTCCCTATCAGTTCTTCGCCGCCGTGTTTGAATAGCTCGGCCGGTAATCCGACGGCCCCTGCCGCTTTGTTGTTCTTCAGGCGGGCAATTGCTATTCGAACTTCTTCATGGTCGGGTAATGGAACGTCTGCTCTATCGTCATCGATTGGGGAATCGGGTTCTCCTTCTCCTGGTGTTGTGCGTTCACTGCCATTCAGCAGGCTGGAGAAGTGTTCCCTCCATAATTTAAGTATGCTCTGGGCATCAGTGACTAGATCACCGTTGGGGGTTCTACAAGAGTATGCTCCGGTCTTGAAACCTTCTGTAAGCCGCCGCATTTTTTCGTAGAATTTTCGAGCATTACCCCTGTCGGCCAGCTTAACAAGCTCTTCGTACTCACGCATTTCGGCCTCTTTCTTCTTCTGTCTGCAAATGCGTCTCGCTTCCCTCTTCAACTCTCGGTATCTATCCCATCCCGCACGTGTAGTGGTCGATCGTAACGTTTCGAGGTAGGCAGCCTGTTTTCTCTCCGCTGCGACACGGCACTCCACGTCGTACCAGCTGTTCTTTTGCACTTTCTGAAAACCAATGGTTTCGGTTGCAGCTGTACGTAAGGAGTTCGAAATGCCGTCCCACAGTTCCCTTATACCGAGTTGTTGACGAGTACTCTCAGAGAGCAGGAGTGCAAGCCGAGTAGAAAATCGTTCGGCTGTCTGTTGTGATTGCAGCTTCTCGACGTCAAACCTTCCTTGTGTTTGTTGGCGTGCGTTTTTTGCTGCACAGAGGCGGGTGCGAATCTTAGCTGCAACAAGATAGTGGTCCGAGTCGATGTTAGGACCTCGAAGCGCACGCACATCTAAAACACTGGAAACGTGTCTTCCGTCTATCACAACATGATCGATCTGGTTGGCCGTTTTTCGATCCGGAGACAGCCGGGTAGCTTGATGAATCTGGAATCTAGTACTACAGACAACCATATTTCGGGCCCCGGCGAAGTCGATCAGCCTCAACCCATTTGGGGATGTTTCCTCGTGGAGGCTGAATTTACCGACCGTAGTGCCAAAGATACCTTCTTTGCCCACCCTGGCGTTAAAGTCGCCAAGCACGATTTTGACATCGTGGCGGGGGCAGCTCTCATAAGTGCGCTCCAAGCACTCATAAAAGGCATCTTTGGTCACATCGTCCTTCTCTTCCGTCCGTGCGTGGGCGCAAATCAGCGATATGTTGAAGAACCTCGCTTTGATGCGGATTGTGGCTAGACGTTCATTCACCGGAGTGAATGATAGTACTCGGCGACGGAGTCTCTCTCCCACCACGAATCCTACACCAAACTTGCGCTCCTTTATATGGCCACTGTAGTAAATGTCACAAGGACCTACTCGTCTCTGTCCTTGTCCCGTCCATCGCATTTCTTGGACGGCGGTGATGTCAGCCTTTATTTTTACGAGGACATCAACCAGCTGGGCAGCGGCACCTTCCCAATTAAGGGACCGGACATTCCAGGTGCATGCCCTCAATTCGTAGTCCTTACTTCGTTTTCCATGGGGGGGGTCTCTCATCCCAGGCTGTTTGCTAATTTTCATTGGTAGAATTTTTACGTGGCGGGTCCCAAACCCAGCGCACAACCCTGCGGAAGGGATGTTTCGCCTTCTCACTTTAGCTCGCCTTCAAACGGATGTTCTTAGGCTACCCAGAGGATACTTGGTCAAAGACCGGAAGTAGTGAGCTGCTTGAGTCATATGTAAAAGAATCGTTTCTGGCCACTCCCAAGTGAATGGCGATCAGAGAACTTTCCTCACTTGCGTGAACTTCTACATATGACTCCATCTTCTCTCCAAGCTACCTGGCTATCTCCGGATCGATAACTCATGAACAAAATCAACCATGTTGTGATAGACTGAAAATACGTCTCTAGTATTTTAGACCTACGTAATCTCCGAAGTCCTAGTATTGACGCGGACCACTGTCTTGTTGCAGCCTAGATACGCACCAGTCTCTGTGCAGCAAAAAATGCACATCAACAATCACAAGGAAGGCCCGACGTCCAGAAGCTGCAATCACGTTAGACAGTCGAACGATTTTCTACTCGATTTGCACTTCTACTCTCTGAGAGCACGCGTCAGCAACTTACGTACAGCTGCATTGGTTTACGGAAAAGACAAAAGAACAGCTGGTTCGATGAGGAGTGCCGTGTCAGAAAGAAAGCAGACTGTCAACCTCGCAAAGTTACAATCAACCACCACACGTGAGAGATGGGAAAGATACCGAGAGCTGAAGAGGGAAGCGAGACGCAGATAAAAAACGAGAGAGACCATAATACATGACTTCGAAGATTTTGAAAAGCTGGCAGACAGGTGGAAGTGTCCAAAACGGGGTATGCTGTTGTAGTAACCCCAGAAGAGATCTAGAGACTGATGCCCAGAGCATACTGAAATTATGGAGGAAACTTTACTCCCAACTGCTGAATGGTAAGAATGACTTAACAACTGGGGATGGAGAACCTGATTAACCAATCGATGACGAGAGTGCAGACGTACCATTGCCCGACCTTAAAGAAGAAGTAATTCAATCACGGCGTCGAAGAATTGATAAGGACCGTACATCACCCTCTTTTTATAAGATCGTATTGTGTGAAAGATTAAAACCCAACAGACTGACCTTATCAGTGTGGCTTTAGGCCTGGAAAATCAACAACTGACCACATATTCCCCATGCAAATTCAAATCTTGGAAAAGACCCGTGTAAAGAGGGTCGATCTGCACAGGCATGAACAATGATCTGATGAGATGAGTAGGCTTTACAAGTTTTTTGGATGGAAAAGTTCTCCAAAGGGTTTATGAATTGCGAATTGGCAACGGCGAATACCCTAGTCGATGGTACGATACGCTCTACGAGATATACGACGTCATTGACTTAGTTCAGCGAACTAAGGTACAGCGGCTACGCTGTTCCTACTGTGAAAGAAAGGCCTCCACCCCGTTGGAAGGACCAAACCTCGAAAATATAGAAGGACTGCTTCGCTATTGTAAACTCGACTATAACCGTAAACAGTGTCTACGCCAGTAAAGAAGATATAAGAATAAATTTTCTCCATCAATCTATTTCTACTTTATCAGTTATGTTTTATTGATTGACTGAAGCATTTTAAATCATAGGCATATATTTCCAGTTTTCATCCAAGTTCGAGTTTTTTACTTTTTTTGATTATTCGTTTATCAAGCCGATGACAATCAAAATCTAAAAATTTAGAATCCTGACAGTCAAAATATCGACTAATCACAACACCGACAAATCAAAACACCGACAAATCAAAACACCGACAAATCAAAACACCGACAAATCAAAATACTGACAAATCAAGGAAAGGTGGCGTTGGGGTGTATAACGTAATGCCGACAATCAAAATATCGAAATTTAGAATCCCGACACTCAAATTACCGTCAAATCAAAATACCGACAAATCAAAACACCGACAAATCACAATACCGACGAATTAAGAAAAGGTGGCGTTGTTCGTTCGAGGCCCTACGGCCTTCGGCCTCCGGCCACGATCACGCTCACGATCATAACCCTTAGTCGGCAGAATTCTCTTTCTGTGCTTCGATAGAAATAAGGGCGGACAAGATGGGATACACTCAAAATATCGAAATTCAAAATGCCGACACATCAAAAAACCGACAAAATTTAAATATGCAGCCAAATCAAAACACCGACAAATCAAAATACCGACAAATCAAAACACCGACAAATCAAAACACCGACAAACCAAAATGCCGACATGTGAAAAATGTTTTATCTTGTCCGCCCTTATTTCTATCGAAGCACAGAAAGAGAATTCTGCCGACTAAGGGTTATGATCCTGAGCGTGTTCGTGGCCGGAGGCCGAAGGCCGCAGGGCCTCGAACGA
Organism: Bactrocera neohumeralis; assembly: GCF_024586455.1. Classification (NCBI taxonomy): domain Eukaryota; kingdom Metazoa; phylum Arthropoda; class Insecta; order Diptera; family Tephritidae; genus Bactrocera; species Bactrocera neohumeralis. The sequence continues at coordinate 25,600,180 of NW_026089622.1, forward strand.
ACAACGCCACCTTTTCTTAATTCGTCGGTATTGTGATTTGTCGGTGTTTTGATTTGTCGGGATTTTGATTTTACGGTATTTTGATTTGTCGGTGTTTTGATTTGTCGGTATTTTGAGTGTCGGGATTCTAAATTTCGAGATTTTGATTGTCGGCATTACGTTATACACCCGGACAAGATAAAATATTTTTCACATGTCGGCATTTTGGTTTGTCGGTGTTTTGATTTGTCGGTGTTTTGATTTGTCGGTATTTTGATTTGGCTGCATATTTAAATTTTGTCGGTATTTTGATGTGTCGGCATTTTGAATTTCGATATTTTAAGTGTATCCCGTGGCGTTGTTCGTTCGATTCCCTGCGGCCTTCGGCTTCCGACCACGTACACGCTTAGGATCATAACCCTTAGTCAGCAGAATTCTCTTTCTGTGTTTCGATAGAACTAAGGGCGGACAAGATTAAAAAATTTTAAAATGTCGGCATTTTGGTTTGTCGGTATGTTGATTTTTTGGTGTTCTGATTGGTCGGTGTTTCGATTTGTCGGTATTTTGATGTGTCAGCATTTTGAACTTCGGTATTTTTAGTGTATCCCATTATTAAGATAGTGAAATGAATTCTGTATTCTGGATTTCAGAATTTAGCATTGTTGGGTGTTGCTACAGAAAATATTTCAGACTCTTTCAGACTACAACCAAATTCAGTGCGTGGAAACCAGAGGGCGAAAGAACTGCATACTTATTTTTATATTTTAAGTGATTTCGCACTCCCTCATATTTACCGATCATATTAATGTGGTCCTCTCCACGGCAGTCTTCTAAATTTGTTTGCAAATTAAAGAGGCAATAGCTTTGGTTTTATGGATGCGACAATGGCCTGATTCCACCTATCTACAACACCAACCTTCCCTGGGTGTCAAGTTATCGCTTGCACGAACAGACAGAAAGTCACACGGAATTCAACTCATCCTAATAATTTATATAAATATATACTCTTATAACTACATATATATCACATGTTTTTATAACTTAATACTACCTCTTAATATCGCATCTCAGTTTTATTTTTTACTAGGTAAAATTGCGCTTACAAGGAGTTATCACGTGTTAAATGAAAAAAATATTTAATTTCAATATTTTTATCTGGCTAACGTACTCTATATAGGCTGCTTTTATAAACAGAATATGCAAAGTATACATGCAATGCAGAATATTCGTAAACACCATTAGTATGTATGTGTATGTAGCAGTATGAAATCGTTGAAGGCAAGACATCCCCAAATCATACGCATGAACTGTCAAAATGTGCATGAGTCTTATTTTGCACTGAAAATATTTAAAATGGAAATTTCGACGATAAAGTAAATAATTAATATTAAAATATATATTTTATTAAATTTTAAAAGTTATTTCATTTTATTTATTATTAGTTATTTATGTTATCATTAGGATAATACACAGTGCCATTCATAAACGCCAAATAAATGCATTGCATATTTTGACAAAATATATGATTAAAATATGATTTAAAAATGCTTTGGATACGCGTTTACTACAATGCAAAATAGAGCACCTTCTAAATATTTTTAAGTACAGAAATTTGATAAATGTAGTAATATGCACACATAACTGTTTTACTTTTATTCAAGACTTTTAATATATAGTACATTTAATTAACATACCTTGAACCCGTCATATGTCCAACTGCCAAATTTGAGAACACATGTTTGTTCGTCAAAAGGAAAATATTCTACATCTATTTCACAGGACGATTTGTAAATTGCTGGAGGTTTCCACTCGACTAATCCTTCTGAGTAAATTGTTGCTTTTGTTGCAAGCGTCACTTCGAAGTTACCATCAGCACTGTTGTTGTGATCAGCAAATATATTTCGTTTATTGTATATATATTTCAATTATGTGTAGTGTCATTATATACGGTAGTGTCTGCGGATGCTCATATATTTACATAAGGACAAATTTATAATATTATATTCAAATTTTCAAGGTTATTATTTATTTGTTCATGGGGTCTGATCACGTATTTTTGGTCTCAACTGGCATATTGCGTATATAATGTTATGGTTATACAAAGGTTCAAAGGAAATAAAACATAAAATAATGGTTGATAGAGAAAATGTTACGCCAACTTGGTAATCGTATCTTCGATGATTGGTTGGCTGCAACATTTTTATACTCTTGCAATATGCTGTTACAGAATATAATAATTTTGTTCACCTAACGGTTGTACGTATCACCCAAAACTAAGCGAGATAGACATAAAGTAATATGTATATAAATAATCAGAATGAAAAGACATTCTACTGACATTCCTATGTAACAGTGCTGATATGAGTGAAATCGGACTACAATTACGCCTACTTCCGAAATAACACAATTTTAAATTCCGTTTGATTCTTTCTCTTTCCTGTGTACACATCAAGAAATAATTAATATAATTGAATAAACTTTGCCCGGCTAATGCTTTTGAATTATGCCACCTGTTAAACAAAACTTGTACAAATTCAACTACCACTGTTCAAGCCCCTAGTACCGAATATGTGGACCAGAGAACTGCAAAACTCACTTTTTCCTTGAATCAGCTCATACGCAAAAGTTTCTATTCAAGTCCAATCACTGAGCGTTTTTTTATTCAAGCACAGTGAGTTTATTCATATGCGTTGAGTTTGCTCATACCCATTGAGTTTGCTCATAGGCGTTGAGTTTGCTCTTTTGTGTTTTTGTTTTCATTCAACAAGATCATTGTTGAGCCGAATGAGCGAACGCTTGAGTAGAGCTGTTTCAACACGAGCGTGAATAAACTCAGCAAGCAAACGAATTTACCGCAATTGAGCTGAATTTAGCTCAGTAGCGAAAACATTCACGAATGCCATTTTGAGCGCTTGAGCCGAATGTGCTGATAGTTCGGGTATTGATCGTGCATGAACATTTTTGCGCTCAACGGAAGCCGTTCTCTGATGTGGACCTTAGTATTTATAGTTGAATATTTACAGAAAAGAACGGTCAATGTATATACAGTCGAACTTCCATAACTCGAATCACTATTATCCCAAAAAAAACTTCGACTTACGGAGACTTCGAGTTATAGAAAAAAATTTTTTGTTAAAAAAACTCAATTGCTACTTTAGAGTATATTAAATGATGAATACGTATTTTTTGTTTAAAACACACATCACAGAAAACTGTAATAAGTTACAGTGAAGTGAAATATTCAGAAATTAGTGACTGAAAATTTTCTTTTTTTTTTTTTGGTATTTTCAGTAAAAAATGACTCTAATTTGTTTAAAGCCGTATAGTGCTCATCAGTTGTAGTGTCATTTGTTTGCAAATATAAACTCAATGTTCGGAAAGCATTTTCTTCATCATTTCTGGAAGGCTGGCGAATAGTTTCTTCTACCGATCCCTCGCCGTCACTCTCCGTTCCGCTTAATATTGGATCATCTAATTCAGGGCAGTAGTTCTCAACAATATCAGCATCTGTAGAAAAGCCAGTTGTGCAAAGGTCATTATCTACTGCAATATAATCCTGAAGAGTAGCACTGCAAGTTATTTTGTTTGCTTTTAACCATGCTTCGTAATCAGCTTCAATTACATTTTGATATTCATCAGTAGTACTTAAAAAACTCAGAGGTATGTCTTCTTCCTCTTCCCATTCAGAATATTGACCAAATCCAGCTTTTTTGAAGCAATTCGCTATGGTTTGATTTTTGACGTCAATATCCCAAGCTTTTGTTACATGATTGATGCAATCCATAAGTGTAATATCTTGTTTTTCGTTTGCCTCTATACGCTTTGGTGCTTCTTTTACTATTCTGGTACGATAAAAAACTTTCAAGTTTTGAATTACTCCCTGATCCAGCGGCTGTAATTAAGAGGTCATATTCGGTGGAAAATATGCCAGTTCAATGGCTTTCAGTTTGCTTTGTACGTCTTTTGGATGTGCTGGGCAATTATCAATAAACAATAAAATTTTTCGGCCAGTACTTTGAAAGCGCTTATCCAAATTTAGAACCCATTCTTCAAAAATTTGGCCAGTCATCCAGGCCTTGGAGTTTGCTTTAAAGTCTACGGGTAACTTTTTCCAATCAATAGAATTTAAAATTTTTCCGATCCATCCATATTTGCTGCTAGCATCAACGTAACCCGTTGCTTGCTATTCTTGCCTCCGTGGCATTTTTGGTTTTTAAACGTCAATGTTTTGTTTGGAAAACATTTAAAGAACAACCCTGATTCATCCGCATTAAAAACATCCCGTTCACATTACTTTTTTAATAAATTCGGCAAAACATCTTTTTTCCACTTTTCGCAGTTCACTTCACTAACGTCATTGCTTTCCCCACACGCTCTTTTATATCCCACAGCATACCTAAAATAAAAATTGAAATTTTCGCCAATTGAACGTTTTGTTCCCTACCTCTGCTTCCATTTATCAAGCCAACCTGTGCTTGCCATAAAATGATCATCGCCAAAGCGCTTTGCAAACTCCTTTGCCTTCTCCTTTAAAATTCCTCCAGATATAGGCCTGTTTTGATGTCTAGCTGCTTTGAATCAATCGAGGGTTGCTTTATCGATGTTCTGAAATACTGGGGTTTTAATCCTTTTACTACCCAGACGAACCCCAGATTCAAACGACGTAATAATTGATTCTTTATTCTTAAAAATCGTTGACACCGTACTGGCTGGGATACCAAATTTTTCAGCTGCTTTCTTTTTCTTTAAGCCACCTTCTACTTCTTTCAATAGTTTATACTTTACTTCAATCGACAAAGATTTCAAAACACGTTTAGTTGCCATGATAATTAATAAATACGATCTTATTTCCCTGTATCATCAAGTACGACTGACATCAGGGATAATAGGATGCCCAACTTATTCCAGTGTGAGAGCGCCTCAAAATAAGCGTTTTTTATAACATTTTCAATTGTGGCCACATCGAACAAAATAAGAATTTTTGGGCATCTAAATTAAAACGCCCAACGTTTATTACGATTGCAAATTATTATATATTGGACTTTTAATATATGGCGAAACCACTTAAATCCTTTTTTATGATTTTATGATATATTAAAACAACTGACTTTCGATCTTTCAATACTTAATAAGGTGAATTAAGCCTGTTAGTTGTCAATTAATGAATGTTTTTAATCATTTGTAATAGAAAATGATTTCTATTATGCATCAAATTACAAAACGTTTCATGAAATATGTTTAAATTTCGCATTTTCTTTGATTTTTATTGTTTTAAATTTTTATTAACGATCTTGCACGGCGGCAACAAATTTCTCCGTTCACATATATTTTTGGTATAGCTTCAATCTGGCCGTTCCAGTCATTCCAATTGCAAAACGTCGAAACCTACCCAATCCAGTCAACTGTCAAAGTTCGGTAGGTGAGCGGCTCTCACATTTCCAGTGACAGGAGAGTTGGGCATCCCATTATTCCTGACTGACATTTATGCACTGAACTCAAGAATGATAGAAAAGAGATTACGCATTGCGCAGGTCCGTTATACTAAACATACAATTGCTTACGTCACACGGCGCAGTAAAAAATTTGGCAGCTATAAACTCTACTACTCTAACATTCTTGTTAACAAGCAATATTTACTTGCTACTCAAGCTATTTCACGAAATTTATGAGCCGTGTGACGTAGATGCGCAGAACGAAAAATGTTTTGTCTCTCATCTGCGCAATCTTGTACTCTATCATTCTTGCACTGAACTGATACATACGAAAACAAAAATAAGCATTTGATGAACAAAGAGGGAATTCCCCGAATAAAAAGACGGTTCAAAAAAATAAGCAAATAAAAGAAAAATGTAGAGCGAAAGAGAGAAAGTACAATACTGCGAGTTGTAGAATGAGAGAAAAGCACATTACTTCGAGTTATAGAAGTCATAATTATGTATTTTCGTTCGAGTTATGGAGAGAACTTCGAGTTACGGAAGGAAATTTATATGTTAGTTCGAGTTAGAGAAAATTCGAGTTAAAGAAGTTCGAGTTATGGAAGTTGGACTGTATATACAAGTATATCTGTGTATCAAAAAAGGGTTGAATTCGGTCAATACTTTCCTGAGCCTCCATATACCTAATATAAACATTTTCAAACATTAAACTACATGTTTCGGCCAATATGTAAGTTATCCTCATAAAATTAGTGCTTCTAATGGATATATTTGGATATATGTATAGGATTAGACTCCTAATAACTAACAAGCCTTATGTACCTGAAAGTATAACCCTGGCGTTCATCATTGCAAATTGCAAGAGTATGAAATGTTCGGTTGTACCCGAACTTAGTACTCCTTACTTGTTTATTATTGTATACATGAAACTGCTTAATTTAATTGTAAGAAATTAATTATAATTTACTTCAAATACGATATGAAACTTATTTTGGACTTAAAAATTTTTTTTCTTTAATTTTTTACGCAAAATGTACATATATACACACATATCAACTCTAAAGCCTGATATCTTTTCGAACATATAAAAAAAACGCATTTTCAGGCCCAGAATATCTTATCAAATTTTGATATTTTCAAGTGCCCAGATTATAAATTTGCTCATGGAAGTATCAAATGTCCCCTTGTTTTGTGATATTACTACGTTATATTTTAAGCTTGTTTCGGCTACTTCGTAATAAAACGTATCTTTCCAGTCATTATTTGGGTTCTGCGCACCGTGAAAGGAATTTATAATTAATAAATAAGTATTTCTGAAGCTTAGTATGGAAAAGTTGAAAGGCGATGGTTCTCAAATACGGCAAATAATGCAAGATAGAGATTTATCAAGTGCTGAACATATTGAGCGCGACAGACTGCAAGCAATATCTGTCAAATATTAAAATACACACGTTCTTATGAACACAGTTATTTAGACAGCTGCACGACTACACGACTGCAGGTCGTCAGTTGTCGATTTCGCTAACTTCAATATATTTTTATGTTGGCAACGACAGTAGAGAGATGAGGTAGAGTGGTGATGCCACCAATATGTAAAATGTAAAATTATTGAAAACTCTAACAAACCTGAAGTTATTTTACAAATAAAAGCATAAAATAGCTCTATTATATCATTGGTAATAACAATTGATAATTTAAAATTAGTCACGTCACACACTAGCTCAATACCTTAAACCGTAAAACTACCTTTTTTCTTGTTTTCCAACGAAGAAATAAACCGGGAGTATTTATTGAGAAAAATCAGAAATCACAACTTCAATTCAAGGCTTTTGGTTTTTTATGATAAATACAATTTTGATACGATTTCTTTATGAAACAAACTGAGGTCGAGCGATGAAACCAATGAGGTCGAGCGATGAAAAAACTGCGGTCGAACGATGAAAAAAATGAGGTCGAACGATGAAAAAAATGCGGTCGAACGATGAAAAAAATGAGGTTGAGCGAAGAAACAAATGAGGTCGAGCGCGCGTTGTTACTTGCTTGAGCGTGACGTTGAAAAAAGGGCCGGCTCGCCGCCCGTTATTCCTTTTTTTAGCTTTTTGGCGTGGGTGCCGGTCAGCTGCTAGATCTGCTGTAGCGGTGACATTGTGGATGTTATGTGTGGAAATGTTGTGGAATTTGTGTGGTGAAATGATGAATGCGGGGTGTCGATGGGTTGCGGCTCTATGTAGGGTTGTATGCGGGTGTAGTACGCTGAAGCTCATTTTGGCGTTGGTGTATCCCGGCCCCCCTGTGTGGCGAATATTTCATTCATAGTTTGTTCCACAATATGTGGCAGACGCTGTCATTTTGCTGCAAGGTGTTTGATTATCGACCACGTTGTTAAGGCCCGTTTCGTCGTGCGGCGAGGTTGTGGCCTGGATGATTGGCGCCGTATCGAAGTGTCGTTATGTGGACGCCAGGCCTGAGGTGAGGTTTAAGGCTTGAGTTGGCAAACCGACCGTTCGCACGAAGCACACCCTTTGTATCCAGAAATGGATTTAGTACTAAGAGAAAGCTTCTTTTATTAATCGGCCTCGATTCTCTTAGTAGTGACATCTCGCTACTGAAATGGCGCGATTGGGTGTAAGTGATGAGAGCGACCTTTGCCTTTTGTAGGTCTAGGTGCAACAATGTATCACCTTGGGAGTACGCTGAGGGTTCTCCCTTGACTTTAATCTTGAGTCGCTCTATGAATTTGAGCATGTAAGCGATTACCCTGAGTGCTCGGGAGTATGATGAAAATCGCTCAAGGATGTCGTCGTCATCTATCGTTGTATGAAAGGAATCGATTTTCCGACTTTCGGGGGCAATTATATTGCGCATAGGCGATTGTGGCCAAGAAACGGGAGATTCTGTTAACCATCGGGGACCATTCCACCAAAGAGTGGTGGAGGTAAGGTGCAGGGGTTTGCACCCTCTTGTACCTAGATCGGCAGGATTGTCCGCACTGGCTACATGTCGCCAAGTGGCTGATCCCACTAGGTCAAGGATTTGAGACGTTTGATTGGAAATATACGTCTTCCATGCATGTGGTGGTTTCTCTAACCACGCTAATACGATTTCGGAATCAGACCAGAGATACAATTTATACTTTTCCATATTTAGATGTGTTTGTACAATGGATACTAGTTTAGCAAGTAGTAACGCACCACATAGTTCCAGTCGTGGTAGACTTATTGTTTTTAGAGGAGCTACCTTTGCCTTGGCTACTAGTAGGTGACTGGTGGTTGCTGTATCTGATTGTGTGCGCACATAAATGGTGGCACAATATGCCTTTTCAGAGGCGTCACAGAAGCCATGTAGTTCGACTTTGTGCTCTGGGGCATAATTTACCCAACGTGGGATTTGGATCTGTGAGATATCACTAAGATTTCCTGCGAACTGGGACCACTTTTCTAAACGAAGTGGTTTCACTTGTTCGTCCCAGTCTGTTCCGTCTAGCCATAATTCTTGAATCAGAATTTTCGCTTGTATCATAATTGGCGAAAGCCATCCTGCGGGGTCGAAAAGTTTTGCCACCGAGGATAAAATTTGCCTCTTTGTTATGGCGGATAGTGCTGATATTGACTCAGTAGTATATGAAAACTGGTCAGATATCGCATTCCATTGTATACCCAAAGTTTTTGTTGTGCTTTCCTTTTCAAATTTAAGGAAATTAGTGTCTAATATATTTTCCTTTGGTATACCCTCTAAAATATTAGGGTGGTTAGCCGTTATCTTTTTTAACGGAAACCCAGCTGTTTTGAGAGCTTGTGTCACTTGTGCTAGTGACTCGTATGCTTGTGGAAGACTGTGACTTCCAGACAGAATATCGTCTACATACGTTTGTGTTTTTAACACTTGTGCTGCCAGAGGAAATTCCGACTTTGTGTCTTCTGCCAGTTCGTGGAGTGTACGAATGGCTAGGTACGGGGCACAGTTTACGCCAAAGGTAACTGTTTTTAGCTTAAAGTCGCTTAGTGGACTATTGGGGGATTTTCGGAAAATAATTCTCTGAAAATCTTGGTCATCTTTATGTACGACTATTTGCCGATACATTTTTTCGACATCCCCATTGAATACGTATTTGTATATACGCCAATTTAATATGAGGAGCATTAAGTCTGGTTGGAGTGTAGGTCCCGTAAATAGAATATCATTTAGGGAATTCCCCGAGCTAGTGGTTCTTGAGGCATTGAAGACAACTCTGACTTTTGTTGTTTTTTTGTCAGGCTTTACTACTGCATGATGTGGCAAGTAGAATGAATAATATTTGCCTTTTATGATTTTTTCACATGGGCTTACTTCCTCCATGTGATCTAAATGGAGGTATTCTTCTAAGACACCATCATAATCTTGTTTCAGCTCACCTTTTCTAAGTAGGTTTTTTTCCATACTTAGAAACTGCTGTATTGCAGAGGTGCGAGAGTGACCTAAGGCGAGTGTATCTGGAAATTGTTGCTTAAGTGGTAGTCGTACGACGTACCGACCGTTTTCTGATCTAGTAGTTGTGGCTTTGTAAAAATCCTCACAATACTGATCTTCCGGGGTTGTGACTGATATGGGGGGAGTTCTTCCAATTCCCAAAATTTTTTCAATTGTGAATTGAGGTACTCGTTTGAGACTTCCTCAACTTGAGTTGTCAATGTTGTGACTGGTTCCGCAACTAGTCCACTTAGGACCCATCCGAAAATGGTATTTTGCGCCAGTAGTGTATTTGTGACTTTCTCAATACCTTCGAGTATTATTTGTGGTATGAGATCGCTGCCTAATAGAAGATCTATTTGAGCGGGGGTGTTGCAGTTTGGATCTGCTAACTTTATGTGTGAAACCTTTTGCCAATGCTTGCTATTTATATGATAGCTGGGTAACATATTGGTCAATTGCGGTAAGACAATAGCTTCTGCTTGTATGCGCTTGTCCGCTTGGGGGGAATAGAGGGTAATGGGGCAGATTTTATTTGAGTTTTGAACAACTCTTCCGCCCATTCCCGTAATTTCAAAATTGGCCAGTTTTGTTGGCAACTGTAGCCTGTTTTGTGCCCTAGACGCTATGAAAGATCGTTGTGATCCTTGGTCTATTAGGGCTCTGAGCTTAAACAATTCTCCTCGATGTTCGATGGAGACGACTGCTGTGGGTAGTAGTACCCTACTTTGATTTTCGCTGTGTAGCGTTTGTGTTTTCAATGCCTTTGAGCAGCATGGTGCTTCATGGCAATTTTGTGGATTTGGCACTTCGGGATTCGTTGTTGTAACTAAACCCGTGGCTCTTTTGATATTGGCGCTGTTTGGGGGTGAGCTGGAAAAATTATTTACGTGAAGCATCGAATGGTGTCGTTTGTGACAATAAACGCAATTAAATTTGCTTTCACAATCTTTAAGCATGTGAGCATGTGATAAGCAGTTTATGCACAGTCTTTTTGACTTTACAAAATTGTTTCGGTCAATGATATTTAATTTTTTAAATTTCTCGCAAGATTTAAGTTTATGCCCCCCTTTGCATAGTTCGCATGACGTTTGTTTGTATTGTTCGGATGTGAACGTTTGATTTTTAAAGAAGCTTCTATTTGAATTGTTGTTGCTACTGGCTTGGGGCCTGTGGAAGCTTCTATTGAGGTCGTTTTGAATACCTTTTGGTTTGGTTATTTTTTTGTCTACCCTTTCGGCGATTTCGTACTGGGTAGTGAGAAAATCTTTCATTTGTTGCCACGTTGGGCACTTTTTCCGTGATGAGAGCGATTGCTCCCACAATAATAAAGACTTTTCTGGTAATGCTGCTGTGCATATGTTTACCAGTATAGGGTCCCAGTTGTCTGTGGGAATGTTTTGGGTCGATAAAATCGACAAACAATTGGAAACAGTGGATTGAAGTTTGATAAATTCTTCACTGGTTTCCTTTTGAATCTTTGGCAAGTTCATTAAAATTGTTATCTGCTTATCGACCAATATTCGTTCATTCTCGTATCTTGATTTTAAAGCTTCCCAAGCCATATTAAAATTGTCGTCATTTAATGCGAACTGTTTTACTATGACGCCAGCTTGACCTTTCGTTTTGTATCGGAGGTGATACAATTTTTGTGCATTAGATAATTTTGGGTGGTTTATGTAAACGGCTGTGAACATGTCCCGGAAGGACGGCCATTGTTCATAACCCCCATGAAAAATTTCTGTGTCACATGCGGGCACCTTGAGGTGGATGCCTGAACTTGCCTCTTGACTTTGTACTTGTGGCATCTCTACTCGCGGAAGTGGAGTAGGTGCAATTGCTTTAATTAGTTTCAATTGATCATTAATCATTGCTTTCGTTTCTTCAAATTGGTCTAAGCAATTTTCATATTTGGCGTAAGCCGAGGATTTGAAATTTTCTGGTAGATCTGAATCATCAGATTCTACGATTGCGTCATATGCAGCTTGGAGACGCGTCCAAAAATTGTCTAAATTGTCTTTTTTGATTTCTAATACCGATTCCGAATTGTCTTGAATCGGCGAAGATGAAAATCGAGTGCAGTATCGTATCAAACTGTCACTCTCAGCGATGAATTTTGTATAAGAAATATCTTTACCCCTCTTTACTTTTGTAGCACCTTGCTTTGAGCGTGTAGCTTCTGCCGGTGTACATGTGCTTTTTTCGTCTGCAATCATTTTTGGTATTTGTAAATACTTGGAATTTTTTGATTCTTTTGAATCTGAGTTCATTTAGAAAATATAATTTTTCGACATAATTATTCTCAGTGTTTACTGATCATAATTATTCTTTGTAATTAAAAATTGAGACCGAAACTCTTTTACGTAAATAAGAGTTTTTTTTCGATTTGAAATGTTGTGCTTTGCTTGTTAACCGCACCTTTGTTAATAATATTTAGAAATATGTATATGTAAAAATTTTTTGTTAATGTCCTTATGGTGTATGTAGGCGCACCCTAATACTTGGACTTGTATGTATTTGTTCTTGAGCTATTAAGTGCTCGCTGAAGAAGTTAATGCACTATTCGGTATATAACCACGCGTTGTTTGTGCTTTAATTTTTGTAAGCAATTCTGCTTTCCTTTTGCAAGGGGTATTGCAAGACAGATGCCGATATGGACTTTGAAGCTAGTAGAATTATTGTTGTAATTCGGCTACATATATTAAATATAAGCCTTTTTTCCACGATTATATTGGATTGGCGTAATTTCAATTTGCCAACGGTCAAAGAGAATTATTATGTATATTTATTATTAGAATATTCTCCGAATAATTGTACCCTATGTACGCAAGGTATACCGGCATAAATGGGTTTTATGTTGTATTTTGGTATATATGTATATATGTATGCGTATTTCTTAATTTTCGCGGTACGGAGGTAGAGAGAAAGTAAGTATGAAATTTTTTCCGTTTTCTTATGTACTTCACTTCTTTATAATTTCAGCATAATTGTTGTAATGCATATTCATATAATTATTATGTAATTATACTTGTATATATGTATATGAAGTTATACATAAGTATGTAGTTAAAATACGTTTATGAATATTATCGCATCAAAATATCTATATAGTTGAAAACGCATATTTCAAAAGGAAATGTGTGAAAGTTTAAATGTACCAATTTTATCTATATATAAAATTTGCGCATATAATCGCATATGTGAACATGTATATATCATAGCAACATACATATAATAAGCAGTATATAGTTATATGAAAACGATACCACTATACTAAAGATTTTTTTTTTCAGGGATAGCGGAATTTTCTGAATACTTATGTATGTATGTGCAGGATTTTATCTCTATATATACGCATAAAATCGGAACGATTCCCATAATAATTGCAGTATATATTTATATTCCTCCCTCACTTTCCTGTTCTCTTTTTTGTGTAACATATTGTGTATGCGTCCGCGCCGTTAGTAATTTTGTTGGTTTGTTTCTGTTTTTACGCGCCCGCTCCGTTTTTTGTTTTTCTTTTATGTGTTATGTGTTATGTACATAGCCGTTATATACTTTTGGATTTGCACTTATTTTAACTTTGTTTTAGCTTTAATAACTTCTTGTTTCACATGTACCTCACACTTGTATGTATGGATTTTTGTAGTTTTTGTTTAGCTGCATTTATATTAAAAATTTTGTATGTATTACAATTTGTGGTGACGTATTTATGAAGAACTGAATATTCTCACATTTATATTAACCTCACTTAACAGACACTTCGTTTTTGGATTTGCAGTAGTCTAGAACACAATCTCAGGCACAATATGCATTATATATATTGATATATTTATATATATATATGTATGTATATATATAGTTATGTATATGTAGTAATATAATTTTTTTTTAATTTTTCACTCAACTGTGTTTACTCATTTTATTATAAGTAAAAATGCTTTGAGAATTGATTGTTTGTTTATACTGGGAATAAGCTGGCACACTTGAGCATCGCTCGTAACTGTGAATTTGATTTGTGAAGGGAATATATGTCTAACGTTTTCCCCCTTAAATGGCAATGAAACGGAACACAAAAAGTCCAACTTTCGCGATTTATAACTTGTATTATTGACCTCTGCTGATGCTCTACAACTGTATTTTTTTTTTTTTTTTTTTGTTTTTTAATAATTTGGCTGCGCCTGCTTCCGAGTGGGGCTCTTTTATTTTAACACACGAACATACCAACCGATTGAAGACGTAAAAATGTGCTTTGACTAATTTCGAGAACTGATTTGATCTATTTCAACTATTTTTTTTTTTCATACACATAATAACTTAATTTCGCCGTTTTGTTTTTTTTTTTTGATGATATGTTTTCTAACTTTGCCTACTTTTGCAAAAATTCTATGTGAAAATTTCAGCAGCAGCACTCGAAACAATTTTTTTTGGATTCTCAACGAATTTTTTCCACTTTATTATTTATTAAACTTTGTTTTGCTTAATTTCCCATTTTGCTTTTTTTTTTTTTTCGGGCTCTTTTACACACTATGTAATGTGCCTTAAACCGTGTTTCACTTCACTTTTTTTGGTTTCTTCAAATTTTTTTTTTTTCACTTTATTATTTGTTTAAACTTTTTGAATTTCCCATAGTGCTTTTCACTAGGGCTCGAAGGAAAATCACTTTAAATCAACACCTTCACAATAAGAACTACCTTTTGGTTTTCCAATGATAAATAAATTTTGATATATTTCTTTATGAAACAAAAATCACAAGTGAGGTCGAGCTTTTTATGAAAAAACTGCGGTCGAACGATGGAAAAAATGAGGTCGAACGATGAAAAAAATGCGGTCGAACGATGAAAAAAATGAGGTTGAGCGAAGAAACAAATGAGGTCGAGCGCGCGTTGTTACTTGCTTGAGCGTGACGTTGAAAAAAGGACCGGCTCGCCGCCCGTTATTCCTTTTTTAGCTTTTTGGCGTGGGTGCCGGTCAGCTGCTGTAACGGTGACATTGTGGATGTTATATGTGGAACTGTTGTGGAATTTGTGTGGTGAAATGATGAAATAGCATATAGCTTCCATACAAACTAAACACATAGTTACTAAAAGATAAGATATATATTTCTTTACCATCAGCTTGTTAAGGCTTACTGTCTATTATTTTACCTTTTCTATATTATCGGCAATTTTTTATTCTCGGCTTATGAAGAATAGTAACTCCACGCCTAGCTCAGATATGGTTAGAATGGGTACTCCTTTGCCCTGGAATTAAGACTGGGACAATAGAGGTATCGTGCGAGAGAGTGGCCGTGAATGTAGAGCGGCTTCGATTCGTAAAGTAAAGAATTATAATTAATTTCATAATTAATTTCAACTTTATACAGCTGATTCCCATAACCCACCCGTATGAGGAGCACTTGGATAAATGCAATAAGAGCGACACCGCTTTTGGTAAGTGCAGGTGCATCATTGTATCGCATTGGGAATATGGTGATTCCTTGATTTTCCTTTGAGTTTTTATTTACAATTTGAACATTTATCTATGACGCAATATGAAACGGTTTTTCGACTTTCTGGTACGTACGACTGAATATATAAGTTTTTTATGTAAATGGTGGTTTTTCTAACCATAGAGCAATTTCGGAATCGGAGCAACGATATACATAATTTTACATTTTCCCATATTAAAATGTGTGTATATTGTGGATACTAATTGAGCACATCGCAAGCTGAAGTGGTGGTAGACTAGGAGCTTTTAGAGTGGCTGTTTTTGTTTTTGTTACAATTACGTACCTTGCTGTCGGTATCAGCTTGTGCGCACATACATAGATGTTGCGCACATGAATAGCGTAAAGCCGTTTGGTTTGGCTGTGTATGTGGGGAATACTTATTCATCGCGGTATTTGAATCTGCGAAATTGCAGTCCCGTTGCACTTGTTCGTCTAATAAATCTTGCGTCAGGAATCATAATTGGCAAAGGCCATCCCGGGGGGTCGATAATTGACATACAAGGTGAGTTCCAAAGCAAACCAGACTTTTTGAATGTAGCGCCCCTGGTGGCGCCATTTATATGCCGGCTGGTACGTTAGAATCTGCTATCTTTATCGATGGTCCAGTGAGAATTTCATGACAGTTCATTAATTGGAAGAGAAGTATTGCGTTTTAAGTGTCAGTATGTTTGTGTTATTGGTGCGAAAATGAGCTTCGAACAAAGAACCAACATTAAATTTTGTTTTTAAAATTGGTGAAACTTTACCGAAACGTTTGAATTGCTGAGAAAACAAGTTTATGGCGATGATCCCTATCCCGCAACGGAGTGCACGAGTGGTATCAACGTTTTCAAAATGGTCGTGAGGACATAAATGACGATCAAACTGTGGGCCAATGAAAATCTGTGATCACCGGAAATTCCATCGAATTTATGCATGAATTCATCAAAAATCAACCGAAATCATTATTGAAATTCATGGAAATGGAATTGAAAATCTCCAAAACATCAATTTATCGTATTTACTACCGAACATTTTGGGTTTACGAAAAAGTGTATGCGCGGCTTGTTCCGTACAAATTACTGACGACCATTGCTCAGAATCCAACACTCGACCGACTATTTGACCAAAAATTTCCAAATTAACCACTCTTCGCATTCATCTGATAAGGCACCGTGCGACTTCTTCCTTTTCGGAAAAAATGCATTTGCCAATGAAAGAAAGCGTTATGCAGACATAGAGGCCATTCAAAAGACTAAAACCACTCGTTCGACATGCTTTTTGCAAAAAGCTGTATTGAAGCAGAAGAAGAGTATTTTAAAATAAAATAAATTGATTTTGCCGAAAAAATCATTTGGCCTGTTTTTTTTTTTTAAGTCCTGTTTACTTTGGAACACTCCTTGTATACAGCGAAAGTCTCTATAACGAATTCCAAGAACTGATAGTTACTTTGCTATAAAGAAAATTCGCTATTTAAAAAAAAAAAAAATGTTCCTTTTAACATCTTTTATTTGTAGTAGTCAGTTATTTTTGATTGAAGTAAATTTTTCCACTTTTCTTCTTCAATGCAAAGTACTTGGCACGCTCGTTTTAATTTCCGAATAGGTGCGGAAACCTATAAATAAGCAATTTCAATATTTTGTTGGTCCTTTACATCCCTAGGGTGTGCAGCGCAGTTGTCAACAAAGAGCAAAACAATTATTTGTTGAGAAGCAAACTTTCGATCCAATTTCAAGAGCCATTTCAAATAAAGCTTGCTTATCATCCATGCTTTCGTATTGAATTTATAATCCACGTCTATAGATTTGATTCCTTTGAAGCATCTTGTATTCTTGGCCTTTCCTATGATAAGCAATTTAACTTTCTCCAATCCGGTCATATTGCATGCCAGCATAACAGTAATCTTCTATTTGCTGTTTTTCCCCCCAAAGCACTTCTCATTTTTAAACGCCATCGTTTTACTTGGTAAGCACCAGAGAACTGCATCGAATAATAAATTTTTATACTCTCGCAACAATGTTGCTAAGGAGAGTATTATAGTTTTGTTCACATAACGGTTGTTTGTAAGTCCTAAAACTAAAAGAGTCAGATATAGGGTTATATATACCAAAGTGATCAGGGTGACGAGTAGAGTCGAAATCCGTATGTCTGTCTGTCCGTCCGTCCGTCTGTCCGTCCGTTCGTGCAAGCTGTAACTTGAGTAAAAATTGAGATATCACGATGAAACTTGGTACACGTATTCCTTGGCTTCATAAGAAGGTTAAGTTCGAAGATGGGCAAAATCGGCCCACTGCCACGCCCACAAAATGGCGGAAACCGAAAACCTATAAAGTGTCATAACTAAGCCATAAATAAAGATATTAAAGTGAAATTTGGCACAAGGGATCGCATTAGTGAGGGGCATATTTGGACGTAATTCTTTTGGAAAAGTGGGCGTGGCCCCGCCCCCTACTAAGTTTTTTGTACATATCTCGGAAACTACTATAGCTATGTCAACCAAACTCTACAGAGTCGTTTTTTCCATTTCTATGTACAATTCAGAAATCGGATAATAACCACGCCCACCTCCCATACAAAGGTTATGTTGAAAATCACTAAAAGTCTGTTAACGGACTAACAAAAAACGTCAGAAACACTAAATTTTACGGAAGAAATCGCAGAAGAAAGCTGCACCCAGGCTTTTTTTAAAAATTGAAAATGGGCGTGGCCTCGCCCACTTATGCACCAAAAACCATATCTCAAGAACTACTAGACCGATTTCAATGAAATTCGGTATATAATATTTTCTTAACACCTGATGACATGTACGAAATATGGGTGAATATTATGAATATAATATATTATGAATTCCATCTGATGCCTTTTCTGTATAATGCGAGTATATACCTTAGGAACCAATGATATAGCGGAATAAAAACTTTACAAAAAAATACGATATTTGAAAAATTTTGTAAATGACGTATAACAAATCTCGATTATCACTTTATCATACGAAGTATAAAATATTCAGTGACTCCCGAACTTAACCCTTCCTTACTTGTTAATTTAGACTTACATAAGTACTGATCCGTTACTCTGCATCGAGTACATAAATACATACAACAAATGTATATCTGTATGTATGTACGTATTCGATGCAATTTCCATTGTTAACGCTTCGAAAATTTGTAACATGCGCACATTTTCAAAGCTGATACAATTTTTGCCACACATGATTTAAATCAGTCCAGCAGAAAATTGTTGTTGTTTGCTGTACTCACAGATTTACTCGAAGATTTACTTATAATTTACCCAAAGTTTCATTTCAATTCAAACAATCGTCGCAACGCTATGTACTGACATGGTACGATTGCAACCGGAGCCAGCCATACGTTTACACGATCGTGATTGCCGAAGAACAGATTGTTCGTGTTGTATCAGGTCAGTTGACGCTGGCGGCTACACGATTTGATTAACAGTATTGTCTATGCTGAACTGAATTGATTTTATTGTTTTTGGCACGACTGTTTGTTCTGATTTTATCATACTCGTTGCAGCTCTCTGGTAAGCATATAAAAAAAACAAGTAAGGAAGGGCTAAGTTCGGGTGTCACCGAACATTTTATACTCTCGCATGATAAAGTGATAATCGAGATTTCATTATACGTCATTTACATATTTTTCAAATACCGTATTTTTGTAAAGTTCCCGAGTGGAGTAGTTCCCGAGATATTGTTTTCTGGTCCAAAAGTGGGCGACGCCACGGCCATTTTCAATTTTTAAAAAAGGCCTGGGTGCAGCTTCCTTCTGCCATTTCTTCCGTAATATTTAGTGTTTCTGACGTTTCTTGTTAGTCGGTTAACGCACTTTTAGTGATTTTCAACATAACCTTTATATGGGAGGTGGGCGTAGTTATTATCCGATTTCTTCCATTTTTTGAACTGTATATGGAAATGCCTGAAGGAAACGACTCTGTAGGATTTGGTTGACATAGCTATTGTAGTTTCCGAGATATGTACAAAAAACTTAGTAGGGGGCGGGGCCATGCCCACTTTTACAAATATGCCCCTCCCTAAGGCGATCTTTTGTGCCAAATTTCACTTTAATATCTTTATTTATGGCTTAGTTATGACACTTTATAGGTTTTCGGTTTCCGCCATTTTGTGGGCGTGGCAGTGAGCCGATTTTGTCCATCTTCGAACTTAACCTTCTTATGAAGCCAAGGAATACGTGTACCAAGTTTCATGACGATATCTCAATTTTTACTCAAGTTACAGCTTGCACGGACGGACGGACAGACGGACGGACGGACAGACAGACATCCGGATTTCGACTCTACTCGTCACCCTGATCACTTTGGTATATATAACCCTATATCTGACTCTTTTAGTTTTAGGACTTACAAACAACCGTTATGTAAACAAAACTATAATACTCTCCTTAGCAACATTGTTGCGAGAGTATAATAAAAGTAAAATAATTGAATTGCAATAAATAAATAATAAGTTGTGTAATAAATATAATAAAAAAGGTGCGTGGAGTCCCTACACGTGGAAGAAGTTATACTTCTTAGTGATATTCAGAAATGCATATCATTTTGTATGAAAGAAAACTAGAACATTTAAATTCATTATGCACATTTTATAAAGCAAAGTCTAAATGAAGGAATTTTGACGCGGAAAGTAGTTCTGTCTCTTTGTTGCGGAAGGGAATATGCAGCGTACGTATGTACTCTTCGAATTGTCATATTATAATTTGTATATTTTATATCATGGTGTTTAGCCAATTTCTTGTATTCATTATTGGCGTTGCATTTGTATCCATTGTATATTTCTTTCTGCATAACCAAACCATAATTAGGACAACGCAATACAAGTGTCAATGGTGGTGTTGGTGGTAAGCGCTTGAAAAGTTACGACGAGCACGTATGTTCGAATTCCAACAGAATTTATTTTAAATTGAATATGTCACCAACCAAAAATTGAAACATTGTTTTACAAAGCAACAACAGCATAAGCATGGCAACATTGTGTTGTTGGTAGAAAAGCCGAGCTGTGCCGAAAGAAACGAACAAACGATCGCCGATTGTCACCGCTTGCTTGCAGTCGAACATC
>NW_026089622.1:25620701-25699604 GCF_024586455.1 Bactrocera neohumeralis
TGAAGCTCATTTGGCCAAAAACAAATAAATTTACCTATTTACTTATTTTTTGCATACAAAATTTCACTTTGAACAAAATTTAAAAATTTCATTGAAGTGCAAGGTATTAGTATGGCCACAACGAAATTGTGTACATGCAAAATGGACAGCTGTGTTATCTTGTGTACATGCCGGCCATTGTTATGTTGCTGCCTTCTCACAAATGTACATGGAGTAGGACCCACAACGCCATTTTCAGTTCACTGTCGTGCTGTCATGTCGTGTCGCGCTCATTGTGTTCAGCACATGAAAATATATTTATATTTGCCGACGACAGTAGAATTGACAGTAGAGACGAGTGATGCCACTTATATGTAAAATGTAAAATTATTTAAAGCTCTAATAATCCTGGTGTTATTTTACAAATAAAAGTATAAAATAGCTCTGTTATATCATTTGTAATTTACTTATTCTTTGTATACAAAATTTCAATTTGAACAAAATACTAAAATTTCATTGAAGTGAAAGGTATTAGTATGGTGTTGTCTTGTGTATATGCCGGCCATTGTTTTGTCGCTGCCTTCTTACAATGTTTATGTAGAAGGATTCACGACGCCATTTACAGTTCACTGTCGTGCTATGACAGTAGTCGTGTCGCTCTCTTTGTGTTCGGAGCGTCAAGGTTATAACTGTTCTGGAAATTGAAGCTTGAAAAAGTTTCGTTCTGATGGCAGAAAAGATAAAAATTTTATGAAAATTCTAATGCAATGTTTAAACGAAAAATTTGAAGTGATTACAATTAATTTTATCTATTCATTAATATAGACTGCCCTTACTGCCGATAGAGATTTTAATTTGGTATTGAAAAATACATATGGTTTCAGTGGCGTAGCTACAACTTCGGGCGCCCGGGGCCAAGGATCTTCTGCCGCCCCCTTTATCTACCTACCTACAAGTTTCATGAGGTGGTTCGAACAAAAGTGAATTTTTACACAATATCTTCAATATTAAGTATATAAAATTTAGGAACTAGAAGCCACGCAAATTCTGAAGTTCCAAAATTCTCACAATACGGTTTTTGAGGACATTGATAGTAAATTTACAAGACATCTTATTAAAAGCCATAGAAAAAACCCATTTTCGCCCTACATCTTGTACACTTTTGACACAATTTGCAGGAATTTTTGCCCGAATTGGAGTTTTAAAAAACAGCGAAGATCGTTTTGCCGCCCCCAAGACGTTGCGCCCGGGGCGACGGGCGTCTCTTCGCGGACAAGATTGACAATTGTAATTTTTGTATGGTGAAATCTTGCCAATCTAGTAAATTATCGAGATAACCTATTTAACAGCTGGAATCTCGTTGGTTAAATTAGTTAAACCTCCCCATAGATGTGCACACCACTATACCACACGAGAAAAACTGGTTCACCCCTGCCAGCCACGGCTGCTATATAGTATACTTTTCTCAAATATTTCAATACAACTACAAATTATTTCTCTATTCACTAACACCAACGCACATTTTCGGGTTATTTTTTAATACGCTTTTATTAGCTTCACTTGTAGGTATGTATGTTTGTTTGTAACTTTTTTTTTAAGTGGTACTGACAGCTAGAATATTTGAGCGACACTGTTGGAAGGCGAGAGTAAGTTTAAGCAGCTCACCAAAAAGATGCTCCTAAAAGTGTGCAACAACTGTATAAAACTAGTTTTAGTTACATTTGAATAGTATATGTATGTATATACTGAAATATATGTATATCCTTAAGGAAAGTATACTCAGGGGCATCGCGAGGATCCTGATCATGAGGGGGTGAGTCCCTTTGAAATGCCGACTCATTTCAAGAATTTGCCGATTTAATGTATATGTTTATAAATATATATAAAATAAGGATATCTTCATTTCTGATAAGGTATTACGGAGAAGTTTGACAACATAATAGCATAATTCATTATTTTATTCTCAAATAAGTATTGTACATATTAGTATAATCATCATTTAATATGTTTCTCTTAATATAAAATACATATATTGTTCAGCGACGTGTTACGCGGGAAAAAACAAGATTTTCTTAAGAAATTGAATTGCAAAAAATATAAATTTCTGAGTTATATTTTCATTCTGCGATGTTTCAACATTGACCATTTTCCAACAACATCGCGCAGATCGATTTTGTCTACTTTATCCTTTGAAGAAGAAAGCAGCATCAAAGAATTCAAACGTTCATCCCCCATTATTGTACGCAAATCGTTGAAAACAAATTTCAATTTACTCATTATGTAATGAACAATTTTGTACGCAGAAGGAATGACCTTTCTCAATTTGTACGCTACTATAGAAATGTCATCGAAAGATTTACACTCCTTACATGAATCAAAAAGAATTTGTGTTTCAGCAAAAATACAATCTAGATCTTCACTGAAGAACTTAGGTTCCAATTGCACAGCAAATTGTATAGATACTATTGTAATATTACTTCTGTTAGCTGGAATCCTGAACATCTCTTGAATGGGTTTGAAGGTTGACATAGTTTCTTGCAAATTATCTTGAATATAATTTGTGAAATTTTCGAGGACAATTTTGAATTCTTTTCTATAAAATGTCTGGAAATCAAAATTACAAGCAGTTGCTGGATTATCGTCATATTTCTTCGGAGCACGGCGTGTTCTGTGGTGTTTCGAAAAGTCATTTTCAGGGTTGATCTGACAATTTTCAGCAAATGCAACTGAACTCGCTAGCAATGCGTTAATTTATAATATATTCAACCACTGTTATTCGAACATTGTAGTGTTTTAATAATCCTCGTGGAAATTACGAAAAGGTGTCTTTTTAAGCTTGCTTCCGCAATTATAGAGCTATTTATTCCGTTTTACTGAAGTTAAAATTTTCATAAATGGCGGCTAGTGAATTCGCAATGGATATGACGAAAAATTAATGTACAATAATATATTTTGATGAAAATCTTAAAAATATTCAATAAGTTTTGACAACAAATTTCCGGGTATACTTTATATAGATATATGTATATATAACCGCGCACCAGAAGAAACAATATCAAATAATGCAAAACATGTGACTTTTAGGTATCGAAAAAATTAATACTTATAATAAAATTTTTGTAGTAAAAAAAAATTCAGATACTAGTTTTCAAAACGCCTCCGAAAAGCAACTGCAATAGAAAACTCCTTTTTTAAACTTTCGCTGTCCCGTCGATGTGACTCGATTATATTTCACAATATTGGTAAATCTCATAAAAGAAAAAAATAGATTCATTCAATATAAAAAAAGAATTCATAAAAATTTTAAATACACAAAGAAATATTTTACCTACCTAATATTTGAACCCCTCTACCTGAATAAATGGAAAATGAGACAACCCACTTACCTTCTTCTTAATTGGCGTAGACACCGCTTACGCGATTATAGCCGAGTTAACAACAGCGCGCCAGTCGTTTCTCCTTTCGCTGGATATGGCGCCAATTGGATATTCCAAGCGTAGCCAGGTCCTTCTCCACTAGGTCCTTCCAACGGAGTGGAGGTCTTCCTCTTCCTCTGCTTCCCCCGGCGGGTACAGCGTCGAATACTTTCAGTGCTGGAGTGTTTTCGTCCATTCGGACAACATGACCTAGCCAGCGTAGCCGCTGTCTTTTAATTCGCTGAACTATGTCAATGTCGTCGTATATCTCGTACAGCTCATCGTTCCATCGAATGCGATATTCGCCGTGGCCAACGCGCAAAGGACCATAAATCTTTCGCAGAACTTTTCTCTCGAAAACTCGCAACGTCGACTCATCCGTTGTTGACATCGTCCAAGACTCTGCACCATACAGCAGGACGGGAATTATGAGTGACTTATAGAGTTTGGCTTTTGTTCGTCGAGAGAGGACTTTACTTTTCAATTGCCTACTCAGTCCGAAGTAGCACCTGTTGGCAAGAGTTATCCTGCGTTGGATTTCTAGGCTGACATTGTTGGTGGTGTTTACGCTGGTTCCAAGATAGACGAAATTATCTACGACTTCAAAGTTATGACTGTCAACAGTGACGTGAGAGCCAAGTCGCGAGTGCGACGACTGTTTGTTTGATGACAGGAGATATTTCGTCTTGCCCTCGTTCACTGCCAGACCCATTTTCTGTGCTTCCTTGTCCAGCCTGGAGAAAGCAGAACTAACGGCGCGGGTGTTGAGGCCGATGATATCAATATCGTCGGCATACGCCAGCAGCTGTACACTCTTATAGAAGATGGTACCTTCTCTGTTTAGTTCTGCAGCTCGAACTATTTTCTCCAGAAGCAGGTTGAAGAAATGGCACGATAGGGAGTCGCCTTGTCGCCGCCGTGTTTGAATAGCTCGGCCGGCAATCCGTCGGCCCCTGCCGCTTTGTTGTTCTTCAGGCGGGCAATTGCTATTCGAACTTCTTCATGGTCGGGTAATGGTACGTCTGCTCCATCGTCATCGATTGGGGAACCGGGTTCTCCTTCTCCTGGTGTTGTGCGTTCACTGCCATTCAGCAGGCTGGAGAAGTGTTCCCTCCATAATTTAAGTATACTCTGCGCATCAGTGGCTAAATCACCTTTGGGGGTTCTACAAGAGTATGCTCCGGTCTTGAAACCTTCTGTAAGCCGCCGCATTTTTTTGTAGAATTTTCGAGCATTACCCCTGTCGGCCAGCTTATCAAGCTCTCCATACTCATGCATTTCGGCCTCTTTCTTTTTCTGTCTGCAGATGCGTCTCGGTTCCTTCTTCAATTCTCGGTATCTATCCCATCCCGCACGTGTTGTGGTCGATCGTAACGTTGCGAGGTAGGCAGCCTGTTTTCTCTCCGCTGCGGCGCGGCACTCCTCGTCGTACCAGTTGTTCTTTTGCACTTTCCGAAAACCAAGGGTTTCGGATGCAGCTGTACGTAAGGAGTTTGAAATGCCGTCCCACAGTTCCCTTAAAGCGAGTTGTTGATGAGTGCTCTCAGAGAGCAGGAGTGCAAGCCGAGTAGAAAATCGTTCGGCAGTCTGTTGTGATTGCAGCATTTCGACGTCGAACCTTCCTTGTGTTTGTTGGCGTGCGTTTTTTGCAGCACAGAGGCGGGTGCGAATCTTGGCTGCAACAAGATAGTGGTCCGAGTCGATGTTAGGACCTCGGAGCGCACGCACATCTAAAACACTAGAGACGTGTCTTCCGTCTATCACAACATGATCGATCTGGTTGGTAGTTTTTCGATCCGGAGACAGCCAGGTAACTTGATGAATTTTTTTGTGCTGGAATCTAGTACTACAGATAACCATATTTCGGGCCACGGCGAAGTCGATCAGCCTCAACCCATTTGGGGATGTTTCCTCGTGGAGGCTGAATTTACCGACCGTAGTGCCAAAGATACCTTCTTTGCCCACCCTGGCGTTAAAGTCGCCAAGCACGATTTTGACATCGTGGCGGGGGCATCTCTCATAAGTGCGTTCCAAGCACTCATAAAAGGCATCTTTTGTCACATCGTCCTTCTCATCCGTCGGAGCGTGGGCGCAGATCAGCGATATGTTGAAGAACCTCGCTTTGATGCGGATTGTGGCTAGACGTTCATTCACCGGAGTGAATGATAGTACTCGGCGACGGAGTCTCTCTCCCACCACGAATCCCACACCAAACTTGCGCTCCTTTATATGGCCACTGTAGTAAATGTCACAAGGACCTACTCGTCTCTGTCCTTGTCCCGGCGGTGATGTCAGCCTTTGGTTTTACGAGGACATCAACCAGCTGGGCAGAGGCACCTTCCCAATTAAGGGACCGGACATTCCAGGTGCATGCCCTTAATTCGTAGTCCTTCTTTCGTTTGCCATGGTCGTCATCAAAAGGGGGGTCTCTCATCCGAGGCTGCTGTTGGTTTTTCATTGGGGTGAGCTTTTTACGTGGCGGGTCCCAAACCCAGCGCACAACCCTATGCAGGGGTGTTTCGCCTTCTCACTTTAGCTCACCTTCGAACGGATATTCTTAGGCTACCCAGAGGATACTTGGTCAAAGACCGGAAGTCGTGAGCTGCTTGAGTCATATGTAAAAGTATCGTTTCTGGCCACTCCCAAGTGAATGGCGATCAGAGAACTTTCCTCACTTGCGTGAACTTCTACACATGACCCCATTCTCCCAACCCACCTACCTAGTTTACCTATTTTCCGGGTCGACCACTTGAATTATGAGTGCTATTCAAGAACAATAGAAATGGATTAAGCCAAGTTTGTACCGTTACTTTTTTGGTTCCCGCGGAAAATAAGAATTCGTAAAAATTTAAAATACAAAAAGAAATATTCTACCTACCTAATATCTGAACTGATTTTAACAAATTTGGAGTTTCAAGCTAAAAAATTAAAAATAAATTTGGTTAAAAAAACTATAAAATACGCTTTTAAAGCACATCAAGCTAAAAAGTGAAAAATAATTCTTTGTATAAACTAACAATAATAATGAAGGAAAAAATCCTGCATTATTATGAGAAAAGCGTGGAGTGCTTTGTGACATATTTTTCATATATCGAGTATATGACACTGCTGAATGAGCGCAACAGAGATGTATGATCACATGTATATGTACGTGTGAGGAGAAAAGTGGTTAGAATCTTCACGCGGCTTATGGCGAGCTCACTACTGAACCTACTGTTTCACTAGTTTTTTAACCACTCTTGACTGGCAGGGCTCTACTAATACACACCACACCTGAGAACACCACCACACTTAGCAAGATGAGTTCACTACTGAACCTACTGTTTCACTAGTTTTTTAACCACTCTTGGCTGGCAGGGACTCTACTAATACACACCACACCTGAGAACAACACCACACTTAGCAAGATGGCAGCATACGACGACGCTACCCAGCGCCAAGCAACAAAAAGGATGGTCTCACATCAGTAAATTATCATTCGCTTTATAACGAGCTATCCAGTTATAGGTACCTTTTTCAATAGCCTTTTTTGGAAGATCACGCGTGAGTCGTGTCAAGCTGTCATGTTATTTTTGTTTGACATTTCATTCTGGAAAGACTTACGTCTGAGCAACATTTACAAATCGTTCAACATTATTACGCTCAACTTATGGCCAACATAATAATAATCGACCGAATTGCCCATATCCACCAAGGAGTGAAGAAAATATAGTAGCCATAGCTGAGAGCGCCGATTCGGCGCCGTTCGCAGCAATTCGAACTGACGTTTGAACGACTTAGCGCATGTAACATCGAGATCTTAAATTGAAAGCGTATAAAATACATACTTGAAAAGTTCCAAGAAGATCCGAATCCGACCGATCGTGATCTTGACAACATTACCCAGTAAATTTGAAGTTTATTCGTTTTTTCTTTAAAAACAAGTAGGGAACATTCGATCTACACTGCGACACGACATCGAATCTGCGCGCTACTCTATGCTGTTCGATGCACGATAATCTGATAATTATTATTCAAAATGAAATTATAGAACCTCATTTCATCATTTGAGCACAGTGAGTACTGTTCAGTAATATTTCTAGATGTAGCTCAAGCGTTTGATAAGGTATGGCATAAAGGCCTTTATGTAAGATTAAAAAAACTCTACCTTTAGAATTGTATAAAACATTGGAGTCTTATTTAAATAATAGACAATTTATGGTGAAAGTAGGAGATTTCATATCTGATGAAAGACAGATAAGGTTTGGTGTACCACAAGACAGCGTTTTAGGTTCAACTCTATACCTCATATATACAGCAGATCTTCCAACAGCTAAGAATGTATTAACTTCAACTTTTGCGGATGACACAGCTACAGTGAACCGCAACAACTGCCACATTCTGGCATCAAGAATATTAGCCGAGCATTTAAGTTCTTTCGAAGGATGGCTAGTGAACTGGCGTATAAATGTGAGTGAACAGAAGTGTAAGCATGTTACATTTTAGCTTAGACCGTGCCCGGCAGTAAAAATAAATAATAGTTTAGTACCCCAAGCGAATGAAGTAAATTATCTTGCGATTCACCTAGACAGAAGGCTCACGTGGAGAAAACACATCTCTAGTAAAATAACATGTATGAAGATTAGAGCTGCAAATTTAAATTGAATTTTAAATAAAAACTCTAAACTTAGTCTAGACAACAAAGTGCTTTTATCTAATGCGGTTGTAAAGCCGATTTGGATGGATGGCATTCAACCTGTGCAACTAATATTGATATTATACAAAGATTCCGATCGAAAATTCTTCGAACAATTATGTGTTCACCATGGTACATGCGTAGCGAAAATATCCATAAAGATCTTGATATTCCTATGGTAAAGAAAGAAGTAGAAGATAGCAGAATTAAACATATATCTAAACTGCGAGATCACCGAAACCCATTGGATAATGCTTTGGTACATTCCTGAGATCGAACACGCCTTAAAAGAATAGAGATTTTTTCGTTTATTGATCGGACCCGGAAACTACGAAAAGGAGACTGAATTTATAAAATTTAATTCTTTATTTAGTTTAAAACATTTGATATTCGGTTACTCAGCCAAAGGCGTGAACAAGGTTATTGTTTGCAGTAAGTGCAGTATGCAAGATCAGCACTTTAGCACCAATAGCAGTATTACGCCGGATGCGCGTGTGGCTGTTTTGAACTTGCAAAATATTTATGTTCAAATTACCGCGCATTTACGGAGCAGGTTCCCGGAATCTGATTTGACTTTAATTATTGAAACTTTGTTAATTTATTATGTGTTAAGTTGTACACTTATTATTTCCTGCGAAATCTCCTTTATCACGGACAACCAATGGCCGAAACTAACGTTTTGTCAAAGAGTCAATGTGTCGGAGGACTGACGAAACTAATCTTGTGTTGCTGGCAGAAAATCCATCCCGTTTCCCTCGCCGCTGTAACAGCTTCGCCTACAAACCAGTGTAAATATGTATAGTGTTCAAATGAGGTGGTTGTGGTTTTAGTGCGGTTCTGGTATTTCTTAAAATTTTTAGTTTTCCACACCAACTATATTTGATTTCTTTCCTGAGAATTTTGGGAAACTGTATATCCAAACGGACACTAAATCTACAAGGAAAGATACATAAGTACTATTTGTATTTTTAAATAAAAATCCATGTACACTTACCTGCATATATTCCGTGGCACTTTTGTTGAAACATATTCTTTTTCCCCTGACACAGCAATCCAAACAAAGCGCGTGCTTTATTTCTGCATTGCTGTTTCGTTTTGACCACTCAATTGTTCTCCCAACCATACATTTACAGATATAAAACTACCTGAAGAAACAGCAAGTAGTGAAATTAACCAAATACTAGAATTACCTGTGATACAGCGCAACACCCACAACGTCACGATTGTGTGCAAGGATTTGGATGAAATAACTACTCAAGAAGAGATATGTGAGACACTGCAAAAGGAGTGCGAATAGAATAGCTGGAAACAAGCACTAAGAGCGTGCGAGAGACCCGAGGCGAATTCGGGAATACTCCGCTAGTCCCCGTTGCTTTAGGGTTTTCCACCTGGGGCACATTACAACCCCGTAGACAGGTCGCCACTATATATACTTATATTGTGAAGCCGGTGGACTTGTAGCGATGTCATTCACTAACGATCCAAGCTGTTTGCTTTGTAAAGAAGCACACTCAGCGTTGAGTACCACTTGCCCCAAGTACTTGTAGATGACAAAATCTTTAGGTAAATGATGATATTACAATTAAATAGAATTCGTGGGCTGCAGCACAAGATCCGCTAAAACAGACAGTATTTGAAAAAAAAAAATTATTGATGTCGCCTTGCTAAGCCCACTCCCGGTGTTCTGAAAGTACATGGATTTCAGGTATATCCGGCAAAGATGCAATGTGGTCATGTAAAATAAAACCATTTATATCTCGCTCCAGATAACATAATTGTTTCACATGGCGTCTGATACTAGAAGTCCTCGGCAAAATGAATCATACGATATTCAATCGCGGAACACAAAATACTGTTCAAAAGGGAAACAAAGGTTTCATAATCGACCTCAGGTTTACCAAAGACGCTCTTGGCAGATACACACATTAGGTGAACGGTGTCGGACATTTTTACAAATAGTGACCATATGGCTAATAGTGCTGAAGTCTCGGATACCAGAGGGACGGAACGCCGCAGCAGAAGCACATGCTAGAGAGGATGCTAGAAACAAAAAGATTTTGATGCCGACCTTATGGAAATAGTCTGGAGTTCAGCAAATATACAAGGCGAAGGCGTCATTCTCTTGATATCCGCAATGCGAAAAGAACTGTTCACAGCGTAAGACGCAATTATATGTAGGACATTTCAACACAATAACTGCAATCCAGCGTATTGGTGGAATGAAGAAATAGCTGCGCTCTGAAAGCTCTGCGAATCAGCTATACGCCGTCTACAACGTAATCAATGTGAAAAAATGCAAAATGTCGCAGAAAAATATTTGAAAGCCAGAAGAAGCTTCTGATGTAGCCGCTGTAAAAAGTTGTTTTGAAAAACTCTGTGACGAAGCAAACAAAAACCTTAGGGAAACAGCATATATAAGCATGCACAATGCATATAAAGCATGCAACAAGTCACCTGGATTAGATGACAATCGAGAAACCCGCGGATTATCAGGAAGAAAATATGAAGAAAAGGTGCACCATTGACATACTAAAAAATGTCGTTGATACTGCGAACTGCGCACTAAGTGGAAAAAAAAGGAAAAGGCGGAATAAAAAAATATTATTGTGCGCGCTGATCACTTTGGGCGTGAAAAATGCCTTCAACTCAGCAAAGTGGACAACATAATAAGGGCTCGGTATGACATACGCGCTCCTCAATATCTTATGAAAATTATTATGAGTTATTTTGAAATCAGGCGACTCTATTTCGAGTTGAATACCGCAAGGCTCGATTCTAGGCCCCTTCTTTGGAACCTTAAATAGAAAGGTATGCTAAGGAGATACCTACTTAATGCCGTTAAATGAATTGCATACGCAGACGACCTTATTGTTGTTGCAGTAGCAAAGTAGATAACCTTCGGAGCAAATGCAAAGAGTGCATATACGGTCTGCGACAATGAAGTTTAGAACGTGCAAGCAAAAACAGTACCAATGAAAAAGACAAAACAGCCTCATATGAGAGACCCCCCTTTTGATGACGACCATGGCAAACGAAATAAGGACTGCGACTTTAACGCCAGGATAGGCAAAGAAGATATTTTTGGCACTGCGGTCGGTAAATTCAGCCTCCACGATGAAACATCTCCAAATGGATCGAGGCTGATCGACTTCGCCGGAACCCGAAATATGGTTATCTGTCGTACTAGTATCCAGCATAAGAAAATTCATCAAGCCTGGCTGTCTCCGGATCGAAAAACCATCAACTAGAACGGTCAGGTTGTGATATATAGACGAAAGACACGTCGCCAGTGTTTTGGATGCGCGTGCGGTCCGAGGTCTTAACACCGACTCGGACTACCTTGTTGCAGCCAAGATAAGCACCCGACTCTGTGCAGCAAAAAACGCCTGTCAACAAACACAAGGAAGGTTCGACGTCGAGATGCTACAATCACAACAGACAGCAGAACGATTTTCTACTTGACTTCCACTTCTGCTTTCTGAAGAGAGAAGCAAGACGCATTTGCAGGCAGAAAAAGAAAGAGGCCGAAATGTGTGAGTATAAAGACGTTATGTTAAACTGGCCGACAGGGGTAATGCTCGAAAATTCTACAAAAAGATGCGGCAGCTAACAGACGGTTTCAAGACAGGAGCATACTCTTGTAGAACCCCCAAAGGTGATCTAGTGACCGACGCACAGAGCATAATTCAATTATGGAGGGAACACTTCTCTAGTCTGCTGAATGGCAGTGAAAGAACAACGCCAGAGGAAGGAGAACCTGATTCCCCAATCGACGACGATGGAGCAGACGTTTCATTGCTCGACCATGAAGAAGTTCGAATAGCAATTACCCGCCTGAAGAACAAAAAAGCGGCGGGGTCCGATGGATTACCGGCCGAGCTATTCAAACACGGCGGCGAAGAACAGATAAGGAGCATGCATCAGCTTCTTTGTAAAATATGGTCGGACGAAAGCATGCCCAACGATTGGAATTTAAGTGTGCTCTGCCCAATCCATAAAAAAGGAGACCCCTTAATCTGCGCCAACTACCGTGGGATAAGCCTCCTCAACATCGCATATAAGGTTCTATCGAGCGTATTGTGTCAAAGATTAAAGCCCACCGTCAACAAACTGATTGGACCTTATCAGTGTGGCTTTAGACCTGGCAAATCAACAACCGAGCAGATATTCACAATGCGCCGAAATTTGCAACAGACCCGTGAAAGGAAAATCGACACACACCACCTGTTCGTCGATTTTAAAACTGCTTTTGACAGCACGAAAAGGAGCTGCATTTATGCCCCGATGTCTGAATTTGGTATCCCCGCAAAGCAAATACGGCTGTGTAAACTGACGTTGAGCAACTCCAAAAGCTCCGTCAGGATCGATAAAACCTATCCAAGCCGTTCCATACAAAACGAGGTTTTAGACAAGGCGACTCCCTATCGTGCGATAAGAGTGTGCAGCTGCTGGCGTATGCCGATGATATTGATAATCCAATAATCAATTGGCGCCACGTAGCAAAAAAACGAAACGACTGGCGAGCTGTTGTTAACTTGGCTATAATCGCGTAAGCGGTGTCTGCGCCAATAAAGAAGAACGTTAAGCTATTTTCCTGGCTTTGCAATGGAAATGTTTCCATTGAAGAGAAAGATCGGCATTTCAACAATCTTATACGTAGCGTCCAATTATACTTTGAGCCACTGCCTATGGGCGGGGTTATTACCGAATTTCACAGTGTCGGTAAGAGTTCTTATAATATTTACTTTAGGTGAGTTTGGTTGTTATAGCTTTAATGGCTTCGGAGGTATGTACCTTAATAATTTTAAGGGACGAGGCTACGCAATTAAAACAAAAACTTAACCCATCATTGTGCCTTACTAATGAGATCATCCGTGCCAAAATCGGTATACAGTAGTTCACAGCCAAAACGATGCAGCAATGAAATGGAAAAGCAGTTAGGTAAAAATGTTTGTAAGCGACGACAGCTTTTCGGCGATTTTCGAAGTATTTACTGTTATTAATGTACGCTATTTTAGATTAAAATTTGATAGTTGCAACCAGTTGCTACAGAGTATTATAGTTTTGTTTACCTAACGGTACATATCTCCTAAACCACTTAAGCAATGTACGACAACCAAATTTGCTGAATACGAATCTTATAAAAACTTTTACTGACAGTGTAAAAATGGATGAAACCGCTCACTCCCCATATAACGGTGCTGTTAAAAGCGCAATAAATCCAAAACTAAATAACCCAGAAATACTCAATTTTACCTCTGAGGGGGTATAAGAGAGTTTTATAGGAGCCCGAGTGAAAACTGGACAATGGACGTGGCACCGCCTTCTTTTAAATTTGATACATACATAACATTTTTATCGTATTCCTATATTACAGTGTGAAAATGGGCGAATTCGGACTACAATTACGACTACTTCCCATAAAACACAGTTTTAAATTGCACTAGATCCTTTCACTTTCCATTACACAAATCAAAAAGTAATTAATACTTGTAACTAAAAATTATTGGAATCCAACAGAAACTGTTCAATCCCATAGGTACCGAATATTTGGACCCCGGATCCTGATTGAAATTAAACGATAAATATTTTCTGATAATGGTATGTCTCTATGGGTTGAACCGAGTTAATACTTCTCTTAGCCTCCATATACCTAATATATAGATTTTCGTATTTCAGGGTGACTTTGTACCGCTTATATCGGCCAATATCTGAGTTATCTCAATGAAAACGAGAGAGCGTATTGGACTGAAAACATTGTGGCTTTGTGCCTAAAATTAAATATGAGAAGTTTCGAACTCTCGCTGACTTTAGTCTAGATGATGGTTTTATAGTACGTGACTGGTTAATAGTATGGTAGTATGGTATTGGGAAAAATAAATAATTCATACAACGATTTTCGTTTTCCTAATAAACATGATGTGTTTGTCTGCTTCGAAGTCGATTCTGAGGTTTTACACCTCAAAGTATTTCACTGGCTTGATTCTTGAAAGTTGCAAGATTTGTTCCATTAGTATTGTATGTTGTAAAGTGTAGTTTAAAATGGACCGCCGAACAACGCAAAATCGCGGAAATAGGTAAACTGAGTCATGGAACTATTCAGGATATCATTGAACGTTATGTCCTTGAAAGTCGCGTCGCAAATAAAAAGAATCGGCTCATAATAAAATATTTAACGAAACTGCTCTCGTTGGATTGTACGGAAAATACGAGAACATCCCCATTTAATTGCTTCAACATTAAGCAGCGAGGTGGAAAAATATTTGGGGAAGAAAAGTCATCCGGCAACTATAAGAAGAGTGCTTAGAGAAGCTGATTTCAATTGTCGCACAGCCTGAAATAAGCCATACCTCAATGCTAAAAATCAAAGTGCAAGGTTGAGGTTTGCAAAGGAACATTTATATAGGTGAAAGCTTGTGGGATACCGTAATTTTCACAGATGAAAGCAAATTTAGCCTATTTAGATCGGATAGAAAGAGTTATGTATGGAGAAAATCAAAAGCTGAGCTACAACCGCAAAATTTACGTAGCACAGTAATATGGTGGAGTTCATATAATGGTGTAGGAATGCATGTCTTCTTCTGGAGTCGGGAATTTGGAATTCATTGATTGTACTATGGACAAGAGTGTGTATCTGGACATTTTGAAACGAAATGTGCTATAAAGGGCCACGAAATAAATATTAATTATATGAAGCACATATCCGGAAATATGCAAAGTTGGCTTATTTGGAACTGTCCGCTCATAGTACAAACACCTGCACAGTCTCCAGATTTAAGTGCAATTGAGAATCTGTGGTCAGTTTTAGAATAAGAGATTGAAAAGCGCTCTGCAAGCAGAATGGAATAAAATTGCACCTACCCTTACAAAAAAATTGGTGGAATCCATATCGAAACGTATGAAATCAGTTATAAATAATAAGGGGTATCCCACAAAGTATAAATGTTTTCTTTCTGTTACTGCATCATTTTCGCTGTAAGGTGCAATTTAATACTGAAGTTAGTTCTTGTTGCAGATAAATAAAATAACAATGAAGTCTAAATTTTTAAAGCATAAATCAATTGTTTATATCTGCCGCTGTTAGGTGGTATTTATACTTTTTTGAAAATGTATTTAGTTTTAAGGTACAATTTTTTATACGGCTGCATCACTTTGGCTCTGACCCTCTATATGTATGTATATTTTAATTTAATGCTTAATATAAATGATTATAAGTGATAAAATTCTTATTTTTGGAAGGTGTAGCACCAAAAGAAATTCACGAACGAATGTTAAAAGTGAGTGTTCACCTACTATTAGAACAATAGAAAGATGGGTTGCTGAATTTAAATGTAGTCGTACAAGCCTTGAAGACGATCCACATGAAGGACGTCTAAAAAGCGCATAAACACCAAAAATTATAGTCAAAATACCGGATATGGTTTTGCAAGATCGTCGATTGACTGAATGAAATTTAGAAGAGGCTCTATACATCTTATTATCTTATTAGGCAGTGTGAGCCATATTGTAAGTGAAATTTTAGGTTTTAGAATGTCAAGAATAGATTCTTAATCGACTTCGACTACTGGAGATCGATTCTGAAAAATCGATTATTTTACGAGAAAACTCGATTCTCGAGTAGAATCCGAATCGAGTTTACCATCCCAACTGGCAGCCATCGCGTGCACATATAATAACCTCCGCAGAATAACCACTACAAAAAAAACGATTTTTTTTCCATGTAATTTATATGGAAAACAGAAAATTTGAAAGAGGCACCTCTTAATATTAATATTAAGTGCTCATCTTTTGAGTGACTTTTTTTTTACACATTTCGAAAGTTTTGTGCCTGTTTTTCAGTTGAAAAAAAGGTTGCCTCAAAATGGCACACCCTAATACATATACTATATGTACAACGGAGTATAGTAATACTTTTAAATAACGTTTTTGCACTATGCTTTTATTTCAAAATAAATAAGCACATTTGCGTACCAAAAATATTAACAAAGTACATAATAAACAAAACACATTGCTAACTTATTATAAACTGACAAACACACATATACATATGCATATGTATATATGTACATTGTGCATCTCCACATTATTCATACAATGTGTCTAAATATGTACCCTATATACGTTGGCTCAATTAGATATCAGAATTTTACAAATTAAAGAAAAATTTATATTATTTCGAAAATGAATAAATGATGTGTAAAATTTAAGAAATTATAGAAATAACTATGTATGTAAATATTTTTTGAAAACCAACCGTTTACTATAAAAAAATAATTGAATACATATACATTACATATACATATCTATTCAAAATGCACGTTAGAATATTTCCCATAATACCCCTTGCAGTAAACCAGCAGGATTGCGTACAAACAATTCCTGCGTACATATGTACATACAAAGTGCATTGATCTCTTCAAAGAGCTCTCAATTGCACAAGAACAGAAAAGCATATTTACAAGCCCACGACTTAAAAGCTATTCAAAACGAAAAATTTCGATTTCTAGTAAATTTATATTAAATGTAAAAAATATATTAAAACGAAATACAGTTTAACTTACATACCTCGAACTTCCATAGCTGGAAGTTCTCCATAACTGGAAGTCTGAATTGGCAATAGCGTTCAGAAGTCGAATTTCATACAAATTTCCTCCCATAAATATTTTAAATCTAAGTCGCATTTTTCGGGGAAATCTCATTTTGTAAAACAGCTGCTAACGTATAAGTCGGCGTGCGTATTTATCCCTTCAGATGTTATTATTACAAATTATTAATTAATTAACAGATGATATTAAATAACCGAATATAGACCCAACAAATATAAGATGGTGTAACTCATTCCTTTGCAATTCGAAATTCTGATTTAAATACGGATATTAGTACAACCGACTACCACTAAACAGCACTAAACAAATTATGGTGATTCGATTGATCTTAATACACTAAAATATAAAATTCAAAAAAAATTATAAATTTATATAAACAGCTTATACCTCGTCCAACCGTTCATACCAGCCTTCAATTAAAAGACTAATGATTATGCTACCTTTGCACAGTTAGAATACTGCGGCCATTTAAATAATTTCAGTGGGCAGGTCAGACTTTTAAAATAACTCAAAAAGACATGTTTTTGTTAAACAGGCGGGTAAAATTTTTTTGCCGAGTTCTTTATAGGTTCTATCGACATAAAACATTACCACAATCATTCCCATCCAATTCTGGTAAATAAACAATAATGATCCTTTGCGAGCTTCCATATTTTTTTAAAGAAAAAACACAGATACTTTAAACTTAATAGGGATTGTATATCAAATATCATGCGAAAGAATATTCTTTGGCATTTATTTTTTGAAAATTATCTCTATCAAATGTTGGTCTCATGGGCATCATTTTTGAAGAAATATACCATATCAAACAGTGTTTTTTCTGAATGAAATGGTAGCTTTCCGTCCCAAATGCGGCATTTTTTTTTTTGGTTTACTACTTTGGTTGAGTCCGAAAACGGGGTCATCGCTGAAAAACACTGGCTCGTCGGATTTTCTTCGGCAGGTCGAGCGACTTCAGTTCTTGCACAAACTGTATTATGTACGCTCTCAATTTAAGATCGCTACGTAAAATGTGCCACGTCGTTTCATAGGTCAGTCCGAGTTGCTGGAACGGCGCCGAATCGACACTCTCAGCTACGGCTACTTGCGAAGAAAATACAACCTGGAAACAAATGAACGTTTTTCAAACTACCCAGTACGAAATCGTTAATAGGTTAGGCAAAAAACTATTTAAATGAAAAAATATTCAAACGGACCTAAAAAGAAGCTTCAACAGACCTTAAGCCAGAAGCTACAACAATATAAACAGAAGCGTTTCAAGACGATATTGTTCATGTCCGTAAAGAAAACCAAACGTTAAGGAAACAATGAATAAGGGGGCATCAGTAAACTTACATATGTATATCTTGCGAGAAGTTTAATTAAATTGAAATTTAACAAAAGAAACAATTTCGTCAGTCCAAAAAGACTTTGTGGAAATTGCAAAAGTTGTAAAATCACATTTAATTGCATCTATTATCAAAATAGGCATAATTCTTTGCTCCATTACAGCAAATTTCCCATGTCACTTAAAACCAGCGCTTACACAAAGAGATTCAGTGTTTAGTTGTAACAACGGTTTACTTTTTCTAACCATTCTGCTCAAAGTCACAAAAATCTCAAACGCTACTCAGCGAAATTTAAAATAGGGTACTACTACCCACAGCAGCCGTCTCCATCGAACACCGAGGAGAATGGCTTAAGCTCAGATCCTTAATAGACTAAGGATCACAACGATTATTTATAGGCTGAAGCTGCTAACAAAAAAAGGGAACTTATACACGTGCTTCCGAATTATCATATAAATACCAACTATACTCCTGCAAATACAAACCAACACGTTAATTCACATTTAAGAAGTTTCAAGAATTAGGGAAACTTCTCTCCATATTAAATCCAACTGTAGAAAATCAGTCTTGTAAACAATTATATAAAACCAGAACTACTCGATCAAATAATGGGCGGTGCGTCGTACGATTACCATTTAGCCCGC
Source organism: Bactrocera neohumeralis (assembly GCF_024586455.1). Lineage (NCBI taxonomy): Eukaryota > Metazoa > Arthropoda > Insecta > Diptera > Tephritidae > Bactrocera > Bactrocera neohumeralis. Next base: position 25,639,350 of record NW_026089622.1, read on the forward strand.
AATTTTCCTCAATTATCCACAATAATCACAATAAAAATAAAAACTTTACTCCCTCTGGGCTTTTGCTGATTACGAAAACAGCAAAAGTCATGATCCGATGATTAATGGCTTCAGATTGAGAAGAGCAAGTAAAAGCACTTCTCTTAGAAAAATGGTGCCAGTTCACAAACAATCTGAAAATTCAGAGAATCTTCGAAGTCGAAGCATCGACATACATAAGTATCTCAACCATATTGTCTCATAATTGCCTAAATTTTCAAATTTATAAAATAACTAAAAACATACAGTCAAGGAAGAGCAAACTTCAAATGTCGCTCTAATCGCATACATATACATATATAAGCGCTCCTCATACGGATGGTTTATGAGAAACAATTATAATAGCTTCAAACCCCACTACAAAATGTAACATAAAATCTTGGAAGATATTAAAAAATTATAGCATTTCGGTGTTATTATTATAATTAAAATTTAGTATAACTCCAACACTTTGGTATGATACAATTCAAGGATATTGTCAGGTGGGGACTTTGACTGGAGCGGTACATCTCTCAAATAATAACGGAGGCGTCCCTAGGCCAGCTCAGTGTGGGCAGAAACCACAAGGTAAATGGGCTCTTCCTATCATTGTGAAGCAAAATTCAACAAGTATTGGATTGTTCACCCATTCAAGGGAATGTGAGCTGAGAACACGTGACCCCACACGACCAAGCAACAAAAAGGTTGGTTACCACATCACATAATTATCACTCGCGTTCAAAATCGATCTACACTGCGTCACGATATCGAGACCATTCCGGATGTTAATTCAGTATGACAATGATCCTTCGCGACCAAAAAATTATTTTTTGCTTGTGAAAAAATTATACTAAAAAATTAAATAAATTCTGAACATCCCTTTCGCCGACATTTTAATTTTAAAGTTTCATGATCTGGTGTGATCCCAATAAACAGGGTCCCATTTTAATTACTAGTGATAAAGTTCGGTCAGAACATGGTATAAGAAAGGTGTCGTCATACAATGGCAAATTAGAATTTAAATATGTCCAACTATAAAAATTTAAAGGAAAGGTTTATTAAGGGAGTTTCATTAAATGTGTTTTTATTCATATTCTCTCTCTTTACTTTAATGTTCGTAGCAAAACTGATATCATAAAAATGTTAGTTATTTTGTTTCCTTTTCTGTGATTTTTTTAATGTAAAATGAAAATAAACGTTTAAAAATTATAAGAGTAAATCCTAGAAAATCATTGATAGTTTCATAAATTGTGAACACAAAATTCGATATTATATCTAAAATATATATATATCAAATTCACTACAGACCAGTGTAATAAATGCTCTCGGAACGGCGTCAAATGCTTTACTAAAACCAGATATCAAAACCTATTTATACATTATTATTTTTAAACAATATAAAAAGTGTTTTAGAAGTGATGAAATCTTACATTTTACTAGAATCATTATTGGAGCAAGACGCGTTTTTCTAATTAAAGTGCAGTGTGCTCTTGATCACGGTTTCTTAGCGAGTGATTTATTTTCAAAGTTGTTCATTTGTATATACAAGATCTGTCGCAAAAGAAACAAAACTTTTTAAATATAACGGTTTCTGGTGGCACCACCTATTGGTAGGGATATGAAATAAAAATAAAAAGTTGACATTTCGTAAAAATTTTAAGACAATTGGATAACTACAATCGATGTTATCGATCAAAATGTGACAGCAGCTTTTGGTCATCGGTCGTAAAATGCAAAGAGCAAATATTAAATTTTGTTTTAAACTTGGGAAAACGTTTACTGAAACATTTCAAATGATGAAAAAAGTTGATCATGATCAGTGCCTATCCCGTAGTAATGTGCATGAGTGGTTTAAGCGATTCCAAGAAGGTCGTGAGGATCTCTGTGACGATCAGAAGTCGGTCGTCTGCAGAAGTCAAAAATAAAGACAATGCTGATTTGTTTTTACGATTCCGAGGGTATTGTACACCGAGAGTTCGTCGTGTTATGAAGCGTCTTTTGTCACGCATTCGTCGTGCTCGACCACAATACCGTGAGGCAGGGTCCTGGCGCCTGTTGCACGATAATGCGCCGTGTCATCGGTCGACGCTTGTTACTGTTTTTTTGACAAAAAACTCCATATTTACCATTAATCACTCACCCTACTCACCTGATCTGGCACCTTGTGATTTTTACCTATTTGGAAAACTTCATTTGCCCTTGAAAGGAAACTGGTTTCAGGACATTTCAACTATCCAAAAGGCGACGACCGATATTCTCAAGAGCATTCCGAAAAATTACCTTAAACACTCTTTTGAAATGCTAATTAACCGGGCTAAACGCTGTATCGAAGCACAAGGAAACTACTTTGAATAAAAAAATATAACTTTTGAAAAATATTAATTTTTTGTTGTTTTTTTTTAACAGTCCTGTTTCTTTTGCGACAGACCTTGTACATAATTACTCTTTAGAAGATTTGAGCATTGAAATAAGTAAAGAAAATTATGAGTACAATATGTATGTATATGTATATTGAATTATTAACAAGCAATGAGACAAAAGATATTTATAATAACAATGTATTACTTTTATCCGTAGCACGGGTCACTGCCATTAGGGTGACCCAACATCCACAGGCTAGCGACGCCAAAAACTTTGCTTGATGGCAGTGATTGTGTTGTAGCGATCAAGGTGTGAAACGGTCTTCAGCTCCAGTGAGCGCTCAGGCAGCTTCCCAGACGCCGCCGAAGTGAGCTGCCCTGGGTGGAATGAAATGGATATTCATAAAATCAGAGGAACAATATTTATAGATTTCATGTAAAGTTTCAGTCTTGAATAAGAACTGTTTGAGGTCCTTTAACTGGTTAGATGCGCCCACAAAATTGGTAGCATTGTTGCAAAAGATATCACATGGCATTTTACGGCGACCACTCATTCGATTTAATGCATTTAGAAATGCGTTTGTTGATAGGTCGGAGACCACCTCGATGTGCACAGCTTCAGTTACGAGGCACACGAATACAGCTAAATGTGACTTGGTGGGGGGTTTTCCTCGAATTCGAAGATATTTGTTTATTGGTCCACAAAAGTCGGTTTCAAAGTGTAATACGGCGTGCAAGTGTAATACGTGTAACTGGTAGTGGGTCCATTACCTGTTGTAACAGCACTGGCTTGTAACGAACACAATGCACACAGGAACGAACGATGCGACGAGTAACATCTCTAGCGTTGACAATCCAAAATTCTAATCTGATGAAGGCGACTAATGCCTTTGGGTCAGCGTGAAAATTTCGCAAATGTAAGTATAGAACGTACTTTAGTACAAATTGTGAATCGCTGGGTTGTAGAATCGGATGTTTCTGCGGGTTGGGTAAATCTGCATAGTCTAGACGTCCACTAACCTTTACGAGTTCAAAACCGGTTACGTTGTCCAAGAATGGTGTCAGAAAATTCAAGTTACTTCTTAGAGCTTGGTTTTTTCGAAGCAATTGAATATCATTTGAAAAATGTTGTTGCTGAATATTGAAGATAATGCAATATTTCGTCAGGAGATGGCGAAATGGTGTTTGTTGTAGGCTTTCGTCTGCATTTATCACTGAACCGAAAGAGCCAGGCGATGAGACTCAGACAATGGAGATGCGAGCTTATGCCATCAATGACATCGATCAAGTAATTTACCTTTTTAACTACAGCTAATGTCTTCTTGCGTTTTTCTCCGTTCACAATATCCATGTCAAGCTCAATATTGCCTATGTGCCTTGGCCATTTCATCGCGTTTTCTCGCAAAAAATTAGGACCAGAAAACCAAATCGAAGATTTGAGCTCAGCAGCAGGGCAGCCTCGAGATACTAGGTCAGCTGGATTCTCTTTGGAAGGCACATACCACCATTGTCCACCTGCGGTCAATTCCTGTATGTCAGATACCCTTGTGTTGTTTTACCCAATGTAGAACTAGTTGCGAGTCAGTCCAAAAGAAAGTAGTTATGCGAACAGTTGTGAATATTTTCTTTATCTTAGCATACAGGCAAGCGAGAAGGTGGGCACCGCAAAGTTGGAGTTGTGGAAGAAATTGCTTTTTTACTGGTGCGACCCTTGATTTCGACGTGAGTAAATGTACAGCAACTTGTCCGTCGGAGTCTTCTGTGCGTATGACTCATTGTAGAAATATACAAGTAACAAAAGAATCATATGGTCGTCAACAGCTGAGATCACCTGATCGAAATAGTTGATTTTTCGGCACAGAGATTTAAATTAAAGGACTTAAAAATAATAAAGAGGTTGCAGTATAGGTGCGTTACCGATATTTTTTGGGTACTAAGTTCCCCCGGAAGCCTATTTTCACCCATATAATATATACAATACTAAACAAAACTATTTGTAATAATTTAAACAAAAAAATATATATTCTTCAAACTTATGTGTCTATCTATAAAAAAAATCGTGGATAAATTTGAAAACCATAAGCAATTAGAAAATTTTAACCGATCAGGCCGACCAAAACGGCTGAGTGAAAGGGAAGTAAGGCAAATAATCTATACAATTAAACAGAAACCTGGTAGTAGTGCAGTAGAGATTGCGAAAGACATCACAACGGAATCGGAAAAAACCGTAAGTGCCAGCACAATCAGAAGAATTTTGCATAAAAATGGGTTTCATGGTCGCCGACCGCGAAAGAAGCCATTTATTTCAAAAGTTAACAAAGCGAAATGATTAAGTGATGCCCAAAAATACAAAAACACAGATTTTTCTTTCTGGAGCACCGTCCTTTTTACTGACGAAAGTAAATTTGAGATTTTTGGTTCAGAAAAGCACAGGAAAGTCTGGCGAAAAAAGAATGCAGAATACAATGAACGAAATCTACAAACTACGGTAAAACATGGTGGGGGCTCGGTAATGGTCTGGGGATGTTTTGCAGCTTCTGGAGTTGGTGAACTTGCTTTTATTGAATCTATAATGAATGCGCGAGGTTACTTAGAGGTATTAAAAAGCAATGTTGCTCCAAGCGTTGCAAAATTGGACTTGTCTACTTATTGGATCTTCCAACAAGACAATGACCCCAAGCATACCTCACGCTTGGCGAAAGAATGAACATCAAAACGGCTGGACCATCCCCCTCAATGCCCAGACCTAAACCCAATTGAGCATATATGGGACTATCTGGACCGGAAAATACGAAAAAATAAAAAAAATCTCGAGTAAAGAGTCCCTTAAGGCTGTATTGCTGGAGGAGTGGAGAAGAATACCAGTGGAGTACACAAAAAAGCTGATAGAGTCGATGCCACGAAGACTAGAAGAAGTAATTAAGGTTAAGGGAGGCCAAACCAAATACTAAATTGCATAAAAATATACATTTATTCTTTTATTTTAATTTTAAACAGAAGTGTTGACTCACTTTTGACACGTAAAATATGACATGTTTTGGTTTAACTGTGTTTAGAAAATCACACCGTTCATTTGTTGTTGTTTTTTTGCTCTTGTTCTTTTAGTATTGAATAAACCTTTATGTTTGTATAATTAGAATTGATGTGCTTTTCAATTTGAGATTGTAATTATACGAAAACCAAAATTTCCATAGGTGTTGACTCACTTTTGACGCTCATAGTATATTTGATAGCCTAGGTTCCCGAGCGCAAGTTGAGTAAAAGATACAATGAAGTTTTTGGATTCTGCGTAATTCCCGCTGAAAGTAGGCAACGACAACCTTGGCAAGAACGATGGCGTGGAAACAGGTGTTGGAGCTGTTGTCTCAGGGTAATTAATTGTAACGTTTCCTTCGTCCCCAAGTTGTGCTTGAATGCAAAGTTTGGCTGTGACATAGCTATCCTCTAAATCAGCGCTACCTGTGTCTGATGGTTCCAAATCTTCAATACAGAAAGCATATAACTAGCAGCAGCGCTCTCGGAATAGGTGCGCTGACAGAATAGCGGTAATGATGCAACGGCCAAGTGCGCGACGCTTTCAAGTGCCAGCTACGAACGTTCAGCTGAGCAGTGCAGTTTAAGTATGCTGAGTATGCGATGATCAGCCAACAACGCAGCGAAGTCAACTCCGTTAACCAAAATGTTCCAAACGGTGATGTAGCGAATTATGCATGCATGTGAACGGGTAAACGTATGTATGATGATAAAGTAATTTGATTTTATATGTACGTACGCTTTCCAATGAGCGGTTATTTCAGCAACACAAATTCTTAAAATTTCACCAGACAACTCATCCTATTGCAAACCAGTTATGTGCAAATAAACTGAAATCAGTCCAGGGACCAACCAACAACAGCGAATGTAATTTACATTCTGATTACTGCACTTAACTATTTGTTGGAAGTGCATATGTACATTTTTTACTGCAATTGATGCAACTATTGTATAATAATCACAATTAGAGTTTTTCACAGTTTGAACGAGAAAGTAAACTTATTTTACACTGTCCCACGTTGGGCGCAATATTGGAGCAAGAAGCGTTTTTCTTGCCTTATTTTATTATTAAAATATACGGGGTACAAAACAAATTAAAGTGCAGTGTGCTCTTGTTCTCGGTTTATTAGCGAGTGATTTATTTTCAAAGTTGTTCATATGTATGTATATACATAATTACTCTTTAGAAGATTTGAGCATTGACATAAGTAAAGAAAATTATGAGTACAATATGTATATGTATATTGAGTTATTAACAAGCAATGAGATAAAAGAGATTTATAATAACAATGTATTACTTTTATCCGTAGCACGGGTCACTGTCATTAGGGTGACCCAACAATCATATTTAAAAGTTCGGAGCGAGAATGTAGTTTTGGATGGATTGAATGGATAGTTGAAACCATATGGATAGAAAATATTGCTATAATTCTCGAAGCCATATCTAGTGATTCCTAAACTAAACAAGTTATTTCGTTTAATCAGGTCACATTTTGCGCATATAAATATTTATTGAACGATTTAAATTTAATAGTATGAAGGCAGCGACCATGTTATTATGAGTATTCTTGTAATTTTTTGCAATTTAAATCACTTAAAAGAAAATACATAATGAATTGAATAAAAAACGCAAATAGAACAAATAAAGAAGTGCTAAGTTCTGTTGTAACCGAAATTTCATTCTGTTGCAGTCCGATTTCGATTATTCTCAAACAATACCAAATGAATATACTTGTAAAATATACGGCATGCAAAGGAAATTCATGGAGTTTGGTGTAGAAGTTCACACTAGCAGCTCACGACTTCTGGTCTTAGACCAAGTATCTTCTGGGTAGCCGCATAAAATCCGCTTAAAGGCGAGCTAAAGTAATCCCGCATAGGGATTGTTTGGGACTCGCCACGTAAAAGACACTACCAATGAAAATTACCAGCTTGGGAAGAGACACCACATTTTGATGACGACCATGGCAAAAGCATTAAGGATAAAGATTTAAGTACATGCATGAAATGTCCGGTCCCTTAATTGAAAACACACAACAGTCGGTAAATTCAGGCTCCACGAGGAAACATCCCCGAATGCGTTGAAGCTGATCGACTTCGCCGGGGCACGAAATATGGTTATCTGTAGTATTAGATTCCAGCATAAAAAAATTCACCGAGCTACCTAGCTGTCTCCCGATTGGAAAGCCAACAACCATATCGATCATGTTGTGATAGACGAAGGACACGTCTTCAGTGTTTTAGTCGTGCGTGCGTTTCGAGGTTTTAACATCGACTCGGACCACTATCTTGTTGCAGCAAAGATACGCACACGCCCCTGTGCAGTAAGAAACGCACGTCAACAAACAGACGGAATTTGAGAGCACTCGTCAACAACTTGGTATAATGGAGCTGTGGGACGGTATTTCAAGTTCCTTACGTGCAGCTGTAACTGAAACCATTGGTTCTCGGAAAATTCAAAAGAACAGCTGGTACGACGAGGAGTGCCGTGTCGCAGTGAAGAGAAAAACTGCCCACCTCCCAAAGTTATGAACGACCACAAAGTGTCCGGTATAGGATAGATACCTAGAGTTGAAGAGGGAAGCGAGATGCATTTACAGAAGTACGAAGAGCATGACAAGCTCCCTCTAAAATTCTAAGAAAAGTTGCGGCAACTAACCAAAGATTTCATTACCGGAGTATAATCTTGTAGAACCTAAGAAGTGATCCAGTGACTGATGCCTAAATTTATGGTGAGAACACTTCTTTAGCCTGCTGCATGGCAGTGAAAGCATAACGCCAGGAAAAGGCGAACCGGATCCCCTAAACGAAGACGATTGAGCAGATATTCCATTGCCCGACTGCCGGCCGAGCTATTCAAACATGGCGGCGAAGAAAAGCATGCCCAACGATTGGGATTTAAGTGTGCTCTGCGCAATCCACAAAAAGGGAGATCCCACAATCTGCGCCAACTACCATGGATAAATCTCCTCAAAAGCGCATTTAAGTTTTTATCGCGCATATTATCATAGAAAGATTGAATGAAACCCACCATCAACAAATCAACAACTGATAAGATATTCACTATACGCTAAGTCTTGGAAAATACCCGTGAAAAGAAAATCGACAAACACCACCTGTTCGTCGATTTTAAAACTGCTTTTCACAGCACGAAAAGGAGCTGCATTTATGCCCCGATGTCTGAATTTGGTATCCCCGCAAAAATAATACGGCTCTGTAAACTGAGGATGAGCATCACCAAAAGCTCCGTCAGGACCGGGAAGGACCTCTTCGATCCGTTTGACACCAAACGAGGTTTCAGACAAGGCGACTCCCTATCGTTTGACTTCTTCAATCTGCTGCTGGAGAAAATTATTCGATCTGCAGAACTAAATAGGGAAGGTACTATCTTCAATAAGAGTGTACAATGGCTGGCATACGTCGATGTCATCGATATCATTGGCCTCAAAAACTACGCTGTTAGTTCAGCTTTCCCCAGAATGGGTAAAGAAGCGAAAAAAAATGGGCCTAGCAGTGAACGCTGGAAAGACGAATTATCTCCTGCCATTAAACGAACAGTCGCCGCACCAGCGACTAGTCTCCTACGACACTGTTGACAACGTCCGGTGTGTGTAACGTGGGTACCTGCTGACGACATTGGCGTTGATCAGCGCCCTGAGAATGTTAGGCATTTTCAGTACTAATTGACAGTTTTAAATGGACACACTAACCACTTTGATAGGGTTCTAGGCCCATCTTAAACCTCTGCCGTGCTTTTGTGTCCGGCACCCGGTTGCAATACAGCTCCAGATTCAACTGACAATGTGTCGGTTCTTTCCGTATTTGTGTTTTAACCACAACCGCCATGAAACTTCCCGAGGGGCCAGTCCGCATGAGCAGGTTGGAGCGAAATACAAAGGCTCCTGCTCCCCGTGGTACCAGAATTAAGTCTCCAGTCAGACCGTAACAGCTCTGAACTGGTGGTCAGGGGTTGGACTCCATACACACACTACTCATAGCTTACCCTAATTTTTAGTTAAAGGCCTTCGCCGCTTAAACAACTTACGCGCAAACGACCCTAACTATTCGGTATTCCGACTAGTGGAGATCACACCACTATCTTCCAATGGTTCATCAATACAGCTAATCCCCAGATCCCTTATATCCAGGTGCATCGGGAAATTCAGTCATTCCGTAGCAATGACACACTCAATTCTTTCTTTACCTGAATGCAATAGCACGCTGTATGACAATCAGGTCAAAAGGGGGTGCACCTAGCAAAACCTGCTTAGGATCCCATGAAACGGTGCGACATACAGGAAAACCTTATACAGCGCTGGGTGCACCTATTAAAACCTGCATAGCATCCGGTGAAATGGTGCGACATACAGGAAAACCTTATACAACGCTGAATTGAGAGGAGTTTTTGGGACTTCACGACCGTCGTGGCTGCTTCCCACCATGCATCGGCACAGGCCAGAAACAAGCCACAATTTATGGTGCGAACAGAACGACGTCCGAGGACCGTATCACTCCTCAAAATGCGTTGTTGCCTGCAGTCGCTCCTTTACCTTCATTACGTGTGAACAAAGCACATTTTTTCACTCATGGTCAACCCCAGGTATATGACTTGCGTCACATTCTTGATGCTGACGCCGTCTACCCGGACCGGTGACAATCTGCCCTTCAGCGTTTTTTACATTGATATCTCCACACCAACATTTAAACCCCAAGAACTTACAATCTTAAATAAATGTCCTCCCGTCCGCTCTAACTCAGATCGCGAGCGATCTTCGACCAGAAGGAGAACATCGTCCCCATACGCACAACATTAACAGAGTGGCTCGAGCTGCCCAAGCAGAGAGTCTTCAATTTGAGAGGTTTCAAATTTATGGACCACAGATGGATCCCTGAGGGCAGCCATAAATCACTTCAATCTCCACATTCCCATTTATGCCGACTAGAGAGGCCTTTCTCTTCAAAAAGTAACTCCGACAAAGAGTAATTTGCGGACAGCCAAGCTTCTCTAGTCGTTGTACCATTCGATCCCACCATTGGTAGTCACATGCTCCTTGAAGTCAACAAATATGTCAAGGACATACTTTCATTTCTGTTAATCTCCCTTACGACATTCTGAACATGAAACCCTGCATTCTCTATACTGCGTCCTTTCTTGAAATCATACTGCCTTTCCGACCATATACCCCGCATTAGCTGGGAAAGAACGCTCATAACAGATCCCCGCACACTCCAGGACGATAATAGAATGTCACCGACGCGAAGAGAGGTGATATCCTCACTTCTACGACCCCAGCAGATCCTATAGACCTGCTCCCAAGCTCATACCAACAAAACACCCTCAACCTTCTTCCATAACTTTCACTAAACTCTCCTTGTATTCCCTAGCCACACAACCAAATTCGTGCCTAAGGTACGATGAGCCAGCCTGTCAGAATTGGACCGTCGGGCGCGTTGAAACTTTCACCTCAATCGCCTGACAGGTTAACGTCACTATTGTCAGTCATAACTTCGAAGTTGTAGATATTTTCGTTTATATTGGAACCCCTATTAACACCAACAACAATGTCAGCCTCGAAGTCCAACGCAGAATACCCCTTGCTTGCTACTTCGGACTAAGTAGGCAATTGAGAAGTAACATCGTCTCTCGACGAACAAAAATCAAGCTCTATAAGCCACTCATGGACGATGACAACAACTGATGAGTCGACGTTGCGAGTTTTCGAGAGAAAGGTTCTGCCAAAGATTTATGGGTCTTTCCGCGTTGGTAACGGCGAATATCGCATTCGACGGAACGACGAGCTGTACGAGATATACGACGACATTGACATAGTTCAGAGAATTAAAAGACAGCAGCTACGCTGGCTAGGTCATGTTGTCCGGATGGACGAAAACTCTCCAGCTTTGAAAGCATTGGATGCAGTACCCACTGGGGGAAGCAGATGAAGAAGAAAACTATCACTCCGTTGGAAGGACCAGGTAGAGAAGGACCTGTCTTCGCTTGAAATCTCCAATTGGCGCCACGTAGCGAAAAGAAGAAATGACTGGCGCGCTGTTGTTAACTCGGCTATAATGTTATGGGAGAACTTTGAAAATCTTATAAGAGTTCCATTACTTCACAAAATGCGATGAAAAGCATTACTTACCATATAACTATGTTTGGTCTTTTTTATCAATTTAATAAACTATAATTACTTCTTCTTTAATTTCTTAATATTTGTATGAACGTACAGTTATTTAAAAAGAAAAGGGCTTTGTAATTCGACGATCAAAAAAGACTGAATGAGACCCCAGATCTACTGCATGGAAGTCCTCATTTTATACTTTTCTAAATCTTAAATGTAAACGTTTAGTTTTATAACCTTCTTCAAAGCTTCACATTTATGTTTATAACTTTTTTCAGTGCACCGAAAATGAATGGAACTGTGTGACTAAAGAGTCAACAGTTTTATCGCCATTAGAAAAAAAAATTAAATGGACTTAAAAGTAAAGCATTAATTATAATATGTAATAATATTAATTGAATAACAAATTTACTCAAACCCATCATTAATGAAGGTGATTGCAAAATAATAATGATGGTTTAAAAAACTGATTTTAAAAACTGAAATTTCCAAAATGAAACTAACGTGCACTTGCGAAAATATTTCTACAATATATAGTTGGCTTCAAAGCAACTAAAATCAATGTTTGTATTTATAAGTAGGCTGAGGTAAATAATGGCCACCTTAATAGAGTATTTCTAAAACAATATGTTCCTTTATTTTCATTAGGTCATATTATTTTGGGGCCGAGTGTACGTCCTGAAACGATTTTACCATCTGAACACAATGCTATCAAAAAATAATTAGGGTTTCACAGTTCTTTATTATCTGATGTGTTAATTTTGCCATCTGCTAACTTCAAAACATTTTACAACGTGGTAACTTTGTTTGTTGTTGTTTCCTATACAAGTTCGAAATAACAGTCTTAGGCAAAATTACTCTACTTTACTTCGTGTTTTTGTTTCCTGCTAAACTGGCAACTTTGATCAGCTGACTATTCGCGTTTGGAAAAAATGGAAAGCAACACACAAATACAGAAGGTAAACGCAATTCGCAATATTTTTAAATATAAATATGAAAATATTCTGCCTATAATTGTTCTATTGCAGGTTGTACATAAGCGTGTTCGAAAGGCTTCCTACAGAAAGTGGACCGACAACGAAAATGAAAGTTTAATCAACTTTTTGAGAGACAACAGGCCACTAGAGAAACCAACGGCCCAAGATTATTATAAAAGATTTTTGAACTAAACTGGCAGCGACTTGCATTGGACTCTGGTGCGTTGCAAGGTAAAAAACTTAAGATTGCAGTACACTAAGGCCAAGTTCTGGCAAAATGCAACGGGAGGTGGCACCATGGATAATTGTGACACTACCAAAAGTAGGTTCTACACATCATAAATTTTTAAATGTATATATCCTACAAATACACTTCTTTTTTAGACGCGATCGTAAGAACGTGTCCCCGGTACGATGACTTAGAAGACATTTTTGGCTATAGGGAGCTCACTTCAAACTGCCTTGTATTGGATACCGAGGACATTGCATGTACTGGTTCACCAGAAGTTACCACGTCCTCTGATATAACCGTCGAGGAAATCGTGGCATTACCCGAGCCTCTGGTCACCCCTTCTACGTCAAAGGTTGTCCGAAAGGTTATATATTCGGGTACAACCCTATCAGACGTTCTCGATGAAGAAAAATTTGAAAAAGAGTTGGTAGAAAAAAAAGCTGACAGGAAAATTCAAGTTATGGAAATTCAAATGAGGGAGAGAATAGCTATGAAAGAACTGGAAATGAAAGAAAGAATTGATATCGAAAAAATGAAAATAATGCAATAAAAATCTCGCGGTGCTAAGCATTTTTTTTTTTAGAAAAATATTAAACATCTTTTATTTCAATAAAATTTAATAGGCTATTGAACTGCATACCAAAGGCTAAAAATGTCGACTAAAAAGTTGAAGATTTCGATGAAGATTTGTAAAGTTTAGATTTCTATACGAAACTAATTCTATTTAAATAACTAAAGCCTGTGTTGATAAAAACCTGTTTTGCAAATCAAGCGTAAAGAAAAACACGTCGTCGGAAACACTGCTACATATTCTTTGGCGGTTTTTATTTTCTGTACTTTATAATTTTTAACCCATTCCGAGGATACACCAAGAAAGCACTACGAATATGGTATAAACATAAATTACTAGTCTATTTATTAATTACATTGGAACTCTTCCTTTAAATATTAAAATAATTGTCTTTACAACTAAATAGTATTTGGTTAAAAAAACACATTTAGTTCTAAAAATTAAAAAAAAATCACTCAGAAACTTTTATTGGGAGCTCCTATTATTAACAAATTCAGCCAATGCAATTCGTAATTCGTGTTGTTCATAAATTTCTGGAGGATAATCGATTTCTTTCCCATCACAGCTATTATCGTCGTCATTGTTAAAGTCTTGCAATATATTATGCAAAATGCTGCAGGCTAAAATCCACCTGCAACAGCTCTTGTAATTATTTTCTTTGGACAATCGAAACCAAAGCTCTTTTAAGCTGCTAAATCTTTCTTTTATTTTGCCGAAACAATTTTCCACTCGTACTCGATATTTAGAAAAGTATTTGTTGAACCTATCCCTTTTATATTGCGACAGTTCGTTGCTATTTTGCCGAAAAGGTGTAATTATATTTCTATTTAAGGGATACGCAGAATCACCGGCTATCCATTGCCTTTCACAAAAATAATTTCCAGGTGCTCGTCCAATAGCTGATTCTGCAAAAATTTTAGCATCATGTACACTGCCCCTATATCCAATTATTGCTTGTCGAATTCTCAAAGAATAGTCGCGCACTATTTGCATTTTCATGGAATACTGTTTTTTCCTGGAAAAATAGAATTCATGATCCTTAATTGGAGATTCCGACAAACGTATTTCAGTGCCATCGACATAGCCAATGCACCCTGGCAGCTAGTGCATTGTATTGGCTACAAGTTTGCGTCTTTCTTCCCTAGTTGGCCAACACAAAAACTTAGATTTCAAATTTACGATGGCAGAAATAATGCGGCCTGAACACAGTTCCTCCATCTCCAACTCCAAACAAGGTTGCAACCTTTCTGATGGATGCACTATCCCCACTAGAACCAAAACGGAAAAGTGCGATCTTTAATTGCAATTCCACTGGCATTTGAGGAACCGAATTTTTATTTTTAAAAGCAGTATCTTCTTTGATTAAGCTTAAAATATGTTGAAATTCCGGAGATTCCAGTCGTAACATTTGCCGCATACGATTGTTATCGAAGTTGGGAAGGATTGTGTCAATCCAATTTTTAGATTTTGGCACATTTACGTGGCTGTATCTTCTTGAGGACATAAATTTTTGCTGCACTAACATTAAAGTCCGTTAGAATATCGCAGTCCTCATCTTCACTGCTTAAATCAATGCGCAAAATTATAAAAGTTATATGAATATAGAAATGTGCACCTACTTGAATCTTGGAGCAGCAATTCCAACATGTTTTTTAAGCACAGTCCGTTTAGTAATTTTTCTTTTCCACTTCTGCGAGGCATTGCTTACATGTAAATATTTTTGTAGCTACACAATTTTTGACAGTTCGAATCAGCTGTTAGAAGGGTTGCTCACAGTTTGAATGTGTTATCTTGTTAAAGTTGCCACCTATTAACTTTAAAAGTAAACTCTGAATACCATAAATGTCAACTTAATTTTATTAAGACAGCGAGAAGATTGTCTGTTATTTGCGGCAGAAAGGCTGAATATGAAGCTGAAATCTTTAATTTCCGTATACGAGGACTTGAATTGTTATGGTTTGGATTTATATGATGTAAAGTAAAAGAAAATCATTATTGTGTTATGTTGGAAGTGGGCGTGATTGCAGTCCAATTTCGATTATTTTTAAACTATAGGATGTGAATGTAAAATATATGGCATGCAATGGCAACATAACATTATAATGTGTATAGTCCTGCAAATTGTTGCTACAGAGTATAATAGTTTTGTTCACACAACGGTTGTACCTATCACCTAAAACTAATCGAGATAGACATAGGACTATGTATACATAAATGATCAGGATGACGGGAATAAGTGAAATACGGGTGATTACCATTCAAAGTGGCATAACTAAGCACTAAAATAAGATACAAAGTTAAAACTTGACACAGAGGATTGCAGTAACAAGGTGAGCACCTGTGAGCTGAAAATTTTTAAAAAGTGAACGTGTCTCCACCATATGTTTAATGTACATATCTTCTAGACCACTACACTTAACATAGCCAAATTCGCTTAGGACAAGTGTGGAAATGGATGAAATCGAATGATATTTCCGCCTCTGCCCATGTAACGTTGCTTAAAAATGCTATGAAAGAGGCTTAAAGAAGCCGGTATAAAAATTGAGCAACCACACTTGGTACACTCTTCTCTTATTCTTACTTCACACTGCGAAAATGATGCAAGATCAAGAATTAATTAATTTAACGGGTCAAAACTTTGGTTGTATAATCCATTTATTGTATTCCCCTTTCTGACCTTAAATTGCTCAAATCCAACAAAAACTGTTAAAGCCCCTAGATACCAAATATATGGACCCCAGTGTCTACAGGGTTTGTCCGAATGTAATTGAACTGATTTTCTTCCACCGCGGCTGTACTTCGGAGCGTGCATGCACCGACTGGATTTGGTAGATGGCGTTCCTCACTAATGAACGAGCGACTGGTCAGTTGTCTCCGAGCACCAGGAGAGCCAGGTCAAACATTTTCGAGCGACATGTTTCTGCGAGTGATGCAAGTTGAAAATACACCGTTCGTTAGAGCAGAGGTACGCGATTGGAGTCTTTGTGAAGCTCTGTAAATATGCGACAAAGACGTATGATCAATCAGGCTTACACAGATGTTGTTGCTTTAGCAAGAAGTGGTGTGTTTCAGTGGCACTAGACCTTTTCGGAGGGCCGGGAAGAGGTCGCTGATAAATGAGTAAATCCAAAGTGAACCATATGCTCATTGTCTTTCTTAACATAAAAGGCATCGTCCACCATGAATTTGTTCCTCCTGGACAAACCGTCAACGCCAAGTTTTACGTGGAAGTCCTCAAGAGACTCAAACGAAGGGTCAATCGAGTTCTACAAATCATCGCAGCCAATTGGAAGTTGTACCACGACAACATCAGTTGACATTGTAAGCATTTCAAAATAAATACTAATTATGGTATTGGTGATAGAACTATTAACACTATATTGATAATAATTGCAGCCTAGCCGACTAAAACTACGAAGATGATTAAGTGTTGCAGCCACTTTGTGTGATTTTGCAGAAAGAATAAATCGAATTTTCGAAATCATCAAACGTCATAACAACATTGGTTGCAACACTGAACATACGAAGAATACGGGCTGATCTTCACTTTCATGCAGTTTTTTCAAATGCTACACAGATTGCTGAATTGTTGATGTGGAAGTGAAAAAACCAGAATGGTTGTCAGAGTCATCGAAACAGTCACCCATCTCAAAGCTGGGAAGACTTCTACAGATTTACTACATGCAAGATTTAAAAACGCGGTTGTCCAAAGGAGTTCTTCAAAGTTTCAATTTGAGTCAGCTGTTACCAAAATTTAACCTAAACTTAGAAGAAGAAGATATAACTGTACTAAATGAATGCCTAGTTAGAAATTTTGAGAAAATTTTGCCAAAAAACAATGAACTGCAAAAATCGAAGCTCAAAGCAGAAGTAGCGCTTTGGATATGGAAGATGCAAATGATTACGAGAACGCAAGTGGTTTCTGCCTTAGGAACCCTCAGACTTGCGATAAGGATATACATATGTATATCCGACGATTCATACTCTTACCAGCCACAAATGCCAGCGCTGAACGCTTATTTTCTTTTTTGTGCCGAATCAAAACTTGGCTCAGAACAACGATGTTTCAGAAAAGTTGAATGGCTCCTCAACATAAACTACGACATTGCCTGTGTGATAAATGTTGAAATATGTATCAAAAATAAAGTTAGAAGATTAGATTTAGATTTTTCAAATCAAGTACAAAATTATACAGTTCTTCCCCTAAAATTCTACTCAGAATCTGCCCCTGCATATAAGCATGTATAAACTTAGAACGTGGTCATTCATATTTGGCGCAAAACAAGGAAGGAAATGATAAGTTCTTGAATAAATGAACAATTTTATTACCGCACTTAAGGCAAGAATAAACGCCGAGGATTGTCAAAACTTTATACAAATGTATTGCGTACGAACTCCACAAGCGCCATTCGAAAAAACTGAAGGTATTGCAAACAAATTTGTTGTCTGAATGTAGTAAGCCATACGTTTTAAGAGAGTTAGGAGGACAAAAAATGCAATATCTTTGGAATGGTATGAATGAACAAAATTTTTTTTATAGATTATTAAAGGTGAATATTTTCCGCGTTGTGTCACATACTTTCAATTTCAATTGTTTAACAAAAAATTATATAAAATATTATTATTTAAACAAAAGGACCATGGAAAAATATTTCTAATATAGCACGTACATTTTTCTTTGACTTCACAAAATTTCATCGATTTATCTCCAGCAGTTTATGAGAAAATAATTTTACAATTTTATTGTGCTCTAAATTTCAACTATCAATAACTTTAACAAAAAACAGAATTTTGACGAAATATTTATACCACAGGGTATGCGTCTGGTCCCATTCCTAATGAACTGCTAATTTACCAAATCTGAGACTTTTCGAAATTTTCATGGACCACTTGACGTGGTTTGACCCCCCACTCACAAAAAAAGACTGCAAGTTTTAATGGCTTAAAGCTGTCATATTGCTCGAAAAATGCGTAAATTTTTTCTGAAAAATTCCACACAGATCCTCGATCGAATTCAAATCTGAAGTTAAGGCAACACACTTCACAAATACAATGTTCCGAGAGTTAAAGATCGGTGCTACATAGATCGGTGCAAATTCATTCATCACCATGCAAATTACAAGCAAACTCAAGGTCGAGAGCAAGAACTATTTTTATTAGCATACACACGTGCCATCCTTCAATAGTGACAACGTAGATGTTGTTGTTATCATTTGAGCATTGTTGCTGTTTCAAAACTCACCACCGCTTCTACCTCCCGTAACTTGAATATTTAGTAGATTGGATTTTTTTTCGTATAAACGAATGAACTCTATTAAAGGGTTACATTGGTTTCCTCTGGTAAAAAACATCTTTTTTCAACAATTATTTTCTCAAATAAAAATGAAATATTTTATTAGAATTTTTATTGTAACAAACACAACTACTATCAAAGAAATTTTGAGTTTTTGGAAAAAAATACTTTAAACTCGACCATTACGACACCATTTCCAGTGATCCCTTGGAAAAAAGATGCGCCCGCGTTGGCAGGATAACTCCATACAGCATCATCTAAAGTGAAAAATACGTGTTTAAAACAAAAACTTAAATTAGAACTGGAAATTGGATTTTGGCACACACTTTTACAAATAGATGTAACCGAAAAAATCCTTCGCCCGAAGCTTTAAGGATTGTATCTCAAATCATGAAGATCGGTTGAGTAGTTCTCGAGAAATCTTGTCAACCGACTTCAAAAACGCGGAGAATTTAACGAAACAATAAAAAAATCGATTTTTTGAACAATTTTGCTCTCTTAAACAGGGTTGCCAGTCTCGATATTTTGTAGTAATTAAAAAAATAACTTGAATATATGTATTTGAAATATTCTTAAACCAACTTAAAGTTACAGTCGAATACAATTGTTTATAAATAAGTACAACATATTTAATAATTAGAATTAAGTTTTGATGTTTTGCATTGATAAAAATTATAACAGCTAAGCTAAAAGTTTTGAGAACCATTGGTACAAATTGAACAATGGCAACATAAGCTAAAAGTTTTGAAAACAATTTGTACAAATTGAACAATGGCAACATTGCTCAAATGTAATCAACAGGAGAGAACAACAACTGTGTTGGCACTACGTAAAGACGGCATGTCGGTGACTAAATGAAGCATAAGTCTCGCAATGTTATTTACCGTCAATCAAATCAGTCATCAAATTTTGTAATTGATTTTTCCGATGCTCAAATTTAAATTATCTTGCTTATGAAAATGTGTTTAATCACTAAATTATTTTACCTAATAAACCGCGGATAACATCGCGCGGCAAAGCTAGTATATACATACACTCGTAACCGCAAAAAGCTAACCACTCAAAATTTTCAAGCGCTGTGCATATTTGACAACAATTTATAGCGATACTTTTTGCGGCATAGAAGTTTTTTAATTAAAAATAAGTTAACATGTTATTTATCAAAAGTTTTAAAAATTAAAAACAAAACACACCTTTAGATCAAATCATTTGAAAGTTGGTGAGCTTTTCAAAATGAGCTCGAAATGTAAGAGGCTGATATGCGATGGAAAAATTATATATATATTTTTTTAATTTAATTTAATTATAGTGTAATTGAAATTAATGTTTTATGTTATTTTTGCTTAATTGAAACACAAAGTTTAGTCGCGGTATTATTTTAAAAATAATAAAATCGGCCGCTTTTGTATAAGCACAGAAAAGCTGGTTTGTGTTTACTCATTATTCTTCTTCTTAATTGGCGTAGACACCGCTTACGCGATTATAGTCGAGTAAACAACAGCGCGCCAGTCGTTTCTTCTTTTCGCTACGTGGCGCCAATTGGATATTCCAAGCGAAGCCAGGTCCTTCTCCACTTGGTCCTTCCAACGAAGTGGAGGTCTTCCTGTTCCTCTGCTTCCCCCGGTGGGTACTGCGTCGAATACTTTCAGAACTGGAGTGTTTTCGTCCATCCGGACAACAAGACCTAGCCAGCGTAGCCGCTGTCTTTTAATTCGCCGAACTATGTCAATGTCATCGTATATCTCGTACAGTTTTTCGTTCCCTCGAATGCGATATTCGCCGTGGCCAACGCGCAAAGGACCATAAATCTTTCGCAGAATTTTTCTCTGGAAAACTCGTAACGTCGACTCATCAGTTGCTGTCATCGTCCAAGCCTCTGCACCATATAGAAGGACGGGAATTATGAACGGCTTATAGAGTTTGGCTTTTGTTCTGCGAGAGAGGACTTCACTTTTCAATTGCCCACTCAGTTCGAAGTAGCACCTGTGTTGGATTTCCAGGCTGACGTTGTTGATGGTTTTAATACTAGTTCCTAAATAAACGAAATTATCTACAACTTCAAAGTTATGACTGTGGTCCGAGTCGACGTCAGGACCTCGGAGCGTACGCACGTATAGAACACTGGAGACGTGTCTTCCGTCTATCACAACATGATCGGTCTGGTTGGTGGCTTTTCGATCCGGAGACAGCCAGGTAGCTTCATGTATCTTCTTGTGCTGGAATCTAGTACCACAGATAACCATATTTTGGGCCCCGGCGAAGTCGATCAGCCTCAACCGATTTGGGGATGTTTCGTCGTGGAGGCTGAATTTACCGACCGTATTGCTAAATATACCTTCTTTGCCCACCCTGGCGTTAAAGTCGCCAAGCACGATTTTGACATCGTGGCGGGGGCAGCTCTCATAAGCGCGTTCCAAGCGCTCATGGAAGACATCTTTGGTCACATCGACCTTCTCTTCCGTCGGGGCGTGGGCGCAAATCAGCGATATGTTGAAGAACATCGCTTTGATGCGGATTGTGGCTAGATGTTTATTCACCGGAGTGAATGATAGTACTCGGCGACGGAGTCTCTCTCCCACCACGAATCCAACACCAAACTTACGCTCCTTTATATGGCCACTGTAGTAAATTTCACAAGGACCTACTCGTCTGTGTCCTTGTCCCGTTCATCGTATTTCTTGGACGGCGGTGATGTCAGCCTTTATTTTCGCGAGCACATCAACCAGCTGGGCAGTGGCACCTTCCCAATTAAGGGCCCGGACATTCCAGGTGCATGCCCTTAATTCGTAGTCCTTATTTCATTTGCCATGGTCGTTATCAAAAGGGGGGTCTCTCATCGGAGGCTTGTTGTTCATTCCCCCCTTTTCATTGCGGGGGTTTTTGACGCGGCGGGTCCCAAACCCAGCGCACAACCCTATGTGGGGGATGTTTTGCCTTCTCACTTTAGCTCGCCTTCGAACGGATGTTCTTAGGCTACCCAGAGGATACTTGGTCAAAGACCGGAAGATGTGAGCTGCTTCAGCCATGTGTAAAAGAATCGTTTCTGGCCACTCCCAAGTGAATGGCGATCAGAGAACTTTCCTCACTTCCGTGAACTTCTACACATGACTCCATCCTCCTCATTATTATTACGTAAGAAATTAAAAACCTTAATTATAACCATATAATATAATTTAGTTTACTTCTGCTTACGAACAACTTACAAAAAAAAAATTGAAGAAAAAATTTAATAAAGTATAGTGGTAAGCTTTGCGTGGCCCCGAGTGTATAAATACTTACGTATTTATGGCCCTGTGCCATAAAAATAAAAAAAAACTCAAAATTGTTTAAAATTTTAGTGCGTCTTTATTTGTTAGATGGTGACATAAGACTAAATTTACATTTTATCATCCGCAAGAATGAATGAATTTCTGTTGAAATATAAACCAAAACTGCAAACAAAGCAGTTTTGCCATAGCCGCACTCAGAGCACTTAGAGCATTAAGATCAAAATACTGTAAACAAATTTTGTAAACCGTGTGTGGATGGCAGAATACGTCACTGCCCTTCCATTATCGGTGTATATAATGGGATTAAGGGGTTATATACCTTTTTTAATTTAAAAAAATCGAAATTTTTTATTGCTTTATCTTAAAGAACAACTTCTTGAGAACATTTTCTCAAATTTTCATAGAGATTCGACCAGTAGAAAATAAGTTACAGCACTTCTAACCACGCGCCTCGTCGCGGCCCCAAACCCGAGCGGTCAAACAGCTACGAAAATCATAAATCAGCATAAGTCGGCGTTATTCGTTTTTCTGCTTTCTGCTTTGCTGTAGCTTTCGATCGTATACATAAGTTGCCGCAGCAGCTATCGACAATTTTCGACAGTCGTCAGCAGTCACAGTCGCGAAAAGTAATGCATTCGACTTTTTGCTACTTTTGATTTTTGTCGCTGTTGCTTTTGATCAGCAGCGTAAGTCGAAAAAAGCAAGAAGCGTCCGATAAGTAATTGCCAAACATTTCTTTAAAGTCGTAACTAATCAAAAACGGTCGCAACGGTCGACTTCCACGAATCGGACGCTTCTTGCTTTTTTCGACTTACGCTGCTGATCGAAAGCAACAGCCAAAAAAATCAAAAGTAGCAAAAAGTCGAATGCATTACTTTTCTCGACTGTGACTGCTGACGACTGTCGAAAATTGTCGATAGCTGCTGCGGCAACTTATGTATACGATCGAAAGCTACAGCAAAGCAGAAAGCAGAAAAACGAATAACGGTGACTTATGCTGATTTCTGATTTTCGTAGCTGTTTGATTTTTGCCCATTCAATCTTCTCAGTTTATTGTATAAAAATTTGATTTGTGGTGCCTGGTAACCGCCACGCAGCTTTTCTTTGAAGTAATCTGTTACCTGGTTTATTTTTGTCAAGTTGATTGTTAAACAATGGTGTTCAAAGGATAATGGTATCTGGATTGGTTTGTCCGAAAAACAGGAGATATCCGTAGCCGGTGGTAATGTCATTTAATTAGATTTGTTGTGTGTAGTCTGTGCCAGTCAAAATGAGCAGCAATGCTACTGTACACCAAATACCTGTGGAGTTGGGATCTGATAATTTTCTTACGTTTTTATACTCTCGCAACAATGTTGCTAAGGAGAGTATTATAGTTGTGTTCACATAACGGTTGTTTGTAAGTCCTAAAACTAAAAGAGTCAGATATAGGGTTATATATACCAAAGTGATCAGGGTGACGAGTAGAGTCGAAATCCGGATGTCTGTCTGTCCGTCCGTCCGTCTGTCCGTCCGTCCGTATGTCCGTCTGTCCGTCCGTCCGTCTGTCCGTCTGTCCGTCCGTCCGTCTGTCCGTCCGTCCGTCTGTCCGTCCGTCCGTCTGTCCGTCCGTCTGTCTGTCCGACTGTCCGTCCGCCCGTCCGTGCAAGCTGTAACTTGAGTTAAAAATTGAGATATCATGATGAAACTTGGTGCACGTATTTCTGGGCTCCATAAGAAGGTTAAATTCGAAGATGGGCAAAAATTCGGCCTACTGCCACGCCCACAAAATGGCGGAAACCGAAAACCTATAAAGTGTCATAACTAAGCCATAAATAAAGATATTAAAGTGAAATTTGGCACGAAGGATCGCATTAGGGAGGGGCATATTTGGACGTAATTTCTTTGGAAAAGTGGGCGTGGCCCCGCCCCCTACTAAGTTTTTTGTACGAATCTCGGAAAGTACTATAGCTATGTCAACCAAACTCTACAGGGTCGTTTTCTTCAGGCATTTCCATATACAGTTTAAAAATGGAAGAAATCGGATAATAACCACGCCCACCTCCCATACAAAGGTTATGTTGAAAATCACTAAAAGTGCGTTAACGGACTAACAAAAAACGTCAGAAACACTAAATTTTACGGAAGAAATTGCAGAAGGAAGCTGCACCCAGGCTTTTTTTAAAAATTGAAAATGGGCGTGGCCTCGCCCACTTATGGAACAAAAACCATATCTCAGGAACTACTTCGCCGATTTCAATGAAATTCGATATTTAATATTTTCTTAACACCCTGATGACGTGTACGAAATATAGGTGAAATCGGTTCACAACCACGCCTTCTTACAATATAACGCTATTTTGAATTCCATCTGATGCCTTCTCTGTATGATATACATATACATAGTACATTAGGAACCAATGATGATAGCGGAATAAAACTTTACAATAATACGGTATTTGAAAAATATGTAAATGACGTATAATGAAATCTCGATTATCACTTTATCATGCGAGAGTATAAAATGTTCGGTGACACCCGAACTTAGCCTTTCCTTACTTGTTTAAATTGTGTTTTGTAATAATGGGTGACTCTGTTTCTGCTAGTGATCTTGTAATGATCATCGTCTGTTTGTTCTACAATTTTGTTTGGTTTTAGATTTTCTAATTTGCGTTTCTGTAGGGGCCCCTTTCTGTATCTGGTGTCAACTTCATATTTTTGCCTGTCAATGTTAATTTGGTTTATCTTATTTTCTTTTTTGTTGTTGTTTTTATTTTAACGGTTATCAATCCCCGTTAGGACGGTAAGGGTTATCTGTGTTGTCATCGACGTCATCTAACGGGAGGCGCAGGAAACGTGCTGTTTCGACGGGGTCGGACCAAAGGGAAAAGGGTGTTAGATGAGTGGGGTTGGTA
This sequence comes from Bactrocera neohumeralis, assembly GCF_024586455.1. Lineage (NCBI taxonomy): Eukaryota > Metazoa > Arthropoda > Insecta > Diptera > Tephritidae > Bactrocera > Bactrocera neohumeralis. The sequence goes on from NW_026089622.1 coordinate 25,664,119, forward strand.
GGGCATGCAATGAGGTGGTCAGTGTCATGCGGAGAGTCGTTGCATGCAGGATATACATTGGTTATGTCTGGGTCTATTCCGGATAAGTAGGAGTTTAACCTGCTACAATATTCAGAACGAAGCTGCGCTAGGGTCACTCGCGTTTCTCGCGGCAACTCGAGCTCTTCGTCTGCGATGGGTGGTGGTTTGACTCCAAGAACGCAATTCACGGGAAGGGAGTCTGTGAAGGTGTTAATGGCTCCACTGTGAATGGCGGTCAGTAGCTGTCGAAAGTCAGTTGCGTCCGAAGTCAGGTCGGCGTACTGTACGACGTCGTCGACGGTTCCGCTCCAAGCAGATGGCTGCAAGGATGATTTCTACGAAAACATCCCAGCAGGAACTGCTTGGAGAGGAGTTCATTATGCTCCTTAACTGGGAGCATAAGCGTCTCACTGTGTAGGTGTTCGATTGGAGATATCAAAAGGCATCCCGTCGTGGTCTGGAGTTTCCTCATTTGCGTATCACTGCATCCAGGCGACCATATAGGTGTTGCGTAGTTGAGGACCGGCCGGCCGATTGCCTTGTATGTTGCCAACAACGTTTCTTTTTCTTTGTCTTTTCCCCATGTGCTGCCGGCTAGTGACTTGAGGATTTTGTTGCGGCTCAGTACCTTGGCGATATTCGCGGTCGTGTGGGGTGTGAAGGAGCATAGACTAACGAAGGTTACACCTAAAATCTTAGGGTTATTGACAGTCGAAGTTTTCACGCCATCGACTTCAATATTAAGTTAAAGTCTATACTCCTTCGTCCAGTTCGAAAAAATGGTCGCTATGGATGTGGTGAGGGAAAGTGTGAGGTCCCGTGTAGTGAGGAAACGAGAAAGGTCGCAGAGGTAGCTGTTTACTTTCGCACACATGTCATCGATTCCATTGCCTGACGTCAATATCGTGCAATCATCTGCATACGAGGATATGGAAACCCCCTCTGGTGGCGGCGGGAGTTTTGAGATGTAGAAGATAAACAGTAGCGGGGAGAGGACACCACCCTGCGGAACCCTCTGTTTAATTAGTTGTGTGGTTGACTGTGTCAAATGCTTTTGACAAGTCCAACGCTACGAGGATCGTTCTCTCACAGGGTGGTTTCTGGTTTAGGCCACGAACTATCCGAGCGTTTAATAGGCTAAGTGCTGTGGTGGTGCTGTGCACTTTTCGGAATTCATGCTGGTGGCTGGCTAGGCTCAGGTGGTGAGTGAAGTTCGGGGGTAACAAGGCCTAAAGTGTCTTCACTACTGGGGAGAGGAGAGTTATCGGACGATAAGATTCCCCTTTGTTGGCGGGTTTCCCAGGTTTCAGTAGTGGGACTACTCTTCTGACTTTTCACACATCATAACTTACTCCCGTCGAGCCTAGATGCTTTAGCATTAGCAAATTAATTCCATAAGGGCCTATGGATTTTGAAGATTTTGCTGTGTTAATGACACTCAGAACCTCTTCCTCGGTCTTCACCAGTAGCCCAAAGCTTACTCACACCGGAGGAGAGGTTGCAGGACTTCAGGTGCTCTATCTATTTCGTCCACTTATTTAGATTTACCATACGCCGAATCTCCAAATTGAGATCCCTTATTCGAGAATCCCCGGGATCGGCATGGCGTAAGGTGTCGCGCTCATTAGCTAAAACGGCTGTTTTGGCTGGAAAATTCGGACGGATTTCCGCTATTCTTCCAGCCGGGATGAAGCGAGCGGTAGTTGCTGCGATCACCTTGCGGAATTGACGTTCGCCAACGCATACGTCCGTAGGAATGGGTAGAGCGTGCTCTCAGTAAATTCTGTGAAACCGACCCAGTTAGCTTTATTAAAGTTAATGAAGGTACGGTTGTCCACAGAAATGCAATCGGGAGGTTTCTCGATCGAGATAATTATGGGCAGATGGTCTGATGCGAGAGTTAGCATAGTTCACCAGGTTATGTTTTTTATCAGACCACCACTAGCAATGGTAATATTGGGCGAGCTATTACAGGTGCCCATAACTCTGGTGGGGGCTTCGTCATTCATTGTGCAGAATGTCGAATCGTCAATCTGTTCCGCCAGCTCCATCTCCCTACGATCATTTGACAGACAGGAACGCCACAGGTCGTGGTGAGCGTTAAAGTCGCCTAGTACCAAACGGTTTTCACCACGAAGTAGCGCGCCTATATTCGGGTGATATCCTGTAGGGCAACATGTAACTGAGGGGATGTATATATTAAGTATTTCGAGCTCGACATTGCTGGACCGGATGGCTATACCCTGACATTCTAGAGTAGTATCCCTGCGGTCGATGTCTTCATCGATTAGACGATACTGCACGGTGTTGTGCAATATGAAGGCTAGGCCACCACCATTATCTCGCTCGCGATCTTTACGTATTACGTTGAAACATGTATAACTCAGAAGATCTGAGCGGCTGTTTAGTTTGGTTTCTTGGACCGCAGCTATCAATACGCGTTCCCGATTCATAAGTGCAACTATCTCCTCGATCTTGCGATATTCTTGGTTTTCCTTAGTGTCAAGTATTGGGTGTCCAGTGGTGTCATGTTTGGTTTTGTGATTGTATATGTAAAGAATTGTTTCCATCTTGATCAACTTGGCTTCGGCATTGTCAGATGTATTAATTATGCGGATCTTTTCAATAATTGTTTTATGTAGTCCTTCTATGTCCGCTATCTCTGTCTTTGTCGTGTTGAGCTGTAAATCAACCTCCTCACTCTCAAGACATCGCTGTCTGCCTTCAATAGTCTAGGCTTGCCCAGTTGGTTAAATATGCGCATAAGTGCATTTTTACATTCCATCCAGTCCTTCGTCCTTATCCGCTCCAACGTAGCGAACTTCGAATAAATGTCCATGCAGCTCAAATAATGTTTGCCTTCGGATAAATCAATATCTATCATGAATTTATCGCGGCAATGTTCTGGTTTAGGTGTAGTTTCATTGGCGTGTTTGTGTTACGGTGTTCTGTCTTTGCCAAATTGCAAATGTGGCATTCATTTATAATGTTTTGGATAAGTAATTGGTTGTTAGGGATATAGTAAGTTTCACCGAAAAATTTAGTGGTTTTCTGAGTTCCGGGGTTTAGAAGTTTTTCATGAGTAGTCAGAACCAGTTCCTTTAATTCTGCTTAAGTAAGTACGTTTTTCAACAAAATCAGGCTGCGAAGAATTTTTGTATAATTATTGTTTATGATCTCCCTGTGTGCGGTTTGAATGATTTCGAAATCTGCGTCGCTTTCAATATACAACGCGCTACTCTTGCCACAAAAATATGTAGTTGATCAAATATTTTTTAGCTTTTTCTTCGGTCATAGTGTCATAAAAGATTACAGTTATGTATGTGTTTTTTGAAATATTTTGTAGTTCTGATGTTTGGTGAGCATTTAGAAAATATTACTTGTTTGTTGAATACGTTAATTGGTTTTTCTGTTATAAAAATCAAGTCACCGTAGCCTTCTTCTGCACTGTGCTGGGTCTGTTCACTAAAATATGTATGTCTCCTCCAATTTTAGTCGAGGCAAAGCGTCCGCCACATGATTTTCTTTTCCTTTTATGTATTGATGTCAAAATCGTACTGGTTTGTATCGGTCTGTTGGAATTGTGGTAAATTCTGGTTGCTGTTGTCTGTTTGGTCATGGTGTTCCGGATAATAACTCGAATAGTCATAAGTCGGATAGTAAAGTGTGTAATAGTATATTTGTGGCTGATCAGCAGCTTCCTCCTGATGTCTTAACTCTTCAATACTCATCCTACTCTGATCGCTATTGGATGGTCTCACTCGCTTAGTAGGTTGATTGGGTACAACAGAATTTGAATATGATGGATGTTGATTTTGATATTGGAACTGATGCCCAAAACGGTTCTGGTCAAATGTAGCTTGTCGATTGTTGATTGTGTTAGTTCGAGGTGTGTTTGGTGGTTGTAGGCTTGTTTGAGGATTATAATTTGGATGAGGTTGGAAATTTGGTTTAGGATTGTTGGGTGTTGGGTGTTGATATGATTGTTGATAAAATGGTGACATTCGCCAAGTAAGGTATGATATTGGTGAATAATTGGTGTTATGGTTTTGAAATTTTTTCGGCTTATCAGAAGAGTTTTGTTTCTGAAAATTTGTATTTGAATAATTAGGCTGTTCATAAATGCCCTTTTCCTGTAAGTGTTCGCAAATCTGGTATGTTATGATTGCTGATTTTTAAATAAATGTGCGGCGGCAACTTATCTATTAGAGATTCTATGCTTGATTTGATTAATCTAAGGTATAATGTTTTTTCTTCAAAGTTTTGTTCTAATTCACGCTTACTGTTTAGTATTTGCCTGCGGTTCTCTGCTTCCTCCAAAAATGCTCGTACATTGCCTTTGTATGGGGTCCTGCGAAATTCCTCCAGAAGGATGTGGTGTGGGGTCTAGGGCTTGTAGTTGAGTATTAGCTGTTGTCTGAGGTCTGTTCAAGTTCTCATGCCATTAACTCAAATGCAGCGCATAACATCTCCACTGATACCGCGCTCGATATGTCCGAACAGGATCTGCTGTTGGCGTGCGTCTCCGTTAACATAAAGACCCAATATGTAGTCGATTCGGCTAATAAAGGTGTACAACGTGTTTGGGTCTCCTTCGAACTACTCAACACTAGCAATCTGGTATGCGACCTAGCTCATGTTGCTGTCTGAGAGAGACGTCGGTGCTGCTTCAGGGTCTGTCATTTTGCTTTATTTGTTGTTGTTATATGTTGTTTCTTAATTTATTTTACTTGGTTGAAATTCTTAATTGTTGATTTCTTATTTTTATTTATTTTGAAGATCTTAATTTTTGATTTCTTAGTTTTATTTGTTTTATTCTCAATTTGTTTTACTTTGTTGAAGTTTTTAATTGCTGATTTCTTAATGTATGACTTTGCGTTATACGGTGTCGCACTATTGTCGAAGATTCTGTTAGAACTTAACACGATATTAACCGTTGCGTGGGCATCTATAAGCGTGTTTTTTGTTTCTGATAACATTTAAGTTACCACGACCGACTGCGCCACTTAAGTATTTATGGCCCCATGCCAACTCAACCAAAACCCAAAATTTTTTAAAATTTGAGTGCGTCTTTATTTGTTAGATGGTGACTTAAGACTAAATTTACATTTTATCATCCGCAGGAATGAATCTAAATTATTTCTGTTGAAATATAAACCAAAACTGCAAACAAAGCAGTTTTGCCATAACCGCACTCAGAGCACTTACAGCATTAAGATCAAAATACTGTAAACAAATTTTGTAAACCGTGTGTGTATGGCAGAATACGTCACTATATAAATGAGCAGGATGACGAGATGATTTAAATTTTGAGTGGCTGAGTGAGGTTAAAAAAACGATAGAAAATATATATTAATCATGTTTTAACAAAATTGAAGCCAAAAATTATTTATGCTAAGTAAAATAAATTTTAGATGACCTACATACGAAAACGTGAAATGAGACCTCGTTCTTAAATTGTAACAATTCATGGTTTCCTTTTATATGAAACATATTTATTTCCATTTTATGCGGTTTTGATTTAAATTAATTTTTAATTTTTTAACCGATTATGTTTCATTTAGCACGTATCAAAATTGTCTGGGATACCATTTTACTTTTCAAATTTAATTTTTGCGAAATATGTTAATAACACAAATTTAGAGGAATTCCCTTTTTGTAGATACAAGCTGAGCGATTTAACATAGTACAATAACCAATGCCTTTTTTTGCACAACTTAACTTAGCTCTTAAGTTAAGTAGCTTGAGTAATAATGGAGATATTGATTGAGTAAAACTTGAGATATTGTGATGAAACTTGTTACACATAATCTTAAGCACATAAGGGGGTTTGGTATGCAGAAACGAAGTTAAAGAACATTGACTTGTTCTTCTTTAAATAATATTCTCTTAAGTATTACATTAGTTTTAATGAAATTTACTATAAAATAATAATAAATTTTTGTTTGAAAAGTTTTTTAAAATTTTTTTCGCATTTTGTTAATTCCTTACTTGAAGGCACAATATACTAGCGGTCAGGAAAAGCGCACCAGTGGCAACAACTGTCATTCAATTTAAAAATTTTATGGTTAATTTTTGAAGCAATAAAGAGGATTTTTCGCATTGAAGTATTGTTGATATGTTGACAGCAAATATAAGTCATTCACGAATGTTTTTTTGTTATAATTGAGTTGTGTTTAGCTAACTGAGTTAAGCACCGAAATATAGCACACAACACATCACGATCACCACAATATTGGCGGACGTTTTTTTTATCTTCTGCGCGCAGCAGTTCATCATCGATCAGGGAGTCCATTAATTTTCCCCCCAAATAATATTTTTCCATTTTGTTGCACTTGGAAGTTCGAAAATCTTTATATTAGTTATATGTGGGATCAGAGAAGTATAGACCTGATTCAAGCAAATGTTAACATACAGACATACCATTGTCAGAAGAGTACTATCCCTGAATTTCAATTATATATCTCACACATTGACCGACATTTTCAATCAAAAGTCAACTATAGGTACAGGGATACAAATATTCAGTACCTAGGGGCTTGAACAGTTTCTGTTGGATTTGAAAAATTTTTGATCGTAAGTTGGCATAAACTAAAGACATTATTCGTGGAAAGCCCGTTATAATAATTGCTTCTTGGTTTGTGTACTGGAAAGTAAAATAATCAAGTGGAATTTAAAATTGTGCTATAAGGGAAGTAGGTGTGGTTATTGTCCGATTTCGCTCATTTTTACAACGTGTCATAGAAATATAACAAAAATACCCTTACAAAATTTTGTCGAAATCGGTCAGTTGGTTTCCGAGACATGGGATTTCACCAAAAAGTAGGCGGCGTCACGCCCTTCGTCCAATTTGTACCCTGTTCCCCTTAAAGCTTTGTCATATAATTCAGGAGACAAAGTTTTGCGTCTCTGGCGTATTTAGTTATTGTTTTATCGCGCTATTAGTAGTTTTTAACAGTACTACTGCTTAGTTATAGCACTTTATAAGTTTTCGCATAATGGCGGCTTGTGGGCGTGGCAGTGATCCGATTACGCCCATCTACGAACTTGAACTTTTCTTCACACTAAGAAACCTGCATACCAAGTTTCATAAAGATATCTCAATTTTTACTCCAGTTACAGCTTTTAACGGACGGACGGACGGTCGGACAGACAACCAGATTTCAACTGTTCTCGTCATCCTCATCATTTATATATCTATATCTATCTCGAATAGATTTAAGTGATACGTGCAACCGTTAGGTGAACAAAACTATTACACTCTATAGCAGTGCTTCCCAAACTTATTTTGTCTACCGCCCACTTTGAGAATAAATATTTTTTTAGCGCCCCCATTTTTTCACCTATTTAAAAACCACTATATCTTCAAATTAATTATTGTGACCTATATATGTATATTAACGGAAAATTCTAAACGAAACTTTTACTAAAACCAGCAACTTGAAACCTAAGCGCAGTACGTAACATACAACGGCGCTTAGGTCTCAAGTTAACTCTTACGGGCTCCACCTGCCAATAAGAATGATTATTGAAACACAACTTTATAGTATTAAAACAGAGAATATTTTATTAAAAATAAAACTAAAATAATCGATCCATATATAAAAACTAATATGAAGGATGAATCTGATGCTCTTTAATAAGTTTGTTAATATCAGGCTCCAATTTACTCAAGAACAGTCGCAAGTCGCCACGTTCGGTAACAAGCAAATGATTTCTATTTTTAGTAAGCAGTGTTGTCACAGCACTAAATCCACGTTCACACAAATATGACGATGGGAATGCTATCAAGAATCGTTGAACGATTGACCACAATCCAGGGTACAATTGCGAGATCGGTTTTTGTAGCCAAAATTCTTGGTAACCATTTTTGAACTTGATTTTTATTTCCTCGTTTGTTGTCAATTTTATAAGTTCTTCTTCCAGCTGAGGTGACATTGCTGTGTTGACATTTGAAAACGGATCCAACACCCAGTCTGGTATTTCCAAGTTCAAAATGTCCTGGTATCGTTCGGTGAAGTCAGTGTGATGGTTTTCCAAATGTTGGCAGTAAGCAAAAAATTCGTCGTTACTGCATGATACGAGTACTGATAAATTTGGAAAATTGTGAAACTCACGTCTGCCCAGATTCTTTTTGTGTAGAAGCAGTTTGGCTGCGAAAGCAACAACGACGTTTTTTGTTTTAATTAAATTTTGTTTATCGCCTTGCAGTTGGAGATCCATGTCGTTGAACAATTTATACAGGTCTGTCATGTAAGCTATATCATTCTTTGATGTTATGAGCTTGTCTTGAAATTCTGTATCTTTAGTTTCCAAGAACTCTATAACAGAGTTAAACAGGTTGTAGAATCGAGTCAGACAATTGCCTCTTGATAGCCAACGAACTTCAGTATGAAACAATAAACGATTGAAATCCTCGTCATTGGTAACACAAAGCTGATGAAATAATCTATCATTCAAAGAGCTGTTGCGGATTTTATTGACTGCTTTGATGACATATTGCAGTGATTGAAATAGTTTTTCACTTAAGTTTCTAGCAACTTAATGTTGTCTATGAATAACGCAATGTACACCAAGGACATTTGGAATTTTATTTTTTAAGTACGCTATGAAGCCTTTATGGCACCCTGTCATAGCCGGAGCGCCATCCGTAGCAACTGAAATAATATTTTTCAAAGGAATTTCTTTCTCATCGTAAAACTTTTCCAATGTATTGAATACGGTTTCGCCTTTTGTATCGGTCTCTAAATTTCTATCAAATAATAGTTCTTCACATATTTTCTCATCTTTAATAAAACTCACGTAAAACAACAACAATGCTTCATTAGTTGGTAAAGTGAACTCATCCAGCTGAATTGAAAATTTACTTGACCTCAGGTGATCGTACAATGACTCTTCAATGTTTTCAGCCATTTCATCAATTCGTCTTTGCACAGAATTATTACTCAAAGGAATTTTTCGGATAATATCTGCGGCCGGTTTATGAAGCACAGTAGTTATTACTTCATTTATTGCTGGCAATATTAACTCTTCTCCGATGTTATGTGGTTTGCCTTTTTGAGCAATTAACAAAGAGATATTGTACGAAGCTCGAAGTCCGTCGTCATCGTGCTTAGCAGCCGCCGAAAATAGTTTTGCTACACTTGGCTGAGTATTATGCTTCTTCTCTAGGTCTTGAAAATAAGCTACATTCTTATCTCTCTTATCTGGATGCATTTTATTCAAATGATCTTGCAGTCTTGAAGGCTTCATTGCTTCATTCGAAAATGTTTTTAGACATAGAAGACACAAAGGCGAGGATGGATTTGTGGGATTTTCAATGAATCCGAATTTAATGTATTCCGCCAGTATTCCCGTCTCTTCTTTTTACTTCCGACATTGTTTTGCTTTGAGAAATACGTTTAACTTCGCGAGTAGTGTAAAGCAGGCGTAAGTAATGCTCATCTATTGCGCGCAAAAGCACAAATGAATATAAAATAAAGATTACATTGTTTATATAGGAATGCAAGCACAATTTTTGTATAGTATTCCAAAAATATGAATTCTTATTTTTCCAAGAAATACATTTGTAAAAAAGGATCTTTCTCCTTTCCTTATTATCTTATTTTTCCCAGAATACATTTTTAAAAAAAGGATCTTTATCCTTTTCGTATTATCTTACTTTTCCCAGAAATACATTTGTAAAAAAGGATCTTTCTCCTTTTCTTATTATCTTATTTTTCCCAGAAATACATTTGTAAAAAAAGGATCTTTATCCTTTTTTTTATTTTCCCCAGAAATACATTTGTAAGAAAGGATAAAAATCCTTTTTTTATTTTCCACATAAAAGATTTAAGGAGTTCAAAAGCTCAAAACGTGTGTTACATCAGCTACCTACCTGACTTCATTTCGCAAGTGATAAAATAAATTATTCAAGAGCTCAAAGCATTCGCTACATCAGCTCGAACCTACCTACCCTACACCTTTGCGCAAATGATTATATTATGATAACAAATGCCCACTTACAGATTTGGCAATGGCAATAGAAATACGTTTGACGGTTAGTATTCTATAAATTCTATCCTGTCGAGATGCCCCGTTATGAAACGGAGCGACCGATTGACATGATTTTCATTTTTTCTATATTCAATAAAATAGGACAGATATATGAACTACGCGGAGAGAAATATAGAACTGAGTTTGAGACACTCTTTTAATTCATATTAGTTGATGTTCACAAGTTGTTGTTGAGAGTCGAGAGCTCATGTAGTCGTTGTCTAAGAGGCCTCTACACTGCTCTATAGCAACTGGAAGTACTTTACTTGCACAAATATCCGACGATACCTCTTATGCTTGATCAAGCAATAAGCAGTATTGACTCAAGCAGGTAAACAAAAGTAAAGGAAAAAACAAAAAGATGTATGTATATATGTATGTATATAGTGAAAACATGGAGAGAAAAGGTAAAGAAACCCAAATATAGAGTTATATATGGACTAATATGCACCAATTTAATTGTATATGTATAGTATATACATTTAATAGATACTTAGCTATTTAACATACGTATGTATATACACGGTTTGACGGTTTCATCGGAAAAAACTTTCCACAGGCAACTGGGACTTTCTATTGGTGAATACAATATTTTATATACACAACAGCATTAACAGAAAAGTCGTTATTGTTGTGGGAGGAATCACTCTCATCAAGAAAAAAATGGCCCACGTGACAAAAAATGAAAATATTTCTCACTACCCAGTACGAAATCCAAGGTCTTGCAAACTATGTACAGCAGTTATTAAGTTCAAACTTGCGAGAGATTTAAAAAATTGATTATCGACCGCAACAATTTCGCAAAAACAAAAAGACTTTGTACAAACTATTTGTCACATTCCCACACACTTAAAGAGTGCGTAATGAAATTTAACTGCGTGTATTGCCATAAACGACACTATTCGATGCTTCATATATGTAAATAATTTTTCCAGCACAACACCAAACAGCACTAGTATCAAAAGGGCCACGGGTTTATTTGCAACAACAAATCCCGAAGTGCCAAATCCACAAAATTGCCAAGAAGCACCATGATGCTCAAAGACATTAAAAATTCAAACTATGGTACTACTACCCACAGCAGTCGTCTTAGCAGATCCCAACTGCAACACCCCCAATCAAATAGATCTTCCATTAGGCAGCGATCTCATATCTCATATAATACTCGAAGGTGTTGAGAAAGTTTCAAAAACTCTATATATGTAGTATTTGGTGCCATACTATTTTCGGTTGGATCCTAAGTGGACTAGTTATGGAACCAGTTACCACAATGACATCTTAAGTTGAGGAAATCTCAAACGAGTACCCTAATTCACAAATAAGAAAATTTTGGGAATTAGAAAAAAAGAAAGGTGAGCTCAAACCAGAATATGATGGTGTGTTGGAAGTATACCTCCATTTATATCAGAAGGAGGAAGTAAGTCCATGGGAAAAAATCATCAACGGCAAATTCTAATGATTTCCACTAGCTCGGGGAATTCCTTAAATGATATCTTCTTTACAGGACCCACGCTCCAACCAGATTTAAGCTGCTTATTTGAAACTAGCGTATATTTAAATACATACGTCCAAATAGTCGTATATAAAGACGATAAAGATTTTCAGTGAATTATTTTCCGAAAATCCCCCAATAGTCCACTACGCAAAAGCTAAAAACAGTGACCTTTGGCGGTGTCCCATACTTACCCATTCGAACACTCCACGAATTGGCTGAAAATACCAAGTCAGAATTCTAAACATGAAGAACAGAAGTAAACATGGCAAAATATAAATTATATCTCTAGTCTGATTCCGAGTTTGTATAAGCCTGGTTGGAAAAACTACCACATGCACGTATATTTCCAATCGAACCTCTCAAATATTTGACCTAGTAGGATCAGCCACGTGGCGACACCTATCCAGTGCTTATAATCCTGTTGAGCTAGATACCAGAGGGTGCAAACCTTGGCACCTTGCTACTACCACCCTCTGGTGGAATGCCCCGCATTAGTTAACAGACTCTCTCGATTCTTGGCCACAATCGCCTATGCGCAACATTATTGCCCGAGAAAGTGCACACAACATTGTATCATACTGACATCCTTGAGCGATTTTCATCGTTGTCTCGAGCCCTCAGGGTAATCGCTTACATGCTTAAATTCATAGAGCGACTCAAAATTAAAATTAAGGGAGTACCAAAGTATATACCCAAGGCGTACAATGACGCACCTAGACTTACAAAAAGCAAAGGTCGCTTTTATCGCATCTACTCAAGCGTGAAGCCGATTAATAAAAGGAGCTCAATCTTAGTACTAACTGCATTCATAGATACGAAAAGTCTATTTCGTGCCAATGATCTGCTTGTCAATTCAGGCGTAACCTACATACAAGTACATATAACGAACGTCATCCCATAGTTATACCAGAGAGATCGCACTTTGCCACCTTTCATCTTAAGTATGTCCATGTACTATTACGACACACATCGCATCATACAACAAATATTCCATCAAGAGTTTTCTATTCCAATACTCAAGCCGAAAATAAAGAAATTAATTTTTTCATACAAGATCTGCACTATGCATTAGACGAAGATGCGAACGCAGATTGTGACAGCATTCCCATGGGAACGTTGCAACTTTGCTCCCTCTTTCACTATTAACATTTCAGAGAAAGGCGTTCCTGATGAAGGCTGATGTCTTTGTCTGTTTTACAACAAAAGCAGTACACCTCAAGATATGTACTAATCTGACAAAAAAGGCTTTTTTCGAGGCATTTGCTCCCTTCGTCGGATGACGTGGTTTTCCGTCAAAGCTCATGTGCGAAAATGGCAAACCATTTACAGGAGCTCAATGAGCCACAGAAAAACAGTTTGTGGATTTTATCAAACAAGTTTCACCTGAGATTCCACAAAAGTACGCTCCTGGCAGTTATCCCTCCAAGCCCTCCTGATATGGATGGTTTAGGGCAATCATCCGTAAAAAGCTTCAAATCCGACTTAAAAAAAAGAAGGCAGAAACCACAAATTTAATTTTGAAAAATTTACAGTATAGAAACCGTTCTCAATTTACGGCCACTAAAGACACTCTCGCAAGATTCCTCAGACTTCACAGTTCTTATTCCAGGGCACAGTTCTCCAGCAACTTTCTCAAAGAAGCACCCATACTGTCGTCGCTATCCTTACTAACTAAATGGGAAAGAATTAAAATTCTCCATCATGATTTCAGCCGCCGATGGAAGGAGGGGTATATAAATTTCCTTCACGTCTGTCTTTCCAAACTGAATGGCGGATTGGTTGCATAGAGAAGTTACATCACGGCTCCGACGGTCATGTTCGAATAGTTGCACTCTGTACTCAAAACTTCGCTTTGCATTTCCAAATGGCGCCACGTTGCGAAGAGAAGAAACGACTGTGGCGCTGTTGTTAACTCAGCTATAATTGAATAAACGGTGTTCTTAAATATTTCATTTATTCATTTATATGTCAGAGAAACTTACAATAAAATCATCCTAAAATGATAAAGGTGAAATATAAACTCAATCGTATAGGCAAATTTTAATATTTTGAGTTAAAGTGGAAAGCGTCAATCAGAAGATCTTAATTGATTCTAATATGGATATGATATATGGACCGAGGTTCAAACCATTTCCTTTATTATTCAGAGCTTCTTATTCAAGAAAACTAATTTCATTAAAATACCACACAAAACATTAAACGGTTCAGCAATGTCAGCCGACACACAAACTGCGCTTATATAAAGCGCCTAGTTAGAGTTGCCAGAAAATTGCTTCAATTCAAGTATTCAGAAGTAAGGTAGGAAATATACACGAAGTCACAGGATCTACAGCTGTTATGGACCTCTCAACCCAAGTTTAGCCAGTAAGCAATACGTCGGTCCCATCAAACCCATCGAAAGCTCCGGATCAGATGGAGTTATTAATATATTGTGAGAACTAAATATCTATACAGAATTTAACCCACACAACCCATAAAGGCACACCCTATTGTTCACAACACAACGAAAAAACCACGCCACTTCTAGAAACACAAGAAGATTGAGAAACCAGACATGCAGATGAAATGACAACAACAATGCATACGCAGCAGTAAAACCACGCCACGCAAGCAATACAGCGGGATACCACGAAGACGGAGAAATCAGACAAGCAGATAAAGCAACAACAAGCATGCATACGCAGCGGTAAAACCACGCCACTGCCAGCAACATACGCCGTCCCAACAACACACGCCATCCCAACGCAACATGTTGCAAATGTTTTAGCACGCAGCACAGGCTTGCTGGGGAGTTAGGTGACCGATGATCAGAGAGTCAGCACGGGACTGTGACAGCGTACGCACGTTTGGCATCAGACTATGCAGTGAGTTTATCCTATGGCTAGTCTTGGTACCCTTGCGAACGCCGTCTGTTAAGGGTGAGCTTGGTAGTGAGTTTATCCTCTGACCAACTCAACCTTTAACATCGCGGTCGCTAACGCAGTCTTCCGTGACCCGGGATCTTTACGCGACAAAAGTGGTTAAAAAGGACACTTCGAGCGTAGCAGAGGAGCGTAAACGTGTATACCAGTACAGCGTTATTGAAGCCTACACGAGCGTCGGCAGAAGAAGCCGAACGTAGTCGTCGTAGCACGCGAGTGTCAACGTGTACATCAGGACAGCGTCATTGAAGCCTACACGAGCGCCGGCAGAAGTAGCCGAGCGTAGTCGTCGTAGCACGCGAGCGTCAACGTATATGCCAGGACATCGTCATCGAAGTTTACAGGAGCGCTGGCAGAAGTAGCCGGGCGCAATCGTTGTAACATCGGAGTGTCAACGTGTACGCCAGGACACCCTTATTGAAGGCTACACGAGCGCCGGCAGAAATAGACGAGCATGGTCGTCGTAGCACGGGAGCGTCAACGTACGCCAAAGGATAGTGTCAGCGAAGCCAACGCGAGCGCCGGCAGAAGTAGCCGAGTGTGACCCTGACAGCGTCGTCCTCGGGCGACGACAGTACAACGCAGGAGACAATTTTGTAACATAGATTAATATATATTATATATTAATGTAAGTTGAATGAAATAAAGCACGATTCGCAGAAGAGCCCCAATATTTACAAATTTATTGTAACGAACCCTGGCCACGGCGAGTATACCTCAGCAATTTATACTTGTAAAAAGCAGCGGTAATAGACCCAGAAAGAAAATGGGGGCCTTGTGTAGAGGCCAGGGGGGTTATTTGTAATTTCATTATCTAGGAGGCCTCTTAGACAACGACTACATGAGCTCTCGACTCTCAACATCAACTAATATGAATTAAAAGATTGCTCAAACTCGGTTCTATATTTCTCTCCGCGTAGTTCATATATCTGTCCTATTTTATTGAATATAGAAAAAATGAAAATCATGTCAATTGGTCGCTTCGTTTCATAACGGGGCATCTCGACAGGATAGAATTTATAGAATACTAACTGTCAAACGTATTGCTATTGCCATTGCCAAATATGTATGTGGGCATTTGTTATCATAGTGTAATAATTTGCGCAAAGGTGTAGGGTAGGTAGGTTCTTGCTAAATGAATTCGGGTAGGTAGCTGATGTAACGCACGTTTTTGAACTCCTTAAATCTTTGATGTGGAAAATAAAAAAAGGATGTTTATCCTTTCTTACAAATGTATTTCTGGGGAAAATAAAAAAAAGGATAAAGATCCTTTTTTTACAAATGTATTTCTGGGAAAAATAAGATAATAAGAAAAGGAGAAAGATCCTTTTTTACAAATGTATTTCTGGGAAAAATAAGATAATACGAAAAGGATAAAGATCCTTTTTGTACAAATGTATTCTGGGAAAAATAAGATAATAAGGAAAGGAGAAAGATCCTTTTTTACAAATGTATTTCTGGGAAAAATAAGAATTCATATTTTTGGAATACTATATAATAATTGTGCTTAAGCATTCCTATATAAACAATGTAATCTGAAATGAAAATCCCACAAACCCATCCTTGCCTATGTGTCTTCTATGTCTAAAAACATTTTCGAATGAAACAATGAAGCCTTCAAGACTGCAAGATCATTTGAATAAAATGCATCCAGATAAGAGAGATAAGAATGTAGCTTATTTTCAGGACCTAGAGAAGAAGCATAATACTCAGCGAAGTGTAGCAAAACTATTTTCGGCGGCTTCTAAGCAAGATGACGACGGACTTCGAGCTTCGTACAATATCTCTTTGTTATTTGCTCAAAAAGGCAAACCACATAACATCGGAGAAGATTTAATACCGTATTGCCAGCAATAAATGAAGTAATAACTACTGTGCTTCATAAACCGGCCGCAGATATTATCCGAAAAATTCATTTGAGTAATAATTCTGTGCAAAGACGAATTGATGAAATGGCTGAAAACATTGAAGAATCATTGTGCGATCACCTGAGGTCAAGTAAATTTTCAATTCAGCTGGATGAGTTCACTTTACCAACTAATGAAGCATTGTTGTTGTTTTACGTGAGTTTTATTAAAGATGAGAAAATATGTGAAGAACTATTATTTGATAGAAATTTAGAGACCGATACAAAAGGCGAAACCGTATTCAATACATTGGAAAAGTTTTACGATGAGAAAGAAATTCCTTTGAAAAATATTATTTCAGTTGCTACGGATGGCGCTCCGGCTATGACAGGGTGCCATAAAGGCTTCATAGCGTACTTAAAAATAAAATTCCAAATGTCCTTGGTGTACATTGCGTTATTCATAGACAACATTAAGTTGCTAGAAACTTAAGTGAAAAACTATTTCAATCACTGCAATATGTCATCAAAGCAGTCAATAAAATCCGCAACAGCTCTTTGAATGATAGATTATTTCATCAGCTTTGTGTTACCAATGACGAGGATTTCAATCGTTTATTGTTTCATACTGAAGTTCGTTGGCTATCAAGAGGCAATTGTCTGACTCGATTCTACAACCTGTTTAACTCTGTTATAGAGTTCTTGGAAACTAAAGATACAGAATTTCAAGACAAGCTCATAACATCAAAGAATGATATACATAGCTTACATGACAGACCTGTATAAATTGTTCAACGACATGGATCTCCAACTGCAAGGCGATAAACAAAATTTAATTAAAACAAAAAACGTCGTTGTTGCTTTCGCAGCCAAACTGCTTCTACACAAAAAGAATCTGGGCAGACGTGAGTTTCACAATTTTCCAAATTTATCAGTACTCGTATCATGCAGTAACGACGAATTGTTTGCTTACTGCCAACATTTGGAAAACCTTCACATTGACTTCACCGAACGATACCAGGACATTTTGAACTTGGAAATACCAGACTGGGTGTTGGATCCGTTTTCAAATGTCAACACAGCAATGTCACCTCAGCTGGAAGAAGAACTTATAAAATTGACAACAAACGAGGAAATAAAAATCAAGTTCAAAAATGGTTACCAAGAATTTTGGCTACAAAAACCGATCTCGCAATTGTACCCTGGATTGTGGTCAATCGTTCAACGATTCTTGATAGCATTCCCATCGTCATATTTGTGTGAACGTGGATTTAGTGCTGTGACAACACTGCTTACTAAAAATAGAAATCATTTGCTTGTTACCGAACGTGGCGACTTGCGACTGTTCTTGAGTAAATTGGAACCTGATATTAACAAACTTATTAAACAGCATCAGATTCATCCTTCATATCAGTTTTTATATATGGATCGATTATTTTAGTTTTATTTTTAATAAAATATACTCTGTTTTAATACTATAAAGTTGTGTTTCAATAATCATTCTTATTGGCAGGTGGAGCCCGTAAGAGTTAACTTGAGACCTAAGCGCCGTTGTATGTTACCTACTGCGCTCAGGTTTCAAGTTGCTGGTTATAGTAAAAGTTTCGTTTAGAATTCTCCGTTAATATACATATATAGGTCACAATAATTAATTTGAAGTTATAGTGGTTTTTAATTTGGAGAAAAAATGGGGGCGCTAAAAAAATATTTATTCTCAAAGTGGGCGGTAGACAAAATAAGTTTGGGAACCACTGCTCTTGTGCTATTAATCACACTGTGTGATACCATATAGTGTTGGAATGCAATTCGGGGCAGTTGTAAAAAAATTACAACTGCTTAAATATGAGTGGAAATAAAGAACAAATTCACTATATTCTAAAATTTTGGTATAAATAAGGGAAGAATGTTACGCAAGCCCCAATGAAATTTGTGAAGTTTACGGAGACTATACTGTATCAGTTCGTGTAGCACAACAATAGTTCACTCGCTTCAGTCCTGGAATTTCCAAACTTCGAATTACACCGATGGAATAATGTATCTCTCTTGTGGAGGACCAACAAAAGTGAAGATCATACGATCCGTAAAGGGAATAAGAAAAGCGATTTCTAAAGAGTGTAGCACAACCATAGTTCACTCGCTTCCGTCCCGGAATTTCCAAATTTCGAATTACACCGATGGAATAATGTATCTCTCTTGTGGAGGACCAACAAAAGTGAAGATCATACGATCCGTAAAGGGAATAAGAAAAGCGATTTCTAAAGAGTGCATTTGGGTACCAACGCCTGAAACTGCTCTACGGATCAGGGGTAATCGTATATAACAAATTTCGTGACGTTTCGAGTAGCCGGATCGCCGCACTCGATACGAAGCGAATCTAAGTTAGCTCACTGTAACAGCCCTGGCCTCTCTACAAATGGCATTTACGAAGTGTCAAATTGTGAAATCAAAACAAAGAAAGTTGTTGAAGCCGTGCTATACTTTTTTATAAAGGTGAAATACTATTGTTTTTCTCAAAAGTGATGCATCCAAACGGAATAAGGACTACGAAAGGGCATGCACCATGTCCGGTTAATTTTTATATTCGTCTTCGGAATCTGAGGAAGAAAACGTGCAGCAAGTCATAAGGAACCGAATGCGAGACAAAAGCAATCCCTTGGCATTGCCGGAGGCAGCGTAAGGAATTAGAATTGTGTACAAATTAATTTCAATTGCCTACATGTTTATATTTACAGCTTCAGGAAATGGTTCAGTCTCTCTAAAAGTGCATTTAACTACGTGTTGGCTGAACTTAAATTTGAAGGGCATTTGTCAACCGCAGTGGCCAGTGGTGGCTACCAGCACTTGGTGGGAAATGACTTTTTGATAGGAATATATCAAAGCACTATTTGCAAAATAATAAAAAATGTAATTAGCGAAATGGAAACAAAGTTGTGCCCCCCATTTATTTAATTCGTGCCCGACAATCTTTCGGAATGCACGAAATCGTTTGTTGAAAAATACAAAAATTCCTGGCGGTAAGATTAGCGCTTTTATTTTGAGTAAAATGTAGCGCTTTTAAAGCTGAAGCATACTTAACATATTTAAATATGTATATGTTTATGTATGCAGTTATTGGATGTATTGATAGCACGCACTTTGGGCTGCAAAAACCAACAGTAAATGAGCACATGTTCTTCAACAGGAAAGGATACCATAGCCTCAACTCAATGATAGTAGGTTGCATATAAAATGTATGCACATACACATACGTATACTTATAAACTTTAATTTAATTACAGATATGTGACCATGAATACCGCATTTTGGCCATTGACTCAAAGTATGGTGGAGCCGCCCACGATTCCTTTGCATGGAAGGTTTGGACACAAAATTCGAAACCATATAATGTTGGCGCTAGAAAATACAATTTGAATAAAACAAGTGTATGTATTTTTATTATTATTTGTAAGTATATTTATTTATTTTTTTTAAGGCTTCTAATTGTATTCGGTTAATTTGCAGCTCTATTGCTTTGACTTCCATATAAGCTTTGTGAGCTTTCTCTTTCATTTCCATCGACCTCTCCTTCAAAGCTATAAGCTTGTCTAGTTTTGCGCCTATACTCTGCTGGTAGCTTTCAAACGCGATCATGTTTTCTTTAATGAGGGCCAGCTTTTCATCGGCAGCATCCTGTTTGCTCCTCTTCGTAGCGCTGCGACTAGTAGAGGGTTTCGGTGGAACGTCGTCTTCGTCACTGTATAAAAGCTCTGTCATAAGCTTTTCGACAGGCTATTTTTCAGGGGTGGAGTTGCCAAAAGTTCTTACTTCTCCCAGGCCTTCTACCGCAATGTCCATGCCGTTAGCCTGAAGCAGTTGCTCCTCTGCTGTTGTTAGGTACTTTTTTTCGTAAGGACCACCACCAGTTCGCTGCTTCGACGCTTTGTTGAAAGACAACTTCTTTTTGACGTTGTGCTTTTGATCAGCAAATACCTAAGTGTATATGTACATATATTGAAAATAACATTTGTGTTAGTAAATTTGTTAAGACACTTATCAAAAGAGGAAATGCATGGAGATCTACGTACTTTCCGCCAAGACTTAGCATCCTTCATTGGTGGACCGGCCGCATTAAGCAGGACCGCCAAGGAGTCCCACAATTTATTGGCAGCAGCTTTGCCCTGACAACAATTCTGCAACATATTTTTGGCCAAATCTTGATGCCGAAGCATGTATTCGGCCATTAAATTTTTTTGTCTCATGTTGATTTTATTAACATTTGTCCTAAAAAAATGATTCTATTTATAAAATAGTCAATAACATAAACGTTAACTTACATTTTATTTGATTTTTTCCGAGTAGACTCACGACGTATGAAAACTTTTGAATTAATGATTGCAAGGTATGAATCGATTGACATTTCGTTAGGTTCGTTTGAATTACAACTCGTACTCGATAACGAGTGCCGCAATCCGAAAATTGGAAATTTCGAACAATTTTATTCGTTCACGAATGCCGTGATTCGGGCCCTGGATTTGACAATTACGCCGGATTTACACGCACATGCTGAAAAGTTACAAGAATATACACTCGCCAGAAAAAGTCTGCATACAAGGTTCCCACAAAAAACTCGTTGGGAAAGAGACATTTATATCTATATATTTAAAAAGTAATGCCACTTTACGTTGTAATTTTATAACATCAGAACGGGCTTACCTATCCAAACCAAATCTTTAGACTTTGTTTGGACTATTTAGTAGATGGCTTATGGGAAGTTTGCACAAAATTGGTAGAACGTTTCTTCATTTACAAAATTTTTTGTAACAATTTCTTGAGTGCGTGTACTTTTCTCAGTTTTTAGCGAATCATTGGTGTTTCATATCATTCATAGACTATATTTCAATTAAATTGTCAAACAGCGTTAAGTTTTGAGCAGTTGAAATACATGTATGCATGTGTGTTTCTTTATTTGGAAAAACATATTGGGTGCATACATTGTTTTATTCTTTTGTAATACAATAGATGCAATTTGTTTTTAATTTGATTTATTCTATTTATATATATGCAACGAGCCAGACGAGCAATAATAATGCAAATGGTATGGTATTACTAAGATGATCACAGACTGCAAATGAACGCGCACAAGTATTGCATCGCAGTGTGAACGTAATACACGAAAAAGATCTTTTGACCCTGTACCTGTACTGAATCTTGGCTGAAATTATGCGTTCTGCTTTTAATTACAACAATCAAACTGATTATAATATGTACGAATACATTGGAATGATGGCCACAATTTGTCCACATTGTGATCAGGCTAACTTTCAAGATGAAACGCCAGGATGGTTTGTGCTAAATTCAAAGTGACATTGCCAGCATTAAAAACTCCACCCAAACCATTGTGTTCATTAATTTTTGGGACATCGCAAACGTCGAACCTTTTTTTGAGTCATGTTCAACAATACAATTCGACATTTCAAATTACATCTTTTGGTGCTACAAAAATTATTAACTCTTGCAACCTGTTGATGTTGGCAGAGAAAAAGTTGTTGCCAAATTTGATTGAAGCTACGATCTTAACTGCTAATTAGAAGAAGATGTTTTTGATACCGCGTATCCCTATTCCAACTGAAATGCCATTTCAATTCAAACAGTTACATTTAAGTTTTAAAATAACTAGCGAATAATAAAATATTTTTGTGTTTGAATAAATGAATTTGATGTTAAAATAATTTTTTTTATTATTTCACTTATTCGTAGCGAAGTACGCACCGGAACGCTAGTAAGTTGCACAAAATCCAATTTATATTGTATTCATTAAAGGATATTAAATATATAGTAGTTTTGTGAAAATTAAAATAATTGAATTGCGGACAAAAACCTATAAATAAAAGAAAACTTTTGGACGAATAGAAAATCCATTAAAAAGGTATGTGTTCAAGGTACTTATGTCTTACAAATTTATTCTTCATCTGAATTCTTAAAATTTAATAGGAATTTGGATATACCTAAAGGGATGTCCAACTTATTCCAGTGTGAGAGCGCTTCAAAATTAGCGTTTTTTATAACATTTTTCGTTATGGCCAGATTGAACAAAATAATAATTTTTGGGCATTTAAATTAAAACACCAAACATTAAGTACGAATAAAAATTACTATATAGTGGTTATTTATTATATGGAGAAACTATTTAAATCTTTTTAAAATATATTAGGACAACTACTTTTGACCTTTCAATACCCAATAAAAGGATTTAAGCTTGTTAGCTCTCATTCTTTATATGTTTTTAATCATTTTCCATTGCAAATAATAATATGATGCTTCAAATTACAAAACGTTTGATCAAATACCTTTAAATTTCACAAAATTATTTAATTTTCATTGTTTAACAATTTTTATAAGTGGTCTTGAACGATGCAACAAATCGCTCCGTTTACATATTTTTTTGGTAAGATTTCAATCTGGCCATCGCTCGTTTCCAATTGCTAAACGTCAAAACCTCCGAACTCGATCAACTGCCAAAGTTCAGGAGGTTTTAACGTTTAGCAATTGTTCTCTCACTTCCAGTGAGAAAGGAGTTGGACATCTCTTTATCTCTGTTAACGGTGTCTGCCCAAGAGATGTAGCCCATTCCTCGTGCAGCATATCTTTGAGCATATCATTTGAGGAAATTGTACGTTGATTGATTTCACCTTTTTGTGAATCTCATAGATACTATTTAAGATTGAAAACGAATGATTCTGGTCGTGCTTGCAACTGGGAACGTTGTAGAGTCAGAGAATGTATAAACCAGAGATCCCCAACTCTCCTGTCACTGGAAATGTGAGAACCCCTCACCTACCGAACTTTGACAGTTGACTGGATTGGGAAGATTTTGACGTTTTGCAATTGGAATGACTGAAACGGCCAGATTGAAATTATACCAAAAATATATGCGAACGGAGGAATTTGTTGCCGACGTTCCAGATCGCTAATAAAAATTTAAAACAATGAAAATCAAAGAAAATGTAAAATTTAAATATATTTCATAGAACGTTTTGTAATTTTATGCATAATAGAATTAATTTTCAATTACAAACGATTAAAAGCATTTATTAATTGAGAACTAAGAGGCTTAATTCACCTTATTAAGTATTTAAAGATCAAAAGTTAGTGGTTTTAATATACCATAAGATCATAAAAAAGGATTTGGGTAGTTTCGCCATATATTAAAAGTCAAATATATAATAATTTGCAATCGTAATAAATGTTGGGTGTTTTAATTTAATATGCCTAAAAATTCTTATTTTTATCGATCTGGCCATAATGGAAAATGTTATAAAAAACGCTTATTTTGAGGTGCTCTCACACTGGAATAAGTTGGGCATCCCATTGTCCCTGGTATAAACATAGAGAAGGTGCAGGTTCGATGTCGAACATTTTATAAGATTGTAGAACGGAATTCACCTCACAACCTCAGAATTCACGACGTGAAATGTTAACATTTTTAACAGTTCTCTCACATATAAAACAGAGAATATGAAGAGAAGTAAATATATGTATGTATTTTCGGCATATAATGACATGGCATATATGCCCAAGCAAAGAATATGAAGAGACAGAAAAATATGTATGCATGCCCATGAGTACACTCCCAACGAAGAATTTCGTTTTGCTTTTCGTTTATATTTTATTCCATTTTGAACAGCGAAAAATGTGTACAAAACAATGACACACAAATGAGAACAGAAACATATTTTTTATGTTCTCTGTCTCATATACCCAAGAATGTGTAGAGACATAAATATATGTATGCATGCCCATGATGATACTCCCAAACAGAGAATATTGAAGAAAAATAATATCTTTGATATTCCATAGGAAATATGTTCCATTATGTATGGAAATATGTAGAACTTTTATTTATTATTTTTCAAATTATTTAATGTTAATTTAATCTTATTTTATAACAAGTAAGGAAGGGCTAAGTTCGGGTGTCACCGAACATTTTATACTCTCGCATGATAAAGTGATAATCGAGATTTCATTATACGTCATTTACATATTTTTTTATTTTGCTATAAAATTAATTAGATTAGTAGTTCCGGAGATATGGTTTTAGGTCCATAAGTGGGCGACGCCACGCCCATTTTAAATTTAAAAAAAAAGCGTAGGTGCAGCTTCCTTCTGCAATTTCTTCCGTAAAATTTAGTGTTTCTGACGTTTTTTGTTAGTCGGTTAACGCACTTTTGGTGATTTTCAACATAACCTTGATGTGGGAGGTGGGCATGGTTATTATCGGATTTCTTCCATTTTTGAACTGTATATGGAAATTCCTGAAGGAAACGATTCTATAGAGGTTGGTCGACATAGCTATAGTAGTTTCCGAGATATGTACAAAAAACTTAGTAGGGGGCGAGGCCACGCCCACTTTTCCAAAAAAAGACGTCCAAATATGCCCCGCCCTAATGCGATCCTTTGTGCCAAATTTCACTTTAATATCTTTATTTATGGCTTAGTTATGACACTTCATAGGTTTTCGGTTTTCGCCATTTTGTGGGCGTGGCAGTGAGAGAGACAGACATTCGGATTTCAACTCTACTCGTCACCCTGATCACTTTGGTATATATAACCCTATATCTGACTCTTTTAGTTTTAGGA
The DNA here is from genome assembly GCF_024586455.1 of Bactrocera neohumeralis. Lineage (NCBI taxonomy): Eukaryota > Metazoa > Arthropoda > Insecta > Diptera > Tephritidae > Bactrocera > Bactrocera neohumeralis. The sequence continues at coordinate 25,689,053 of NW_026089622.1, forward strand.
CTTACAAACAACCGTCATGTGAACAAAACTATAATACTCTCCTTAGCAACTTTGTTGGCGTATAATAAGTCATTTTAAATTAATTTTAATTAAATAAATATTTACCTAACATCATTATGATATTTTCATGATTCATGTTACCTTTCAACCAGGGAATTCCTTTCATACGCAATGTACGAATGTAAGGCATTTCTATTTCTCATACTTCAATTTCGCTTTCAACAAAGGAATTGCTTGTATGTATGTGCAATGTATACCTTTGCGTTTTGCCGTCGGCATTTCCATATTGACATGTTAAAGTAATTATGTATTTCTTTGTTTCGTTTTGGCCCAATTTTGTATATTAAGACAAGTGCCAATAATTGCCCCAAAATCAAATAAATATTCACATATCACATACCCGGGAACCTGTAAAAATCTTCTTCTTACATGATCTTTGTATATATCATATGTAAAAAAGTATTGAGCTTTACACACAAATGAAAGTAACCATCCTTCTTTCTATGTATATTGGCCCAATTGACAAGTGTCGATAATTGCGCCAAAATAAAATTTATTATGTATTCATATGTAAATATGTTTTAAACTTTATACGAGTATAAAATTGAAGTGCCAATAATTGCTCAAATTTTCATAAAGTGTGTGATTTTGTGAAGTGCGGACGGAATTTTTTCAATAGGGTTTTTTTTTAAAATTGTAATAAAATGCCGAAAATTCGTAGGTGTCGCGTGCACTACGTCTATTAGTTTCCCAAATGAATGGAAGCTGGCTGAAAAGTGGAAGGAGAATCTAAAAATTTCTCCCACTGACCACGTTCCAGCCTCCAACTCATTCCTTTGTGAGAAACATTTCGAAAAAGAGGCAATTGGAACAAAAAATCTTAAAAGGAATGCTGTACCGATATTACATCTGGGTAAGTACAGTTCAGTTTTTCATCAGTTTTTATCTTGTGGGTGCTTATGTAAGTACGTGTGTGTGTTTTGATAATTTGCCCATCCAGCATTTACACATAAAAATAAGCGTTTTGTGAGCGTTCAAGTCTGTGACCTTTACAAAAGACATCAAAGCAAGGGGTTTATAATCGAAAAGCACCCAACTACATATCTACAATAGAATTTAAATATGAATAAAAAAATGTAACTAGAAACCTATTAAACGTATTTCACTTACGACGAATGGCAGTGGCAAAAAATATAATATTCGTTTGGTAACAAGGAATCTAAATTATTTTGTGCTTCAGGCGGGTTGCGGGTGCACATACAAGTAAAATCATTCTCTGGTGCGTGTGTGTGTTTAATTTAATTGCCTGTGGGTGCATATAATCTTTAATATTCTTACATATACATATACATATATTGAAATTTAGTATTTATTATATATATTTTATATTTATATTTATTTACAATTTTTTTAGATGAGGCCCCAACTCAATTATTTCAACCGGTGCGCCCGTACAAAAGTTGCTGCGTTAGCAACTGTGCCGGTGGAGCAAAACTTTTTACGTTTCTTAAAACGGAAGTTGCTAGAAATAATTGGGTGAAGGCCTGCAATCTTCAGTGACCACTGAAAAAACATTTATATATATGTGAAAGACATTTTCACAATAAAGATATATCGTCAAGGCGCATTTTAAATGAAGCTCTTCCTGTGCTAAATTTAAAATTTGAAGCTGACGAAACTAGTCAGCAATCGCCACAGTGGGTTTTGCCGCCGGTTGTACAAACATATGATGTTTTAAAAACCGAGTGTACACCACCTAATGATATGTCATTTGAAGAGATTGGAAATCCAAATGACATATCATTTGAACAATTCGACAAATATTCCCGCCTTCATGAAATATAATACAAATGAAGTGCGAAGATAGTGAGAATATCACTGTTCGCGACCACGAGCATTACGCTCGAGTAGCTAGGGGTTTTCAAAGCAATTCTTTGAGGCAAATAAAATAGATTAAAGAGCTAAAAAGGAAAGTTTTCCTGTTGCCAAAAAAAAGTCAAGCTCTGGAAAAAACGTCATAACAACAGGCGATGCAAATGAACATGCGATAACTTTCGCAAAGATGGTTTTAAAGAAAAAAAAAACTCCTACGATGAAAAGGAGAAAGCAATGGCTTTAAACATCAATTATATGTCGACTAAGATCTATAATTTTATGCGCGACGATTTGTGGTTTGCATTGCCCCACAAAAAAACACTTTTGCGTTGGCCTCCGATCTGGTATGTCTGCCCCGGTATCGACGAGAAAGTCTTAAACAATTTAAAAAAAATTGTTCCGGAAATGAAAACAGAAGAACGCATATGCCAATTAATTTTCGACGAAGTCTCAATCAAAAAAGATCTGATGTATAACAAAGTACGAGATGTGATTGATGGCTTCGTTGATAATGGAGAAGGTCACCGGGAAAGCGTGGTCGGCAATAAGTGTTGCTTTTTCATGTTAAAAGATTTAGTCGCAAAATGGAAATATGTGATTTCCTATTATGTGGCAAAAGATAGCGTTAAAGGTGCGAATTTGTTGAATTTGCTCAAGCGCAATATAAATGCCTCGGAAGAAATCGGGCTTAAAATCAAGTCAATAGTGTGCGACCAAGGTGCACAAAATGTCAAATTGAGGCAACTATTAGGCGCTACGCCAGAAAAGCCATATTTCTTTCATAATGAAAGAAAAATATATGTATATGATGTTTGACTATTGCTATTTGATAAAATGCATGCGCAATATGTTCCTAAAGAATGTCGTTGAAAACGCAAGATGGGCTGACAACTTTTAAAGTTGTGCGAAAAATATATGCCATAGACCAGGCGAATGTTAATTTTAAAATGTGCCCAAAATTAACATATTCGCATGTGTACCCCTCACCTTTGGAAAAAATGTCAGTGTCAAGAGCTACACACATATTTAGCAATTCGGTTGCCGCGGCAATTGAAATGGCAATAAAATCAGATTTGTTGGGCTCTGATGAACATTTAAAAAAATTCGCCAAAGCAACCCAATTGCTGGTGAAACGGATGATAAAACGCTTTACAATCCAAATCTGCGAAAACGGCCAATACAAAGAGATTGTATTGAAAAAACTAACAGGACAGAATTAACGACAGCTTTCGCATAACAACCTTACCGTACCTGTAAATAAAATTGAATCTTTGCACTTTGCAATTACACTGTCTCATCAATTAAAAATATTAATTAACGTTTTGATTACTTAAGAATTCGATATGCTTTTTCCGTTCTGAATCCAATAATCCATTCTTATCAAAACAATATCGCTCGCCCTCACAAGAAGGCATAACAATAACAATTGTAAAGAAAACAGAACGCTTAACGTTCTGCTGGAATATGCTGTAACAGCTAATATTGCAATTAACTCTTTAATCTGGATTCAATTAAGCTGATGCTTACACTTCAGCTTTAGCTTTAAGATAATAAGCTCCAAATATATAAATATTACTATTTCAGAAATAAAGATTTGATTTGTATCTGGCAATCCACGAGAATCACATATTCTTATTTCATCCGCGCGTTCGCGGATATAAAACACATATTTTTTTTTTAAATCCCCTCGTCGCGGGAATTAATTGGCGCCCAACGTGGGGCACGAGTTCAAAAAGTCAAACCCAATCTATACTAACAACAATTTAAGATTTCCTCAACGGAACAACCCTCCAAATGCCTATATACATTATAACTTTCCGAAACCAACTCCTATGGATATAGATCCATCTGTATCCAGACTTCATAATAGAGATTTTAATGTGAGGAGACAACAAGGCAATAGCAATTTTTATCAACAACAAGGAAATAGCAACTTTAATCAAAATATAAAACCTATGCAACCGAATGTAAACTTTGAGGCCATTAGGGGACAAAACCTGCAAGCACATGGGGTAAAGCGGCATAGAGAAAGTAATCATAGCTTTCGCCCACAAGAGAAGAATCAGAGAATAAATAATATGAATGAGAGCCATTTTTTAGGCGAAGAGGGGACGAACTCACCTATCTCAAATTACATGACTGCAAATTAAATAAAAATTTAAAAGCTCTAGTCGATACGGGAGCAACCTCATGCTACATTAAGCCTGGGGTTTATAATAATAAAAACGAATTAGCCATTTATAAGCGCATAAAAACCGTGAATGGCTATTCCATTATCAATTTTTACCACTTAATAACCATATTTGGAGTCGAAGAAATCTTCTATGAAATAGAGGGATTAGAATCGGATCTCCTTTTGGAATACAATTTCCTTAAAAATATTGAGGCACTTATCGATGTGTCCAATGGAAAATTAATTATGGGGTAAAGAATAACTTGGAAAATGAAAACAGAAGTATGAATATTTATTTTGTAAACAAAACTAAGAAACAATTAGCTCTCAAAACACTAGCCGAGAAAAGTATGGGTAAAAATGATCGAAATATTTAAATTATGGAACAAACAAGTTCCATACCGCCGTCCGAAGATTATACCGGCAACATTATATTAAAAAAATTTATTTTGGGACAAAAAGATCCTAAAACGCCAGCTGAAGATTTATACCAGCGTAATGAAAAAAGTAATTATAAAGTAAATATTGTGGAACGAAAAAGTTCTACAAAGCCAACCGAAGAATTTACCGGCAATATTTTATTTAAAGAAATTCTTTTGGGACAAAAAGGTCCTAAAACGCCAGCTGAAGATTTATACCAGCAGAAGGAAAAAAAATAATTATAAAGAAAATATTGTGGAGCGAAATTGTTCTACAACGCCAGCCGATGAATTTGCCGGCAACATGAATGATAACTATTCGATACTGGATGAAAGAGGCTCAGAAATTAATAACGATAATGATTATTATTCGGAAAAGAATTCCGAAAATTTAAATACTGAAAATCAAGATGAAAAATTAACTGAAAATTGAATTTAATGACAGAAAATTGAGAAAACAGCCTTTTCCGTTAATAATGGCACATACATATATAATTTTTGAGGATGAATTTTGGGTTAAAAATGCCCCTAGAATTTTTCAGAGAGCTATGGATGATATATTGCGAGAACACATAGGAAAAATCTGTCACGTTTATATGGATGATATAATTATTTTTTCGAAAAATGTAACTCAGCACTTAAAGGATTTGAAAACAATTACAAAAATATTGAAAAATGCTAATATGAAAATTTAATAAAAAAATCAAAATTTTTCGGGGAAGAAATAGAGTTTTTGGGTTATATAGTAGCTCAAAATGTCATCAAAACAGACTCAAATAAAATCAAATTAATCTAAGGTGTCCAATACCTAAAAGTTTGCGAGCATTAAGAGGATCCTTAGGACTTGCAGGATATTATCGTAAGTTTGTTAAAGACTATGCTGCAATAGACAAACATTTGACAAAATACAAAACGGTAGGATTTCTAAAAATAAATCAAAAAAATTTGAAATAACTCTAGATAAGGAAGGAATATCTGCATTAAATAAATGAAAGAAACTATTGGCTTCAGATATGGAATTGATACAGCCTGAATACTTAAAACCATTTGTATTAACTACCGATGCATCTAACGTTGCAATGGGTGCGGTACTATCGCAAGGAGATAAACCAATTACCTTCATTTCAAAAACTCTTAATAGCACAGAAAGAAATTATGCAACTACTGAAACAGAGCTTTATGCCATTGTCTGGGCATTAAAAAATCTACGAAATTACCTCTATGGTGTAACCAATTTGGAAATACATACTGATCACCAACCATTAACATTTGCTTTGTCACCCCGCAATCCTAATCCAAAAATGAAAAGATGGCACGCAATTATAGAAGAATTTTCTCCAAAATTTTTATACCAACCCGGTAAATCCAATATTGTAGCTGACGCATTGTCGCGTCTTGAATTATATAACATTTCCGATGATTTCCAAGGTCAGGAATCTCAACATTCAGCTGAAAGTAGTGATCATACTCAGATACCCGAGACAAACAAACCATTAAACCAATTTAAACAACAAATAAAAAAAAATTTACAATACATGAGCAAATTCAAGAATTTGGAAAAATAAGACATTTAATTGAATACATTGCTCATTAGAGGATCTATACGAAATACAAGCGAAAATAAGAGAAACATTTACTAATAAATTCATATACATATACGAAAAATTTTGAATTTGACATAACAAACAGAGAATACCAAGGAATTATAATTGAACAAACGCATACACGAGCACATAGAAGTTACCAAGAAAATTTGGATCAAATTTGCAAAAAATATGATTGGCCTGAAATGAGAAAACAATTCAAAGAATATGTAAGGAATTGCTATATATGTACCAGTACCAATTGGGGAGGTCCCAATACCTACAGAGGAAGGAGTACAAATAAACATGGATATATTCTATGCGCAATCTTTAAAATTCATTACGTGTATATACTATAGCTATTCCAAATTTTTGGTTATTAAGCAAATCGAAGATAAGATTAATTTAGAAGATAAAGTGTTAGAAATATTACAAAGTTTCCCTAATATAAAGAAGTTAACAATTGATAATTAACCAGGATTCACTACGGTACAATTTAAGTCCTTGGTGCAGAGACTTCAAACAGAAATATTTTTTTGCAACCCAAATCATAGTACCACGAATTGTCAAATTGAGAGGGTACATTCAACAATAATTGAAATTTCGCGATGCATTAAGCAAGAATATAATTTAATACGCTTTACGGAATCAATATTTAGAGCTGCCCAACAATATAATAAAACTATTCATTCGGTAACTAATGAGAAACCATTTGAAGTACTTTATAACAAAGTCTCTCATGATATTTTACCAGACAAACTTTAATCAGCACAAACTAAGATGCTTGAAAGACACAATAAAAATATAATTAATAAAACATATTTATGCGGAGATGTTAATATGTAAAGATTACAGGAGAGAGAAATAAACTAAATCCTAGATACAAAAAACAGGTAGTAACAGAAGACTTAGGGAATAAAGTTAGAATTAACTACAGTAATAGAATAGTACATAAAGATAATACTAAATCTTGATTATATATTTTTAGACGATGAAACCCTTAATTATTCTAACATTAATTACTAATATAATGACAGACATTGTGGACTACACAAGACAAGACTACGTTCTTATCGAACATGGAGATGTTTCGATTTATGAGGAATACGGGGACCTATTTCACATTACTAATTTAATTTATTTTGAAATCATAATAGCAGACGAAAATAGAAATTTTTACAGTAACAATGAACAAAATCACGACAGCTTAGGAATTATTACACAGGAAACAGAATCAGAAACTTTGATAATTAAAACTTTATTGGAACAATTAAAACAAACCCATTTTAGGCAAAAAAGGGGTATAAATGAATTAGGAACACTTTGGAAATGGATAGCTGGTACACCAGTTCATGACGACTTTGTAAGAATTAATGACAAATTGGACGAACTATTAATAAATAACAATAAACAATTCACAACAAATTCTGAAATTTTTAAAATAATAACAGAACTAACTGACACTGTAAATAATATTAAAGGTGATACCACAAACAGAAAAATTAAAAGAAAACGAAATCAATATGTTATTCATGAACTGCAAAATTTAATAAATGCAATAACTTTTGACAAAATTGGAATTTAAAATCCAACAACTTTACATTTTGATGAACTAAAAAACATCACATATTACCAACACGGTATAATGACTATAACAGATTTAATGGACATTTCTAAATTTAAAATAGCTCAAAAAGGAAACGTAATTATAATTTATATAAAATACCAAAAAATAGAACTGACATGTAAGTACTATGATGTAAGAGCCATAGCTCACTTAGAGGGTAAGCTTATTATTGACCAGAACATAATATATTGTAATAATAAATTTTTTATTATTCACAATTGTAAAAAAACAAGGAAAATGTAATAAACTAAAATTAAAAAACTTACAAATTGAAGAAATTAAACCAGGAGCTATATTAGTTTCAGGAAAAAATATTGTAGACAATCAAATATTGAATGGAACATATTTAATAACATTTGAAAATTATACTGTTATAAATAATCAAACTTATGAAAACATTGAAATAAAAATTTGGAATTATTTTACAAATAACCATATAAATAATTTAGAAATTTTTGAATATATTGAAACAACTAATAAACTGTTTAAATTAGATAATATAAATATTTTAGCAGAGCGGAACAAGAACATCACAGTCCATTAATTTTTTTGGTACATAATTTTAATCTTGGGAATAATTTTCGTAACTTACTTAACACTAAAATTGCTAAAGGAGAGAGCAAAAAGAAGCGCAATAAATCCCAGAATCAGCTGAGGAAAAACCGGTAGGGAAAGGTGGGGAATGCTGAGCATAGTTTTGATTTTGGTTAAAAACTCACATAAAAGTTATTTTTTGTGAAAATTCCAAAGCATGGATTTGTAGTGCGAGTCGTAACCTTCCTTTTGATAACATTGGTTTGATAAAATTCTACAAAAATTTAAAAGTTATAGCCATTGGCGCAAAAAACCTGATTTTGCGATTTTGAAAAAAGGTGGGGAATGTCTGTAAATCGATTAAAACATGATTGTTACCGATGAAAAACGTTTATTTATCAATGGAAATGAAAGAGAGATTTATAAATAATAAGAAAAATAGGAATTGGTGAAAAAAATTATTTCGACTCGCAGTGGATGCAGGTGTAAGTGTTCGGGTTCGGTCCGGCACATTTCAAGTGAACCCCTCGATCGCAAACGATGCAATGGGCCGTGTTTTGACGATTCTCGTGCTTCGGCATCTTTTTCTTGCAAATCGTGCAAAAATCGAAGTCCTCTTCGATGTCGGTTTCGGTCGGAGACGGGCTTCTCTTCCGTGGCGTCTTCGATTTGCCACGGCCTTTTTGCTTCTTGACTGCTGGTTCATCGGCTGCCTTCGTCAATTTTTGCCGCTTTTTTTCGGCCTTGTCACGCAGATCTGCGACAACCTCAGGCGATGTCAAAATCGTTGACTCCATTGTCTTGCGGCCACGTTTTGATTTCGGCGCAGGTGTGCCCAATTTCAACGGGCCAACCGATTTCAATGCATCACGGAGCTGTGGAGCCGAAACAAGAGACAACGACGATGATGCAGCACCACTTGTTGAAGCTGGGGCACTTGTCGATGCCTCCGACGTTGACACCTCCTCATTCGCATCACCAGAGGCAAGAACTCGACGTTGATTGTCGGCGTCTTTCTTTTCGTCACCGAACAAATTTTCGCCGCTCAGTTCCGAAGCGACAAAGTCAACTTTAGTGAAAATTTGCGGGTTGAACGGGTAGATGCCAGTTGTTCGGGAGCCGGATTTGATGGTTTTCGGCGTTAACATAACATCGAGGCACTGATCGACAAGGAGCGGCAAAAATTATTTATTATTCGATGAAAGAAAAAGAAAGAAACCAGCAGAACTCACTGTTTTTGTGCCCATCGTCGTGCTTTCAGCCAGCAAATTCTTCATTACATCGGCATTGGCAGTAGTAACGTCGATGCTCGCACAATCTAATGCTGCAATATAACGCATCAGGTTGGTCCTCGGAATTTTGTGTGCCGTCGCAGATTGTCGAACGCTTGTATTTTCACTGACTTGATCGCCTCCAAAATGTTGTCGAAATCAACAATTTTCTCTTGTTTGGGATAGTACTAAAAAAATTTTTCGGAGCACGAAACTATCAGGAAATGTTGAAAAACTATTGTGTTGTTGAAATTCTGCACGAAAAATCACTTATACGCGTCAAATATATGAATTTAGCATGTCAAATGTAAAAAACTGTGGCCCGACATTCCCCATTACGCTCATATTTGCAAAATGGCGGTGGATAATGAACACAATGAAAATTCGTGCAAAATTTCTTTTGTGTGTCGAAGGCTAAAGGCTCAACTTATATTATAAACATATTTACCTGGATGAATTTATTGGAAAATGTGAAAAAAATCAACTGTACACAGAGTTGAAAAAAAGCTTTCGGAGTGTCGAATTTCTTTTTGTTGTCGCAGAGAGGTTATAACACGTGTTCACAGCTCGAGTGCTATATAGAAACTGAGCTTAGTATGAGACGAGCCGATGACAGTTGGTTGCAGCTGTCAACCTATACTAGGGGAGGCAGAGGGAGGGCAGTCTTCATACTAGGAAGATAGCCAAAGACCAGGCAGCCGGTACCCCAGTTGGTGAGGCTGAAATCCTGCGGGTCCTCACTCGGAGTTTGACTCCTCTGAGACCCTCAGGGGCTACAGGGTCATCAAGTGCGCGGACCAGGCCTCGCTAGATTTCCTGACGGGTAGTGTTGCTAAAATTAGCAACGCCTTTGTAGGCCTAAAATTGAGGCTTATCCCCGCCAGGGACATTCCGAAGAGACCTCGTGCTCGCCTTTGGTTACCCCCTCTGGAGGAGCCAGGCGAAAAACTCCTGAGGTGCATTAAGCTGCAGAACAAATCTATACCTAGTATAGTCTCGGCCTACTTGGCCCATGAGAAGACATACCACCGGCCCCGCTCACCAGACTAGTAGAGAAAAACAGGAAGGAT